>NC_048599.1:103656260-103976260 GCF_003668045.3 Cricetulus griseus | reverse complement strand
GTTAACTGTAAATCAACTTTCCTCAATCAAAGGCTTGTTTCTGGAATCATCTCTTCATGAATTTTTTCCCTCCCTTACCTATCTCTACAGTTTACTTCCTCAATAGTTTCTTAACAGTTAATTGAACTGAGAACCCGGTCTTTCTCTCTTGAGAAGAGGGGGGTGTGTTTTAGTTCTTACAATATGAAGCTCCATTCCTGGGACACGATGAGTGACACTCAGGAGAAATTTTCAAGTGAATAGACAAAAACTAAATATTTGGAAAGAAGGAAACAAAGTTTGCATAACTAAACACTCATTGAAATTTTAGAACTTCAAATTTGAGGTCAATCTAAACTTAAGCAATGTGCTTCTTTTCAGTTTTCTAGAAGATAAGAAAGATAATATTTTGGTATTGAAAGACCCCAGAAGGGGTACTTTCGTAGAAGGAGACCCGCACCCAGGAATCAGCGAAACCACAAACTTTGGATGCAAAGGCAAGAGGCTTTATTAGTAGCGCTGGTACCCGGGGACTTAGCTTTGTTAGGCTAAGCCCTGAGCCCCAGAAGGGGAGTCCTTTTATAGGGGAAAAAGGCACCGTAATAGTCAGGCGAATCGGCCTTTATCTTTTGCCGCGTCCAGATGGCTGACCTTGGGACGGAGCGATCCGGCGGGGGCCGGGGCCGGCCTTGCGCGGCGGCGGGGAAGTGCCGGCAGCTGTGGGGATCAAGGGTCGGGGGGTGCAGGGGAGGATGTATTCCCCACGCGCTCTGCCAGCTGCGCGCCGGGAAACTTAAAAGAAAAAGCTAAGGGCGGGGGTCTTTCAGTATTAGCTTAATACTTGGCAAATAATGCTTCAAATTATTCAAATAAACCTTTCAAACCATGTGAATCAGTCGATACATTTCTGATAATTCATATTCCAATAATTTCCTTTATATTTAAAATCTAATCTGATCCAATAGTATAATTTTTTTTTTTCAAGACAGTCTGGCTGTCCCGGAACTCCTGCTGTAGAGCAGACTGGCCTTGAACTCACAGAGATCACCTACCTCTGCCTCCCGAGTGCTGGAACTAAAGGATTGAGCCACCATCACTGTGCATAAGAAACTTTCTTACTAAACTCACTTAACAGAAAAGTATTCTGCTATAAAATACTAGAAATTATTTTATGTGCTAATTAATATCTTTTTATTTAGATCTTGTGTACATGCTACATGAAGCTTCAGTAAACACCCACATCTACAACCCGTGTTCGAGGCTTGCTTGCTCGCACTAAAATTCTATGCACAGGTAAGGTATATGTTCATAAACACCTTTAAAAGCGTCCCTTTCTCAGATTCAGCATTTCTTAAGATTTTGCTAATATTTGGCCTCGGATAGTAAGAAACAACACTTACAACACTGTGAGCACTGTTCAACCAAAGAAAACACTTTCAAGACAGGCGCGGGAATGGTCCTGTGGGCATTTTAATGGCAGAACGAAGGCCTTGGTGCTGGGAACTGAAGTTAGGACAGACTACATATCCCAGCTTACCTTGCCTCTATCGGGGACCACAATTCCCACAACCACAGAAGGCGCCTAGTTGCCGGGACTTGTAGTTCTCTGGGGTGTTGTGGGCTCCGCCCCAGGATGTGAGGTGCAGTTGTCCAGCTTTTGCCAAAGCGGAAACACTTCGGGCCCCGCGGCCGGTGTTTTACCTGTTTCGCCCGTCAGCTTCTGTTTTACAAAAGGTAAGAACTCCGCCCTTCCCCGCCAGGCGGTCGCGTCTCTGCTTCTTTGAGCGACGGCGGCTCGGAGCAGCCGTTTGTCCCTTGGCTCTCGCCGTAGCGGCCGCCGCCCATCCCTCTTTGTGTGACTGGGACGCCGCGGATCTGCGGTAGCGACAGTTGGAGAGGGACGATCCCGGGAAGTTACCGGCCAGAGGAAGCTTTCTTAACCTCGCCACCTGACAGGTGGGTCGGCCGCCCTTCTTTCAAGGCCCCTTTGCCTCCAGTGGCCGCGTCGGAGCTCGCGGGGCCGGCCGGCCGGCCGGCCGGCCAATCGTTCTGACAGCGCCGGCCCTGGTGACTCTGGAAGGCCTGGGGAAACCACCGCGGCCCTTTGGCAACACTTCGGGACCCTCCGCGGGTGGCCGGAGCCCCGGGGTCTCGGGTTTTCACCCGTCTGGCGGTCCCGGGACACACCCCAGCCCGGATCACGTCCTCTTGGCCTTAAGCCCAGGAAGAAACTAATTCCTTAAGCTTTGCTTAGTTTTATGAATAAATGTCCAGGCACCTGGCGTGTGTGTTGGAGGTCGCTGGACACTGAGAGGTTTCTAACACCATTCTAGATACTTTCCTCTTCCCGGCGTTTTAAGAAAATGAACCTGTCAATCACGGAGCAGAGGCTCTGGCCTGCCTGAGGATGAGGGAGCTAGCTGATGACCTGTGCTGCAGCCGGACAGGCCAGTTATGGTTGACTGAAAATAAACTTCTTTAATCTAGATAGCAGATGGTATTGCTATACTTGTTGACAGTTGGCCGTAAACAGAAAGTAATACGTCCAGCCTAGCATACAGAGTAATGTATATGGAAGCTCTCTCCAACAGCCCTTACAGCGTGAAGCTTTTTTGAGACCTGGAAAGGGTGGGTGAAGAAACACCTGCTCTTGCTTTTTGAGTTTGTTCAAATGACTTGACTGGGAGTATATGTAAGAGTTTATAATATATGGTTATATTTAAGTGATTTCTCCTGTCACCTGCACACCACTTTTTTTTTTATTTTTTTATTTTTTTTTTTGTCCACTGTCCCACCAGTCTTTCTGGAGTACTGAAATCAGAATTCCCTTTTTGCATTTAGGGTGGGTGAATTTTGCCTCCTTACCAACTTGCTCATAATCCAAACTTCTTCTGTTTCCTAAGAGATTACTCCGAAGATTTTCAAGAGGTTATTTGCCCAGTTTCCTAAATCTAAAGTATTTATTCCTGAAATTGTACTGAGACACTGACTAAACCAGTAATGTAGATAAATAAGGTAACAGATTCCTGGTTCCTGCCTTACGCCCAGCCCATAGGTTACTTTTCTAGTTAAAGATACTGGTTCATCACCCATTGTAACACTCAATATAAAGTCACGTTCATGTTTGTAATTCCATTTACTTTACACATGATTCATTCTGCCACTATAATTTTAATGTTAAGGTGGCCATGCTATGAAAGTAACAAAAACACAGTTCCAGACTCAACTAGCTAACAGTCTAATATGGAACATGTCAGGTCCATTCACAGAGAGTCATATAAAAATTCCATGAGAAGGTGTAAGGGTGGAAAAATATCATTTGACTTGATTGCTATGGAACATCTATGGAACTTAAAGAATTTTTAGGAACTTTCTGTTTAGCCATTCAGTGTTTTTTTTACCAACTTTCTAAGAACAAATGCAGCAGTCTCTGTTTTTGGTTTCATGGCTGAAGACTAAGCATTCCTTAAAAATCTGTCTTGCTATGTGTGGCCCAGGCTGCTTGAATTCAGACTCTTCCAGCTCTGCTTCTGGAGAGCTGGGATTATGGGTGTGAGCCATCATACTCTGCTAAAACCTAAGTTTAATGCTAACCTGTCTTTTGTTTAAAACATTAGTTATGACTTTTATTATCTAGTACTCAACTACAGAGGCATCAAAAGCCTCTGGATCTGGGGTTGCTGCTGACTCCTCTAATCCCAGCACACTAGTGTCTTGAGGTAGGAGGACTGCCATGAGGACATCCTAGGCTACATCATGATTTCAAGGCCAGCCTGGCCAAAGAGTGAGACATTGTTAAAGTTGCTCTTAGGAACATTAAAGTACTCACTAAGTGCTAGCTATTGTGCTCAAGTTTTGGGTAATACTTGTTCATACATTTGTTTAAAATGTTTTCTTATGTCTTAGTGGTATGTATCTATGTTTTTATTATTTAAAAAATATAACTTGTGTGTTCTTCTTAGGTAGCATTGAAATTCTTAGCTTACTTAGGTACATTTCTTGAAGTACTATTTTTTTTAAGTGTGGTACATTTTTTTTAAATCAATTAATGATATTGTAAATGTTGGTATACTTTTTAAGGTCACAGCCATGTCGGACAAGAGTGAATTAAAAGCTGAGTTGGAACGTAAGAAGCAGAGGTTGGCCCAAATCAGAGAAGAAAAGAAGAGGAAAGAAGAGGAAAGGAAAAAAAAGGAAGTATGTTTGATTTAATAAAACAAACAGCTCTTTAGTATGAATAAGTACATTCTGTTTCAAGTATGGACCTTTCTGTAATAACTTCAGAATAGTTGCAAAACCAACAAATCCAGTTGGTATTGTCAGTGTAGCATTATCCGTGAATCTTACTTTACAGCTAAGTATATGGCAAAACTGATACAGTATGATGCATTTCTAAGATTTGAGTTATGGAAATTGAATTTATTCATGTAGTCTTCTAGGGATATATTTTTGTGCAAAGTAAGATCATCTGTATTATAATACTTTATAAGATAGCAAATATATGTTTATCATAATAAATTCATTTTGTAAATACTTTTGCTAATTTGCTAGAATAATATCCTGGCAAACTGAGCTATATATAACAGTTTGAGTAGAGGATTTGGATATACTTAATGTTTATTGTGAGATAGTCACGGAAATATATTTACTGAGCAGTAGATTTGATAGTATCAATAAGCTACTTTAATCTTCTGATTTTACTTACCACATACTGTAATATATAAATATTACAAATATACATTAGCTCTGAGCTGGACATATTTTACTTGTCCTGCATTAACATTTATACATTAAGTCTCTATTGCAGCTCTTGAGGAAGATTTGTTTACCTGTATCACAGATGATTTCAAATGGCCAGTATACCATAACTTGACCTAAGTGTGCCTGTTGGACAAAGTTTATGTATGTAAATGCCAGGGTTACAACAAGACTAGCAGATATCTCTCAGGAACTAGAGAAAGAGCATTGGCAGAAAAGTGACTTAAAAGTTATGTGCAGCATTGCCATGACTGTAATTGAACAGTTTCCTGTCGCCCCCCCCCCACCTTTCTGTGATATACAGAAAAAAGGTTGAAACTTTGCATTAGATATTTGATTAGTAGCTAATGGCAGAGTAGATTCAAATAGTATTTATAACCTTAAACTATTCAATAGTGAAAGCAAAGTTGATTTTTATTCTTTACAGGTGTCCGTAAGTGGCCTCTAAGGAATAATGGTTATGTGATTGATTTTTAACTTAAAATCTTTAAAACGTGATGAAACAATAAGCAGCGAGTCTCCTATATTGCACACAGTGAGGCATCAGCTTGATAACATCGTCTCTTTTGCTGTATTCTGATAAAAATAAGTTAATGTGATACAAAAATATTGTGACTGGTAAAATTCATTCAATATAAGTAATAGTTGTCTACTTGGAAAGCTTTTCACTGAAAGCTTAAACTTTACTCTAAAAATGTTGAGATTTGTCCAGTGTAGCTGGAAGATTTTGCTAAAATTATATATAAATGGCTAAAATAAAAGTTGGCAGCTGGGTGTGGTAGTGCACACCTTTAATCCCAGAACTTGGGAGGCAGAGTTCCGAGTTTGAGGCCAGCCTGGTCTACAGAGCAAGTTCCAGGACAGCCAAAGCTACAGAGAGAAACCCTATCTTGAAAAAAACAAAACAACAACAACAAAAAAGTTGGTAAAAAATTTTGTAACACAAATGTTTTGTGTTACTTAAAAAAAAAAATTGGTTTTAATTGTCCCAGATATGTGTTTGTTTTTGTTACTAAAATATGACCTGAAAGCTGGCCTTAGTGGCACTTGCTTGCAACCCTAGCTACTTGGGAGATTTAGATAGGAAGATCTCGAAAGTCCATAGAGTTGAGACCAACATGCATAGCATGGGGGAAAAAAAAAAAAACATAAAATAATAATAAAAACTTAAAAAATGAGTTTTCTCTAGATTTTTTTTTTTTTTTTAATTACCGCTGTGTGAGTCCAGAAGAGAGTTTAACAGCTGGAGTTAAAGGTGTTGTGAGTTGCCAGACATGGGTGCTGGGGATTGAACATGGGTCCTGTGCAAGAGCAGTGTGGACTCTCAACTATGAGTCATCTCTTCAGCTTCTTTAGAAGAGTTTTTGATAAAATTCTTTATATAAACTCATTGAAATTTTTAAAAATGGTTCTTTTGGGTTTTTTTCAACAAAGCAAATTGTCTATTTACTTATATCTTAATTTCCTCTAATTTTTCCCTTCTGCCACACTTATATCTAAGCTTTTGTACCACTAGGGTTGGAGACTTCCATGATTCCTGTCCTTGGTGTCAATACTATAGAGAATTTGAAGTTGACTGCTTTTTAAAAATGCACTTGCTTTTTAAAATGTTATTTATGCATTTTAAGACAGACTCTTGCCATGTAGCCTTGGCAGATCTGGAACTTATATGTAGACCAGGCTATCCATGAACTGGGCAAATTCTCTGCCCACTGAATTCTGGGATTCTAGGCATGAACTACCATTCCCAGCCTTTTTGAAAATATATTTGTGGAAATGCCTTGATTATATATATTATATAAACATCGATCCAGTGATGATGATTTATAAAAAGAACTTCATATTAAAAACTAATTTTATTCTAAAAGTTTGTAGTTATAACTTTGATTTTAAAATACTTTTATATGGGACTGGAGAGATGCCTCAGTGGTCAGTTGCACTGACTGCTCTCTTAGGGGAATGGGTTTGACTCCCAGTACCCAAATGGCAGCTCACAAACATTGACAGCTCTAGTCCGGTGGGAGGTGCAGGGGGTGGGGGGGACACAGCTTCTTGTTTTGGCATCCATGGGCACCAGGCAAACGTGGTGCACATATATAACATTCAAGCAAAACACTATACACATAATGTAAATAAAAATTAAAAATTTTAAATAAAATATTTGTATAAATAGGAGTGTGTTATACATAAACTTGAATTTCTAATTTAAAACATTTAGACTGATCAGAAGAAGGAAGCTGCTGTTTCTATGCAAGAAGAATCTGATCTTGAAAAGAAAAGAAGAGAAGCTGAGGCACTGCTTCAAAGCATGGGGCTAACTACAGATTCCCCTATTGGTAAGTATATCTACTTATGGGTGTTGAGCTTAGATATATCTGAGCTCAGTGTATTGGTTAGATATCATTTGCATATGTTCTTTGTCTCAAAAACATTAATCTTATCATTTGCTTGGATTTCCTTTTTTTCCCAGATATATTATGTATAGTTATTTTATTTGTTTGAGAAATCAAGATTAATACCTACTAACACAAACCAAGCTACCAAATTGAATTTTCTAATTTAAATGAGTAACTTACTATTCACCATACTATGTTAAACTTGAAGATGAGTATTTCCTAATCTTAACTGTGAGCTCCTTTTTGTAGGCTAGGGAAAGATAATACCAAGTCAAAGTTATATCACTAGTACTCAAAAGCAAAGGAGCAGGAAGAGAAATCTATAGTATTCTCTCAAATCAGTAAGAGGCATAATCCTGGCTGCCTCTCTTGACAGTCATTTCACTTGGTCTTGTTCTTTTCCTGGGTTATTCATTTTGATAGTTATATTAGACAAGTAGACTGTGTAGAGATACTGAGAATGATCTAGTTATACATCAGAAAGCATTTAATGCTTACTTAAGTAATGTAGTTCTGTGTTGGGTGCTGCTACAGAAAATGTATTTTAGTGTGACAATGACCTTTAGGGACCTGGCATTTCAAGGTTAGTTTTTGAGCTAATATCTTTGTATGTTTGTGTGTGTGATGTGTGTTTTTTGTGTTTGCAGGTAGGTGCCATGCATGTAGAAACCAGAAGTGTAGTGAGATGTTTTACTCTTTTGGCTTTTTTGGGGGGCCAGCCACCTAGCTCCCAAATAAATACACATGGAGGCTTATTCTTATTTATAAATGTCCAGCTTTGCTTGGCTTGTTTCTATCTCCTCTACTTTTTCCCTGTGGGCTTTTTTCTTTCTTACTTCTGTGTATCTTACTTTCCTTCTTACTCTGTGGCTGTCTGGATGGCTGGGTTACTGGCCCACGATGTCTTCCTCTCTTTGTTTTCTCGTTGCTCTTCTTCCTCGTTTCTCCTTCTATTTATACTCTCTGCCTGCCAGCCCTGCCTATCCTTGATCCTGCCTCTCTATTGACCAGACTCTCAGCTCTTTATTATACCATAGGTGTTTTAGACAGGCAAAGAAACACAACTTCACAGAGTTAAACGAGTGCAACATAAACAAAAGTCACACCACCTTAAAATAAAATTCTACCACAGAGAAGATAACCTTGGTAACATTCCTTGGGGGCTACCCACCTTCCTGACCTTGAGCTCTCAGAGTAGACTAGGCTGCTGGCCATTTAGTCCAGGGATCCACCAGTCTCCATCTCCCTGGCTGGGACTACAAGCATATACCACCAAGCTGGTTCTGGGGCTGGAGCTCAGGTCCTCATTCTTGTGCAGCTAGCACTTTACCAATAGAACTGTCTCCTCAGTTTTGGACTTGGTTTTTTGTGACAGGGTTTCTTGCCTAGTCTGACCTTGAACTCAGAGTCTTCTTGCCTTGGCCTCCAGGTATGATGGTGTGTGCCATCATACCTAGGGTGTAGGCTAATTTCATCTAGCCTAGGTGACATATATCAGAGGCAGTGACTGCTATGTACCTGTTGTAGAACTTCACTGTCCTTAGTAAAGCCGGTATTTCTAAAAGGTTTTAAGGTGAGAAGGCTAATTATTCTTAGGATCTGTTCATTGTTACTTCTTCCTGTTTATGTTTTCTTTATTGACAGAATTTGAAGACTACAGCACATTAATTTTTATGTCTTTAATAATCCTGTGCTATATATACTTTGATTTTAAAAACAAATTAATTAGATTATTTTTTTCTGGTTATCCTAGTAACTGAACCACATCTCTTATTAGTTGTATGTTCCTTGAGAGGATCCGGGTTTTTTTTTTTTTTTCTGTGCCATTGTTTTTTTGTTGTTGTTGTTTTTCTTTTCTTCCCTTTTCTTTTTCCCCCCTTGGCCTTCCATTTCACTTGCTCATATGTCATAGTTCACAGCCCACCTCTGTTGTTGATTCTTGAAAGATCACTCTTTAGAGATGTGGGGTGGAGAGGGCTTGTCCTCTTTCTCCATTTCTAATTCTCCTTCCTATCATACATGATGGAACCATTCTTTAATTTTTAGAATATATAGGTTCTTTGGGTTTGTCTTCTGAGTGCTTGTATTTCTAATTTTTCATATTTGTGTATGTTTAACATTGTATTGTCTAATTGTTTATTCCATGTTGCTACATACATATCTGGCTAGTTATTTTTGACCTAGTATTGGCTAGTATTCCATTATGCATTATATTTTACTTCCCCAGTTTCCTAGTACAATGCATTTAGTTTGCTCTTGTCTGTTTTAGTATCATAAGCAACAGTACAAAATATGTATGCCCTCCCTTTGGAGGACAGAAGAATTCTCTGGGGATATGTCCAGGAACTAACTTGGCTGTGATGTTTTGTTTAGACTTAATTAGGTTCTGCTTATCAGTCTTGAGAGTGGCTTCAAATGCTTACCCTCCTGTGTCTGTATTATCACTGAATATTGTCCAAGTTTCTAATTTTTGCCAGCTTGATGAGCATTTCTATTGCTGTGATAAAATTTCCTAACAAAAAGCAACTTAGGGAAGAGTTTACTTTAGCTCACAGTTCCAGATCACAGACTGTCAAATGGAAATCAGGACTCAAGCTATCTAGTCACATCCCATGCCCTGCCAAGAGCAGAGCAAAATGAGTCCATGTATGCTGCTCCCTTTCTCACTTGTGCTCAGCTCAGTGTTTCTGCTTTAACACAGTTCAGAAGCTCCTGCTTGGAGAGTGGTGTCATCCACATCAGTTAACTTCATTGAGATAGCCCTTACCAACACACCGTGGGCTCAGGTTATGCCCAGCTGACATTAAAGCTACCTATCACAGGTAGTGATAAACCCAACATCTTTTAATACATACTTACCTGATTATAGGGAAGTGACTACGATCTCTTCATACAACTATCAGTCATTCAGTTTTTCTCCTCTGGGATTTGCATATGTGTGTTATTTTGCTTGTTGATTGTTGAGGTTTTTATCTTTTGATTTGTAGGGCTTTTGTTTAAAAAACAAAACAACTCTCTCCTGTTGACTCTGTTCTTAATCTTTATTGGAGTCCTTCATTTTATGTAGTCAAATATACCAGCTACCTTCTTTTTTGGTCTTGCTGTATGGCCCTGTCTGGAATTTGCTGTGTAGACCTGGTTACCGGGGTGTCTGTAGGTTTTCAGTGTGTATAGGTGGGAAAAGAGAGCCTTTCCATAGAAATGTGAGCCAAGACATGAAAGTGGAAAAAGGTAAAGTATACTCAGAGAAATAGCACAGGGTTCACTTTAATTGGATGGCAAGATAGGCACAGAAAGGATATTGTAAATGAAGGATGAGGCTGGACTTGGAGGAGCTATTGGGAGACAGTTGACAGGCTTTACCCAGGAAAGTAGTATGGTCAGAGCTCTTATCAGCTGTAAGTTGTTGAGGTTTTGGGGATTTTTTTTTTTTAATGTGTATAAGTGTTTTGCCTACATGTATGTATATGTTACCACATGTGTGCCTCAGAGACCAGAGAGTATGTAGAATCCTCCAGAACTGGAGTTAAGGGTGGTGTGAACCACTGTGTAGGTACTTGGGAACTACACCAAGGTTCTCTGGAAGAATAGCAAGTGCTCTTCTTCTCTTTTTAAGTATTTGTTGTTATCTGTGTGTGTGTATCATGTTGAGCATTTAGAGGTCGGAGTACAACTTTGTGAAGTTGGTCCCCTCTTCCTTCATGTGGGTAAAGAGGATCAAACTTAAGTCTTCAGGCTTTTGTAGCAAGCGCCTTTTCATACTGAGCCATCTCACTAGCCTTATATTCTATCTTTTTTTTTTTTTTGAGACAGTCTCTCTCTATGTAGTACTGCTGTCCTGGAACTCACTATGTAGACCTGGCAGAACTCAAACTCACAGAGATCTACCTGTTTCTACTCCCCTTAGTGCTAGAATTAAAAGCCAGCTTCTTTCTTTGTAATGAGGGCTTAGGTAAACATTTTACATGACCATAATCTCATTATAAATTGAAAATGGCATAAATCTGTAGTATTGAGATTTCCCATAAATTTGACTTCCCTTTTGAACCATGAAAACAGTTTGAAACATTGATTTTTGAAACTCAGATTTCTAATATTTATTTTTACAGACTTTTAAGGAAAATCTAAAAACTATTGAGAGCTTTTGATAAACCCAGCTTTGGGATAGGCTTCTGAGTATAGACAAGAGTCTTGCAGAGCTCCTGTAGTGGGGCTGGATTATCATGGTGATGTGTCAGTGAGACAGAGCTGCATTAGATAGGGTGTTCAGGAAGAGCTATGTGAGGGAGAACAGTATGACCAGAAGGAGCCCAGTGTGCTAAAGCTGCTTCGAGTAGGATCAGTCCAGGTGAGGCAATAGTGGGTACCAAGTCCCTGGGTAGATCCAGGCTTAATTAGGCTTGTGTGGTTGCAGTGTAGTCAGCCAGAGTGAAGTGGGTAGAGGCCAGGTGATTTAAAGCCTGGGGTAGGATAGAAGTTTTATTTTTAACAAAATCAAAACCAAACTAAACCTTTATTAGTCTTTTCTTTAAGAAAACAAACAAAACAAAAACAAACTCCAAGATAGCTATGATTAGCTTAGGAAAATGGATGTACATCTTCAAAGTATTTCACTCTAACAGAAACTTATGCTTATAGAATCTAAACATTAAAGGTTAAAAAAAAAACAAAACAGAATCTAGCATAAGTCAAAGAAATCCATTCATACTTCAGTCCTTCTCCAGGAACCTGTATTGTTATATTACTGCCATTTAGTAGAATTTGATCTAATTTAGTAATCCCTCTTCCTTCCACTATAGCTTCAAACTCTGAGATATCTTCCAACATCATATTGACAAACTCTTCAAGTCCTAGAAGTATACCACAATTCCATTTTCACTCTTTATCCATGTGAATTCTTGATCCTGTGCACTTGTGCACAAGCTCTAATGACAGGAGCTGCAGAGTTAGTGGTAGCTTAGCAACAGGAGCCATCCATGCTGACAGTCTGGAGGGGTTTTATGAGGATTTCAAGCCAAGACTTCTTTAAATAGAAACTACTCATCAGAACTGTAACTGGCCTTCAGTTGTGGATTTTGTAGCCTCTCTTAGGTGGCACTTGAGTTTTGAAAGTTAATGCTGAGGCAAGTTATTCAAATAAAAATATCGCTAAGTCAACTGTCCCTAGCCTGTAACAAGCTGATTTTGTCTTACACAGAACTGGAAAAGAAACGGTTTTAGCTGAGGCAAGTGTAGCGCAGGGGTGGCATTTTGTATCCGTATAGCACATCCATGCTTAGACTGAACCCTGCTGCCGTTTCTGTTTAATAGATTCATCTTGATCGGATTACTATGAGGGGGAGGGGTGGCATACATGCCACGGAAGGACTCTGTGAAGTCAGCCCTTTGCTTCTACCTTTACATGGGTTCTAGGGATGGAACTCAGGCCTTCAGGCTTACACAGCATTCATCCTTACTGGTCAGGCTGTCTTAAAAATCTCTTCCTTATGCCATTGTTTTGTTCTAAGTGTTCACATGAGAGAAAAGGGGATAATGAAAGGGAAAAAATATTGCTGATCTTCAAACATTAGTTTAATGTTTTTGTTAAATTAAACTATGGAAAGACTGTAAATAGCTATGCCTTTTCTTTTCAATGAGAATGTATTTCATGAATGTGAGTGGTTAATGAAAGATTTTAACTTTTTAAAATATTTTTCTCTTATGCGAATGAGTGTTTTACCTGCATATATGTATGTGCACCCTGGGCATGCCTATAGTCTGTAGAGGTCAGAAGAGTGTCAGCCACCATGTTGGTGCTAAGAACTAAACCGGGAATCTTTTGTGGCCTAGTTAGAGTTAATATTGCTGTGATGAAACACCATGACTAAAGCAACTTGGAGAGGAAAGGATTTATTGAAGCCTTATGCTCCCACATCACTGTTCAATTGAAGGAAGTCAGGGCAGGAACTCAAACAAGGTAAGAACTTGGAGACAAGAGCAGATGCAGAGGCCATAGAGGGGTGCTGCTTACTCTCTTGCTCCCCAAGTCTTGCTTACAGTGTTTTCTTATAGAATCCAGGACCACCAGCCCATGGTGGCCCCAACCATAATGGGCAGGGCCCTCCTCCATCATTAAGAAAATGCCCTACAGGCCGGCCTGCCTACAGCCTGATCTTATGGAGACATTTTCTCAATTGAGGCTTCCTCCTCTGAGATGATTCTAGCTTCTGTCAAGTTGACATAAAACTAGCCAGCACATTTTGTTAGAGCAGCAAGTGCTCTTGAACACTGAGCTATCTCTCCAGCTCCAGTGTCTTCTTCATTAAATATACTCTTACTATTTGACATGGGAATATTTAGATTTTTTTTAGCTGCATGTAAGAGTAGAAAGTTAGATCTGGCCAAAATAGAACAGTTTAGGGTGCCAGTAAGCAGGCTTTGAGAAACAAGCTAAGTGTTATTGCTTTATTTTAGCTCACAGTACTTATTGAAAATTTAAATAGTGTAAAGGCATGTGATTGTGTTTACCAAAAGAGCATAAGCTAATTACACAGAATTAGGAATATCTCTAAGTAGCTATTGTGGCCTGGATTGTGTTCAAGATTTTAGCCTTTCCATTTCCTAGTCAGATCACTACATGTTTTTCCTTTCTTATTTCTAAACTATTTTCCATCTCTTAGCTAATTTAATATAATGAAGCCAGTAGGACTAAACACATTATGGTGATCTTGTTGCCCTTAAACAATTAGGCAAAAGTGGGGCAGGGATGGGAGGACAGAAGAGATGGCTCAGCAGGTAAAATTGTAACTCTAGAGGAAGACTTGGGTTGGTTCCCAGCACCCATATAGGTAGACTACAATTAGCTGTGTCTCCAGCTCCAGGGAATCTGATGCCCTCTTCTGGCCTCTCAGGACACCTGCATGCATGTGCACATACTGCCACATAAACATACACATAATTAAAAATCTTAAAAAGTAATTAGGCAAAATGCATTTCATAATCCTTAAAACATACACTTATAACCCCAATATATAATGCCCAGCACTTATTTGTAATTTGTTACGAAGAGTTCAAAATACAGATAAAGTTGTTGTTGGATTTTTTGGGTTTTTGTTTTGTTTTTTCAATAATCCGCAGTCTAAAACAAACAAACCTAGAGGCTGGAGAAATAGCTCAGCAGTTAAGAACAGAGTTGTTACTCTTGCAAAGTAACCCAGGTTCAGTTCCTGGTACCCATATGGTGCCTTACAATCGTTTGTAACTCCAGTTGCAGGGGATCAGACTGCTTCTGACCTCTGAGGACACCAAGAAAACATAATTTTTTTAAAGTGCAGATTGTATCATGACCTAGCATATGGATACTTGTTTTCTTTTCTCTATAAAATTTTCTTGCATCATTATCAAACCTATTTAAAGTTTAAAAAATTTAGATTACTGTTCAAATTCTTTAATATGATTATTCTTCTTTTTTAATTCAACTAAAAGGTGTTTTGTTTGTGTGTTTTTTGTTTTTTGGGGTTTTTTTTTGTCTTTTTTTCTTTTGAGATGGTGTCTGATTATGTAGTCTTGGCTGGACTGGAACAAACAGATTTACCTGCCTCTGCCTCCCAAGTGCTGGGATTAAATGCATACACTACCATGCCTGACTACTAACTACTACTACTTCTTCCTTTTCCTCTTCTTTCTCCTCTTCCTTCTCCTCCTCTTCTTTTTAATGTCACTAATAAAACATCTCATCGTATTTGCTGGTAGGTTACTTAGTTGGCCATTTGGCTGGTTTTTATCTGATATTCTTAAAAGCAGGATCTCTAACATTTTTATCTCTGGTGCCAGCATAAGTTAGACCTTAAATATTTGTTCAATTTTTAAGATCATGTCTTTCTACTTGGAAAGGCCAAACAAAAGACAGCCTTCTTTAAGACATTGTAGGCAAATACATAGCAGAAATTGAAATTGGAATATCTCCTAAAATAAATGTTCTAACTTTTATGTGACCATATGTAGGAGCTAAATTTAAGCACAGCATTGCTAGTTAAGTGTTGTTTTATTATTTTCCCCTTCTGAGTTTTCTTGTAACTTTTAGATATTTTAAATCTGATTTTTAGAGAGAATACCATCCATGTTGCCAGATCATTTTTTTCAAACATAGCTTAATTCTTAAAAACCATTTCATGACAAGGAATGTTTGTTCTTTATGATGGCACATGCCCTTAATCCCAGCACTTGGGAGGTAGATACAGGTGATCTCTGTTAGTTCAAGGCCAGCCTGGTCTACAGAGCCAGTTTCAAGATAGTCAGAGCTACTCAAAGAAACCCTGTCTCAAAAAACAAAACAACAGCAGGAAAACTGCATTAATATTCATTATCAGAAGAGAGGTATTATGAATGGAGAAATTAGTATTTCAAAGGTTACTATTTAAAGAAATGTTTCATAGAAAGACAAAGAGAGCAGATGGCTCAGATGTTAAGCCCTAGGCTGGTAGCTTGTGTCCATCCACAAGGGTGTCTGATGTGTGAGTATTGTGTGTATTGATGCGCTAGCTGAGGGACCTCAGGACTTTGGATTGCCCTAGAAACCTGTACTGTCCATTCACCATCTCTGCCAACATTCTCCATCTCTGCACTCACCTTCCATGACTGCCTACCTTTTCTATGCCCTTCTTCCTGGCAAAAGCCCTTTTCCCAGAGTCTTTATGCTACTGCACACCATTCCTCACCTCAGGCTTTTGTGAGTAGTTGACCAGAGTGAGTGTTCATTTTAAATCTCAGTGCAATTCAGGTCTTTATGGATGAAAGTATCCTATTTCTTCACTGGCCAAATGCTGTAATGTTCATTTTATAGCTGTGGAAAGCCAAGGTCTTAGGTGGTGGGTAAAGCCTTCTTAACAAAGCTTTTTGTCCTAGAGAACGAAACAGTTACTCCTTTCAGTATTGTTTATGTGATCAATGAGGACTGTGGTGTAGTTTTGTTTTCATTTCGTACTTCTTTGGTTCTCAAAGAAAGGAACAAGTGCTTTCTTTGCCATGAATTTCTGAGAATCTTAAATCCATTAACGTATTCATATGTTATGACAATGCAAAATCTGTTATTGATTATTTTATAAACAGAACTTGACATAAAGGTAATCTGATCAAATCAGTGTCTTACTAAACAAATCATATTTTAAATACTTGACAAAAGCTACTTATTAATGGCTTGTGATGTTTTCAAAGCCAGTCATATTTACAAGTCATCATTTAAAATGGATTCCAGAAGTGAGTCTTTTCTTAGACTCTGTAGCTCATGAGTTCAGGGTTTTTCTCCTCCTTGAATGTATGCTTTCATTATTTCAGGGGTTTGTTGAAGTCTGAGAGTATAGTGGCAATGCCTCACTAAGTAATTACTATATTTTATCATTTTCTGAGACTAATTGAGTTACAGTGTGATAGTCAATTACTATTAACATTCCCTTGTTTTCTGTTAGCTTCCATCCTTTGATAATAGTAGTGATTTGCATTTTCCAGGTAGTCCCTTCTGAGGTACATTATTTACTATTACAAGATGAAGTTAGTCAGCTGGGTAATAGGTCTGTCTGACTTTGTTATGTGTCCTCCTTACCACTTGGTTTTAAACTGCCTCTGAGCCCCGTGAATAGAATTTGGAGATGTTGGGGTGGAGATTTTTATCTAATTGCACATTTAAAGTCATAGTGCTATTTCTCCTGACTGAGTCACCATGAGAATTTGGTAGCCCTGTTACTCTTGATTTTTTTTTTTCTGAAACATTCATTTCAGAACTGGGTTAATATATCGATTTTATATATATGTAATTACTATTTAACCTTTTTCTAAAGAATTTTGCTGACATTTTTAATGCAGTGTTCACAAAGTGAGTTCTTATTGATTAGAATCATTGATATTTGAAATCACCAGAAAGAGGAAAATACAATGAAAATATAAAGTATTTCTGATGCTTCCCAACAGAGAAATAGATTAACAATAACTTTACTATTTTCCTCTCTAATATTATCTGTAAAGAAATTAGTTTCCCAATTATGAAGTTATATATATATATACAATTTAAAGAACATAGACTTTCTATTTTGAAGATCTTTGGTATGGAAATACAATACCTCACTCCAATTTAATAAACATGTATTTGTGTTTACAGCACAGTAGACAAGCAGCTGTTACACAGTGCCATTCCTGTGTGCAGCTGGAGCTTAGACTAGCAGAAGCCTCACAGTGAGGAGACAAAAAGATAAGGAAATGGACCTATGAGAAGCTAAAGGATTTGACATTGTTATTTTACTTTAGATGCATTCCTTTTTAGCTATACTGAAATATACATGCAGTACCTAACAGTGCCAACCATAAGTGAACAGTATCAAGTTTCATGTGGTTGCATAATTGTTTCTGTTACATTTAACCATAATGTTAGAAATATTGGTTTTGTTTTTAATACTGTTTGAAATACAAGCCAGAATTAACCCCTATTAGCTCAGAAAACAAACATTCCAGCTATGGCTCCCCACCCCCCCATATTACTGATTATATAACTAGGAATTTGCCTTCTGTTTAGTAGATATTAAATGAAGTCAGCGCAACATAAAATGTGTTAGTCACTTAATGTTGCACACTGAAAGATTATTTTTAAAAGATACTTGGGATTGGGGACATTTATGGTAAAAATTTTAACCAGAAGATGGCAGTGATGAGCCTCCTATACTTCCTACTACGGTAATCAAAAAGTTTCCCAAATGTCATAGCATGAAATGTGCACGTTTAACTACTGTTACATGGTGTTGAAACATTGGAGAAAACAGTTGCTATTGTTTTATATACTATGAAGAATGTATGTTTTCTCTAAGAAGGGATTAAGAATATTTTGGGTGTCTGTATCTTTGTCTGTACGTTCAGTTTTTTCTGAGTACTGGGGTAAGAAGTTACCATACATGTTGCTGTGTATAATTTGCATGTATTGCTTTATGTTATGCATCATGTTTAGAAGGCATGCTGTTTTTATGGCCTGTTTGCATTTTCCATCCAAATTGCTGGAAATTAATGAACATTTTAAAGGAGCCATTCCTTTAGCTGTATCATTTCTGTGAGTTGCTTCTTTTCAGTGGAGAGAAAGGGATTAATTTAAATACTAATTTTTTGAGGCACTGGGGATCAAATCTAGGACCTTGTGCATGCTGGGCAGACACTAAGCTATGTCCCCAGCCCTAAAATTGTTTAAAAGAAAAAATTATTAGACCAAGTTTAACATTTTAAAACAAATCTTGGAAAACCAGGGGTTAAATTACTTGAAGCATATTTCAAAGTTTTAATATTAGCAGGGTAGCTCAATTAACACATAAAATAAGATGGTGACATTAAAAAAGTAAGAAGGAATGTTATCCTTTGAAATTAGTGGCCGTCTTTGGTGATGGACAAGATGAAGATACATCTTTCCATAATCTTGCCCTTTAAGCATAGAAAGCCTGAGTGCATCTTGCCAGAGAAATTGCATGAGATCTCAAGCATGGTTGTCAACTGTCTTTTCCCCTTTCTTCCTACTGTTCATTTTCACCCATATATTTCTGTTGTTTGGTTTCTTATCATTTTCCCCTTTTTGTTAATTACTGTCATGCTGAGATGTTTTTGAAAACACCATAAGCTGAGCAAGCTCTCCGTGTAGTAACAATGAATACCTGTCTGTTTCACTATTTAGTCCCTCCTCCTATGTCTCCATCCTCCAAATCTGTGAGCACACCAAGTGAAGCTGGAAGCCAAGATTCTGGAGATGGTGCCGTGGGATCTAGGTATGTAATTCTTTTTAAATATTTTAATGATATAACAGAATGTATTCAGTGCCAAATGCTGTCAGTGCTTTAGAAGGAGTCTAAATATTTATGTTGACTTATTACTTACTTCTTAAAATTTAAACAGCATAGAAATTCTCTTGTAAATTGGGCTAAATTTTTGTACCAGTATTTTAGCTGTCACATGTCAGTAGTAAATAGTTAAGTGGTTTTTATGATAATTTATATTAAAACAGAGGTTTTCATGAATTTAAAATCATTCTGCTTAAACAAATGTACTGGTTTTGTGTGACTGTTTTGACTACAAATAGTATAGAATATCTTTGTTATGCTCAATTCTCCACTTGCTAATTGAACATTGAAACAATTCAATTAAATAGCCCAATTCTGTTCTATTAAGTAGCTGATTCTGCTAAATAAGATAAAAATAACCATAACATAAAATACTAGAGCTGGGTAGTTAAGAGTACTTGCTGATCTTGCAAAGGACTTGGTTTAGTTCCTAGCACCCACATCTGCCAGCCCACAATCACCTGTAACTATAGTTCCAGGGCATCCAACTTCTGACTTTTGCAGGCACTGCACATAAGACAAGCAAGGTACACACACATGCACATAAATAAAATAAAATTGTAAAATAATGCATGAAGAATCAGTGTTAAAGAATTACTGCCAAGGAAACACTGATTTACTTACAGGTTTTATTGAGCTTATGTCTGCCTCATAAAACTGTATTTCATGTTTGTTTTCGGATTCTGCACACATGTTGAAACTTGTTTTTTAGAAATTCAGTAATATTCATGTACATAGCAGTTGGCGTGTTTTTATTTACCAGCATCCCTTTATTACAGCTGAAACAAGAGTAAACACAACAGGTCAAAATCTACAGTTGATTCAGAATCCTTATTTGGGACCAAGGTTAAATATCCTCTCTAGGAAAACATCTTAGCATTCTTTTAAAGGCCAGGTTATAGCTCAGTGATAAGGACTTATGTAGCATGTGAAAAGCCCTAGCTATCGATCCTCAGCACTACAAGAAAAAGGTTATTAATACTTACCATCCTTTTTTTTTTTCTTGTGCATGTGTCCCTCTGATTAAAGATAAAAATAGACAATTAACTCTGAGAGAGAGAAAACAAATAAGCAAAAGCTCCACAACACACCCTGCAAATAAAAGGGGCCGGTGGTCCAAAAAGTCAACACTATATTCAGTTCTGAAATAATCAGGTTATCATTAACAATTAAAAGATACAGAAATGGTCTGGGGAGATGACTCAGCAGTTAAGAGCACATACTGTTCTTGCAGAGGACCTAGATTTGTTCCCAGCACCCATGTTGTGACACACAGCCATCTCTAATTACAGTTCTAGAGAATCTGATGCCCTCTTCTGATCTCTGCTGGTATCAGGCATACATGTACTGCATAGATATGCATGCAGGCTAACACTCATATATGTAAAAATAAAATCAGTCTGGAACTGAGATGTGCTATCCAAAAGTGACAAATCTAGCAATACTATTGTTGCAGGTAAATGATAACTCTTATTTAAGAAAAAAAATAAAGCTTTCTTTTGACAAGTAATATTACTCTATAAAATATATGTTATGAAGGCAATTTAATATAAATTAATTTTTAGGGCTATAGCTGTTTGGTTTATGCTTCCATGCTTTTTGTTCTGTTTTTGTTTTTAAGGCATAGTCTCACAGTGTAGCCTTGGGTGGCTTGGAATTTGCTCTGGCCTGGTACTCAGAGTCTCACCTGCCTCTGCCTCCTGAGCGCTAGGATAAAAGGTGTGTGCCACCATGCCTGGCATTTCCACACTCTTCTACTTGGATATGTCAATATTCCTTTAAATATCTAATAAGCAAATGATATTTTCAAGTGAAAGGGTTTTTTCCTCTTCTTTGGGGGTAGTGGTGGTGATTTTTTTTCTTCTACAATCAACATTATAACAGTGAAAATATTTCTCAACATAACTTGCTGTATTTTCTAGATTCTTTAGTATTACATATTATTTTTATATAAATAATCTATATTTCTTGAGCTCATTGTTCCTCGTTTCAAATAGGAATAGAGGGATTATTTTAAAGCATTGTCAGTAAATTTGTTTTTAAAGGTACTATGTAATGTTTACTTAATTTTTAAAGTTAATATAAGTTTAAAAAGTGTCATCCTCTATGAATAACCTAGAAACTACTAGAGATGCTTTGGGCTATGGTTAATTGGTATGGGAGATAAGTACTGGTGAGAAAACTATTTGTGGAACAAATAGATGTTCATCAAATTGCCAGCTTTGTCTTAATTATGGTAGATTACCACACAAGATAATTTCTCTGCTTTCACAGAATGCCACTCTAGTGATTTTATCATTAAAGATGCTTTTTCAAAATGCTTAAAGGAGATTATGTATCTGTGCTTAATGTAAAGTATATTTTATGACTTACTATAAAATAAGAAAAGAAGTAACTTGATAACTTTAAAGGTGCTTGTTCTTATTAGAGAAAGAAAACAGTTTTTATGTAAGTTTAGCAGGAAAGAAAAGAACCTTTAAATCTTAATTCACTGTTCCGTGAAAGCACCAACTCACCTGGAAATAACTTTCGAGAAGGCTGTTTGTCCATTTTACACATACAGATAGAAACCTGACTTTTGTTGATTCATCTCCAAGTTCATAATGGGAATATAATTTGTAAATGCTTAAAACAGTAGTAAAATAATGCATTTCTAGATACATGGCATTTAAATAGAGTACTCAATGTCACCATCCCCTGCGCAAATTGAGAACATGAGAAGAGGGGGGGAGGGAGCTACAAGAATGAGAAGGGTAGAAAAGGAAGGATGCAGAGGTCATGAGGGAGCAGAAGGGTTGAGTCAGGTGTAGATTAGAAGAAAGGATATGTGATAAGTAGGGTTTTAGTTGGGGGTGGTGGTGGTAGGGGTGGAAGGGAGGGAGAAGGGAACTGGGATTGTCATGTAATTCAATCTTGTTTGTAATTCAAATAAAAAAAGTAAAAAAAAATAGAGTATTCAGATCTGAAAGTGAAATGAAATGAGCTCATACTGAGCAGAACTGATAATGGAAGTGAGAACAAATGCCACAGGAAGTATATGAAGATGTGTAAGGTGAACCTGTACACTCAGCTGCATTTGTTGGCCAGCATCGTCTAAGATTAGTCCACACAAAGAACAGAAAAAGACAGAGTCGACATTATAACATAGGATACTGTTGAATAACTCTTTTTAAGTGACAAAAATTTATGTTGGTACTGCTGATAATTTACAAGTAAGTATAAAAGGATGAGCTGTTCAATTTTGCATGTTGGAAGTTGTATTTCATTGTTTACTTTCTTAATCACTTTTGTTCTAAAATTTAAGTGACAGTTATTCAGTTAGGCAAACCATGCTTATTCCTTTTTTTCTATTTTTGATCAGTTTATTTCTAAGAATTAGGACTGTATTTTATATCTCTAAAGAACCCTTTAATATATATGACCACATATTTTGAATGGTGTATGTTTTAGTTCTGGCTGTATTCCGAAATGAAGTTTTACCCAATTTTAGACTAAAATGGCATTCTCAACAAGGAGGTTTATGTTATTGGTCAGCTAGAGCCCTGGTATAATGTAGAGGCTGTTGACAGAACATTCCTTGGAGACCATCTCATCGAACTGCTTTTCGTTTAACAAAGCCTAAGTTTGTTACTGTTCATTGCTCAATACAAAGTAAGTCTTCACTGTGCCCCCTTCTCTTCATTGCATACATACAACTCTGTTTAAAATCCCAAGATCTTTCCTCATAAGAGGAAATATTTCTCTTATTTCATCTAATTGGGTTTTTTTGATAAATTATGTAGGCCAGCTGTGAAATCATTTGTTGTATTAAAAATAATAGAACTAAACCTAGTTGTGTATTCTATAACTTGTGTAAATGAGAAGCAGATATCCCATAAAATGCTAGTACTAAATGTAGAAGCTGCACTTAACCCTTGGTATGGAGCTGTGAACATTGTATTGTTAACATACAAGAATGCCAATGTGATAAAGCACCTTTTGTTCTGATAAAGACTAGATTTATCTTAGGTGGAAAAGAGCAGATGTATTTATTTACTCATTAGGCAGTGATAAAACAGCACTGACTATTTAGGATTGAGATTCTCCAGTAGTTAGGTAAATCCTTTTGGAAGGGAAAAATCTGGTTTTTTGTTTGTTTGTTTGTTTTTGTTTTTGTTTTTCTTCCTAGAAACAGAAATCTTTAGTTCTTTTCTAAAGCAGCGACATGTAAGCCCAAGGCAGTGCTTAACCCATGAATTACAGCAAGGTCACACTTTGGAAACGTTAGCTATTTTGTGTCCCAGTGGAATAGTCTTGGTTTTTTTACCAAAAGGCTTATGTGTTGACTCATTTCCTTTACCAGTATGGCAATTTCCTGCACACATTTAAAGCTTTGGGCAAGATTAGAATCGGTTAAATATTTTTTACCAATCTTTTTTTTATTAGGAATCTTAAAACTCCTTTTAACTCTTTCATAGTCTGTTTTGTTTACCATCCATAAATAATGTATATTGGTTTGTGTGCTTTAGCTGTTTGTGTCCCTTTTTGTGCAATACTAATTTCCCCCATTCTGAAGATACATTGAATTATTCTGGGTTATGTACTGCATCTTTAACCACCTTGATGCTTATTGTGTGCACTAGAGCATTGGAGTGATACCTAGTATAAGGGCTTTGTTTTGGTCTTACTAACCAACACACATAATTCTTAGTTGTGAATTAGCATTAGCCATTTATAGGATGCATTTGTTTGACTAACTTCTGACCTTTTTTACTAATGCTTCATGGTTGTCCTACAACCATTTAGGACGCTGCATTGGGATACAGATCCATCAGTTCTTCAGCTTCACTCAGATTCCGATTTGGGGTATTGCATAGATTTATTACCTTCTCTCTTTAATAATTCATTTGCTTCTTTGTGAAACTGTCCTAATTTTACCTTACTTAAATTTCTAATATTGTGTCTAGTTAAGACGAGTTATATTTTACTGTGACATCTCATTTATCCTTTTAATTGAATAATTAATCCTTGTAATTGAATATTTTCTGAGTTACTTGATATGAAAATTATTTTTTCTATAACAAAATTAGTCAGTGAGTCTAAAGTCCTGAAAGGAACAAGATACGCTGGTCTCTATACTCTGGCTCTGGATTTCTGCTCATTTACTTATTGTGTCACTGATTCATTCATTCATTCTAGGCTCCAAAACAAATAAAATATATTTGTTGCATACCTGACTAAGATAGCTCTTTTCCCTTGGTAATTTGCAGCTTCTGAAATATGCAGCCATATACTTTAGCATTGCATCTGAAGCAAGAATAAATAAGCCTTGGATTACATATAGGAAAAGTCTGTGAGCTTCTACCAGAAGACCTCTGGCTACACTGATCTTCTCCCTATCCCTCTCCCTTCCCATTGTTTTCTTATTTTTAGTAAATGTAGCTTTTGGAGAAGTGAGCTATTACCCTTGCTCTTCTATAAAGTCTTAGAATTTTAAAAAACGTTTTCTTTTGCTATTGGATTTATTATACTTTCAAGTTAGTAATTTGTTCCTAATACTGTTAGCCTGCCCTCCTTTTCTTTAATAATCCACATCTTAAAAATCAAGAGGATGGGGCTGGAGAGGTGGCTTAGAGGTTAAGAGCACTGACTGTTCTTCCAGAGGTCCTGAGTTCAATTCCCAGCAACCACATGGTGCCTCACAACCATCTGCAGTGAGCTCTGGTGCCCTCTTCTGGCATGTAGGCAGAACACTGCATACATAATAAATAAATAAATCTTTAAAAAAAATGTTTTAAAAAAAATCAAGAGGATGAAGTTCATATTTCAAACTTTATTCTTAGACTACTCTAGATTGCTTCAAGTATCCTTAAGTTTTCCCATTTAATTATTTGAAGTGCCCCCCCAACCACCAATGACTAAGCTAATCCTGAAGTAGAAACCACATTAAACATGTTTCATGGCTCACATGTAGTACCGTAGAGCAAGAATTTTGTTTTGTTTTTTTAATTTTCTTTTTTTGAGATGGTTTCTTGTGTAGCCAAACTACTGAATCCTATGCTCCATCTCCCAAGTACTGGGACTACAAATGTGTGCCACCATGCCTGGCTCACAAATTAACTTTTCCAGTGTTAATTTTATTTCCTTTTTATAAAGAATCTAATATAGTTGTTAAATAAAATGGGAACATACTTATATGTATTAATAGTGGCATATGTTGAAAAAGATGTTTATGAAATGTGAGACATTTATTTCAGGTAGTAGGGAGTTACAGCAATGTCTGTATTGGATGTCCTTTCAAGAGAATTTCATGATTAAGAACTTTTGGCATTTGGAAGCATACTTTAGTTTATAATTTAAATACCGAGTAACCAAATGAAAATACCCTGAATAGCTAAAAAGAGGTGTTTTTCTTTTGATTTATATTTCAGTTCTCCTGTTATTTCCTCCATTTCATTAAACCAGCTATGACTTCTGTAGTTTGATTATATTCAAGAAACCTGTTACTTTAGGCTTAGAATTTTTCAACCTTAGTTTGTTCACTATAAACCGTAGACAATATTGACTATGTAGAGATTGAAAAAAATCAAATAATTAATTTTAAAGTCCACACTGATGTGATTATTCTAGTGTCTACCAAATGTAAGAAGTAGAAAAAATGACTTTCTGGGTTGTCAAGATGGCTTGGGTAAAGACACTTGCCATGCAACATGCAAGCCTGGCTACCTGAGTTCAATCCCTGGAATCTACATAAAGGTCATGGAGAGAAGTGACTCTCAAAGTTGTTCTCTGACCTACACACACACACACACACACACACACACACACACACAAACAGAGAGAGAGAGAGAGAGAGAGAGAGAGAGAAACTTTAAAGAGAAAAGGCTTTTAACCTTTCAACAGAAACCTACTTTTCAGTCTTAAAGTCCGAATCTAGCAATGGTGAGTGGCTGAGTGAGGTACTGACTCTTCAAGAAAGTCTGAGATCACAATTGTTAGTCCCTACACAGCCTACCTAGCATGTTTAGTAGTCCATTCTGAAACTGCTGTCCTCTCAAACTTACTACTCACACACTTGCCCTAAGAAGTGACACTACTCGCCTTTTGAAAATAAAAAATAAGTGCCCAGAGTGATTCAGAAATATCTTTTGTCTGTGCTACCTTCTAGTCCTTTTGCTGAAATACAGCTAAGCTAATTCATTGTTCACCTCCCATTTCTCTAGTAAAGCAGGGTTTTAAATTTCAGTGCTAGATTCACATGAATGTTCAATTCTTATTTTTCAAAATAGCAAGTTTGATGTAACTAAAATTTATCATTTGTTGTATTTAAAATTAAAAGCATTTATATGCACTTATTTAGACGAGGACCTATTAAACTTGGAATGGCCAAAATTACTCAAGTGGACTTTCCCCCTCGAGAAATCGTCACATATACAAAGGAGACTCAGACCCCAGTTACAGCTCAACCCAAAGAAGGTGAGTGTCTGACCTTAATGTGACTGTTTAAGACTCTGTGTTAAGTGAGTAGATTTGTTTGTTTGTTTTTGGTTTGGGTTTTTTCTTGTTTTGTTTCAAAAAAACAGTTCTGGGTAGCTGTCCGTGGCTTTCCTCCAACTTACAGAGATCCGACTGCCTCTGCATTCCAAGTGCTGGGATTAAAGGCGTTCACCACTGCTGTCCAGCCTTTTCTTTTTCGTTTATGTTTTGCATTTAAGGGGTGAGGGAGTGTGGTATTTGCACACATGCATGCATGTGGAAGCCAGAGGAGGATGGGTGTCTTGCTGTATCACTCTGCTTCATTGAACCTGGAACTAAACTGGCAGCTAGCAAGCCCCAGCTATCCTCCTGTCTCTGTCCATCATAACACTGGAGTTAACAGGCACATACACCCTTGTGGTCCTACCTGACTTTTTTTTTTTTTTTTTTTTTTTTTTTTTTTTTTAATAGCGGATCCTGGGGGTTTGAACTTAGGTCTTCATACTTGCTTGCCACAGCAAGAACTCTTACACACTGAGCTATCTTCCTAGCCTTATTTTTGAAATTTTCTTAGAGAATCATGATAAAACTAATACTGCTTCACCGTTTGTATATTTATATATCTTTTTAAAATTACATTGTAATGAACGCACAGATTAAAAACATCACATAGCTAAATTAATGTAGCCACTCAAACATTTGCTGTGTTTCATTTATCTGTTTATTTAAGAATTTTAGAGGCTGAAGAGATGGCTCAGTAGTTGAGAGCACTGGCTGCTCTTCCAGAGAACCTGAGTTCAATTCTCAGCATCCACCTGGCAACTCAGCTGTCTGTAATTCCAGTTCCAGGGAACCCAACACCCTCACACAGACATTCAGGCAAAGCACAAATGCACATAAAATAAAAATAAATCATTAAAAAGTTTTTTTGTTTTTTGTTTTTTTAAGAATTTTGTGCTGGAAAGATGACTCAGAGGTTAAGAGCACTGCCTGCTCTTACAGAGGTACTGAGTTCAATTCCCAGCAACCACATGGTGGCTCACAACCATCTATAATGGGAACTGGTGTCCTCTTCTGGCCTGCAGACAGAACATTGTATACATAATGAATGAATGAATGAATGAATAAATAAATTTTAAAAAGGAGAGAATTTTAAGCTGGGTGGTGGAGGTACATGCCCTTAATCCCAGCACTCAGGAGGCAGAGGCAGGTGGATCTCTGTGAGTTCAAAACCAGCCTGGTCTACAAGAGCTAGTTCCAGGACTCCAGGACATCCTCCATAGCCACAGGGAAACTGTCTTGAAAAAAAACCAAAAAAAAAAAAAAAAATTCTGAATGTAAGTCCATAATCTCCATCTAAAAACCTTTGGGGCAATATATATATATATATGTATGTATGTATGTATGTATGTATGTATGTATTGCAATTTTGTAGCCATTCATCATTATGGACATTGATGTTTCAGAAATAAAAAGATATAAGCATACCAAATGAGATAAATAATAATTGCTTTTTTTATGATCATGTCAGGATTAGCCACTTAACTTAGTATTTTGGAGCGGTTGACAATTTGGTAATTTTGCATAAGACATTGTGGGCCCATTATAAACTACCCTTCTAAGAATAGGAAACATTTTTTCCTATTGAATTAATAGAAAATCAAGTGTGAAAATTTTACCTAATGTTTAGTTTATCTTTAAATTTTCAGTTAAAAATTTTCAGATAAGTTGAGAGCCCACAAGCTCTAGATAAAAACTTTTTATTTTGTTTTGTTTTTTCCTTCCATTTTGGAATTATGTAGGGTAAGAGGCTTTTAACATTATTATACTTCAGCTTTGCCAACTTTTCCATGAGCCTAGGAACTGTTTTTCATGCTATGGTGCTGTGTGTAGCATGTGATGGATGCTCACTTTAGGTATAACATTTCTGTATACCTAAAGAAATGTTAATCATCGTTGCCTGCTTAGGAGAACAAGTTTTACCTGGGATACTTAATTTTTTTGCTTTCATGATGGAAGCAACTTCTGAGAAATGTATTGTTTTCAAGTGTTAATTAGTTGTTGATGAAATTTGGATGAGAAGGTATGATTAGTCCAGTACTTGAGTATATCCTAATCACTATGTGTTCTTATGCTCAAAGTGAAACCATTGTAGAGTCTCCTGGATAGTCTTCTTAATGTCACTGTAGAGACATAAGCATGTGCTTACTTTGTGTTCTTTGTGGCCCTCTGAATCCTGAACTAAATTGAATCTGTCAGCATCTCTTAAGTATATTATTGAGGCTATTTGTTTATAGTAGTTGTCAAAATGCTTAAATTTTGAGAATTTTTAAAATTCTGTTTAAACAGTGGCTGAAAATTCTAACTGAGTAGTGCTCACTATATATCAGACATTGTGTTTCTAAATCCTATCACCAAAACCTTGAAAGCTGGTTCCTAGAGAGATGGCTCAGTGTTTACAAGCATTTGCTGCTCTTCCAGATGACCCCAGTTACCATGTTGAATCATTTACAATATCTTGGAACTCTTCATCCAAGATATCTGATGCCCTCTTCTGGCTTCTGTGGGCACACACACAGGTGGTGCATATATGTAGTGCATGTGTGTATACATACACACACTTGGGCCTGCTCACACCCACATATAACAACCACAACTCCAAATGTTAAGCCTTGATTCTTTTATTTTTTTCTTAAAGATTTATTTATGCGGGGCGTTGGTGGTGCACGCCTTTAATGGGGGCAGAGGCAGGCAGATCTCTGTGAGTTTTAGGCCAGCCTGATTTACAGAGCAAGTGCCAGGACAGGCTCCAAAGCTACACAGAGAAACCCTGTCTCAAAAAAAGTAAAAAAAAAAAAAAAAAAAAAAAAAATATTTATTGTATATTTCAGTGCTCTATCTGCATGTACACCTTTATTCCAGAAGAGGGCATCAGACTCCTTTATAGATGGTTGTGCTAACCTGTGGTTGCTGGGAATTGAACTCAGGACCTCTGAAAAGCAACTAGTGCTCTTAGCCACTGAGCCATCTTTCCAGCCAAGCCTTAGTAACTACTATTCCAAACCATGTCTAACCAATTCTAAAATATGCATTGGCTTTCATGTTGCCACAAAACAGTAAACTTTGTGTTTTTATGATAGTAACCTATACTAAGTAATTTTAGTTTTATTACAGTCCTGTACAAACAGCTATAGATAGATAATGGATTTTTTTTAATACCATCTCTTTTCTCACTATATCTTCTTTTTAAAAAATACTGATTACAAGTGCCAAGTTTATTGGTTTAGAAGTGTAGTTTAGCAACACTTCATTCAAAAGGAAAGTGTGGTTCAGATAGCTCATTGGTGTGTCTGCATCAGAGTAGTATCATTTTAGTGATAACCTCCAGATAATGAGTAAGCACCGAAGCGCTTTCACTGATAATAAATAGAATTTTCTTCACTGATGGAAAAGAAGGGGGCAAGATGGGTGAATGAAGCCTATTCCTGAGGGTTCATCCATTTCACCATCCTTTAAAGTTTTCCTGTGTAGACTAGATTTAAAGGTTCATTTTATAAAATCCATGTCTGTTTATTTGCAGTCTAGCAAGTGTTCATTGAGTTTATTGAGTGTCTGCCATCTGTATATGAAGGCACTATATCACCTTCTCCTTGGTTTTGTGCTGTGGAGCTTGGAGTCTCCAAGTGAGGAAGAATGAGAAGTATATTCTCAAACCGTGAAGCCATTCATAACCTTTGCAACTGCTTACAAAGTTAGATAATTTGGTTTTTATGTCATTACAATTAATTTCACAACATTAAATTTCATTCCTATGTTAAAGAAGTTCTAGAGGCAAGAAAAAACATTAAATGAGATTTTTATAATGAAAAATGCTTTGTGTTTAACCACATTCATTGTTTTAATTCAGGCTCTTCACACTCAGCCCAGATGGTTACCATTTAACAATTATTTAAGGGACTGAGTGTTGTTTCCTGGTAGCATGTTTGCCTCACGTTTATGAAAAGCTGGGTTTAAGCCCCAGCACTGCATATTTTTTTAATTGCAGTTATTTGACGGAAAAAAAAGTTCGCCATGAAAAACAAATTTACTCTCACAACTGGAGTATAACAGTAAATTCAGAAGGCAGGCAGCATGATCAGTGCAGGCATAATGTGAGTGAGAACTGGTCTTAAGTCTTACCCATCTCCTCTTTACTCAGATGGCTAACCCTGCCCTTTTAAAGGCAGTTTATTTTCACTTTGTTTTTCTCTATTCTAGCTATCATCTTACTGTAAATTTATTCTGTGAATTAGTGGTACTGTTCCTAAATCAAGGTATGTGGCTGTCTTAAAGCACCTACTGTGAATGAAATTGACTAAGACCATGTGACCTCAGTCAATTCCCTTCTCTGCAGGCAGGCAACTTCCAGAAGGCAAGAGTGGTGCCCAAAGGTACACACTTACTTTCTGCCTTTTCCTTAAAAGTTTTAACTCTTGAAAATACATTTTTTTCTTATTCACCTCATCAGTGTGGATTTTTGTTTTTTTATTACAGAAAGGATTCAAGTATAAAGGCATCCAAAAAGGCCCATTAACCTACCCAGCTAGTTTATTTTTATCTTTGTAAGCTGAGATCTGAAAAGTTAGCTGATGAACCCAAGTCTGCAGTGAGGGAAACACTGGGGTTTATAAGCAGAGCAGCACTCTGCTTGTTTTCCATGAGAAGCTATTTTCTCCCTCCATTACACTTTATATGTGGAGGGATTTCTGACCTATTGCTTCTTGATTTAATGAACCAGATATTAATGTTGATTGGCATTTATAATGTACAGAAGATTGTTAAAACAACTTGTAATCTTTTGTTGTATAATATAATTATGTAGAACCCATATTTCCCACTTGTAGACCAAATTTGTGGGCCTTTTAGTTAATAATTTAGTGTTAGCCTTATCTAAAATGGGGTTTTAAAAAGCTCCAAAAATAAATTAGGTATTTAATAGATTAGCTTTAATCTTTAATATGTGAGAGTATAAATAGAACTGAACATTATATCATTTGTTCTTAATTTTGAACTGAAGAATTTAAATCTGAATAAAACTATGGCCCAGAAAAAAAGTAATATTTAATGAGATCACAGATAAGTGGATTAGTAATAATACCAATTCAGCCAAAATAAAATCCAAATTTTCTACTTAAAAAAGCTAAGTTGAGAAGGCTGGAGAGATCTGGTTAATAGCACTGGTTGCTCTTCTGAGGACCTGAGTTTGATTTCCAGCACTGTCATTGAGCACAACTGTCTAACTCCAGTCCCAGCGGGATCTGACACTCTCTTCTGGCCTCTGTAGGTACTGCACATATGTGCTGCACAGACACATATACAGGCAAAACAGTCATACACATAAACTAAAATATTTATTTCCTCCCAAAATTTTATCTAAATTCAAAATACTTGTGATTAAAATGCCAGCTGTTTCCCTTGTTGAATCCAAATTATTAAGCAAATAGAAGTGATCCTATTCAGCGGGCGTTGGTGGTGCACACCTTTAATCCCAGCACTCGGGAGGCAGAGGCAGGTGGATCTCTGTGAGTTCGAGACCAGCCTGGTCTAAAAGAGCTAGTTCCAGGACAGCCTCCAAAGCCACAGAGAAGCCATGTCTCGCAAAACAAAAAACAAAAACAAAAAAAGGAAGTGATCCTATTCAGGATGCAAAAGAAAAAAAAAAAGCAAATCAAGAATGAATGAATGGAATGAATTTTTTGTCCCCCCAAGACAGGGTTTCTCTGTGTAGCCCTGGCTATCCTAGAATTCACTCTGTAGAACTGGCTGGCCTCGAACTCAGATATTCACCTGCCTTTGCCTCTTAAGTGCTGAGATTAGTGGTGTACCACCTAGAAAAAAGGAATGAATCTTATCAATACACTGGTACAGCTTTGTTTCATTGAAGGTTGTCTTAAATATCCATTTGATTTGAAGGTATAGAAGATGGATGTATAGGGGTAGGCAAGATGGCTCAGTGGGCAAAGATACTTGCTGCCAACCCTGATAACTGACTTTGATCCCCAGACCCACATGGTAGACTTAACTCCCACAAGTTATTCTCTGGCATCCACATGTGCACTGTGGCACACATGGGCCCAGGCATGTACCTACCCACATACATACACATATTAAGTTAATAATAAGTAAATAAATAAATTTTAAGGTTATTTAGAAAATACTAAGAGAAGATTATCCCTGTCTGGTCTGGATTTTTAAGTGAATGGTATTGCTGATAGATGTTTACAGGGTTATTTATTAGTTGAATTTTTGTAAGTTGAAGCATTTTTATGAGCAACAAACTTCCAGATTTAAGTTAGGAATTCATCATGATATTAATTCATCTTAAAGGGGTATATGTCAATATATAAAGCTAACAGTGAACTGGTTGCCAGTAATTATATTTCCTGAATATCAATGCACTAGTGATGGGATTTATTAACTTTATATTGAAAACTATAAGTGATAGATTTATAAATTGCTGTGTTTGTTTATTATGGATATTCTAAGCTCTTGCATATTACTATTTAAATGTGGCTATTGTAGAATTATTCAAAAGTGTACTTTATGGCTTCTTAAACATATCTTAAGTATGAATGGCATGTAAATGAGAGAGACTCTGTTAGGAAGACACCTTCCTTCTGTTTAACAGAAGCCACCCATTTCACAGATGATTTCACTGATTAACCCACTGCTTTGCTGACTATTCTAGCAACCAGAACTTCACACCTTGGTGTTGTCTCTAGGTACAGCTTAATTTACAGAACAGTTTTCTTTTCATCTCACCAAAATACATCACAATTTTGGTGTTAACGCAAAGTAAAAATTCAGTGGTTCATTAAACCTAGTTTTAGCATGCATTGACAAGAGATGTGTCATTCTGTAAGTAACTGCTATCTCTCTGCACTTTCTACTGCTCAGTCTGTAACCTTAGCTTCTCTGTCAGGGAAAGTATGGAGTTAACCACTTAGCATGGAGTAATGAATATTCATCATCAAACTGATGTGGCACGGCAGTCTTCCTGTTCACTTACAGTCTTCCAGTTTTAAGTATGTTATAGCTTACCACATAACAGGGAGTATCTGAGACAATCTTTACAACTGTGGTATTGGATTTGGGGCCACATCAGTGGTCCTGTGAAAGAAGACATATTGGCTCCAGAGAAGTGTGTGTGTGTGTAAATATTTAACATATGCTTTATAACAAAATATAGTTCACTTTGTAGGTTTTTTTTTTTAAAGCAGCCCATTGTTTACTTTTATATTCCTGGAAAATTAGTTTAGTGACCTTCCTGAAGTGTGATTTAAGTACTAATTACAGTTTTAGGTCCATATTTAACATTGTAGAAAAGGATGTATGCTTATTGATTGTAAAATAAAATTCCAAGAGGTATGTTTATAGAGTTGCTGCTAACCACCCAGCTGTAGTATGACTTAGTATATGCTATGTACAGACAGACACAGATCAGCAGCAAACATACTTGATCTACATTTAATATTTCAGAAGGAAAGAGTGTCTGTAAACAAAAGTCTTTCTGTTAAATATGCACATCAGAAGGTCACTTAGCACTAAATATACTGATTATATGCATTATGACAGGAATTTGACACCTGTCTTTGGAAATGGTAGTTAGAAGTAGTGTAATACAACAGAGTACAGGTAGAAGAAGATGTAGGCAGGAGGCCTCAATTTATAATTCACCAGGCGTGAGAATGACTTGTCCAGGGTGACTCAAAGTCTACATCCTTAATTGTAAAATTTACATCCAGTGAAGCTGCTAATTACTGGAATTGATTAGGAAAGCTGATAGTATTAGCAAAAACCGAGCTACGTTCTTTTCTCACACTAAATATAAGAAAGAGAGAAAGGAACCCACAGTGCTGTGGGAGCAGCACTTATACCAAATTTTTCATGAAAATAGGATCTCCTGTTATTCTAGAAGTCAGCTTATAAGTAAATTAATTAAATTATTTCATTGGTGTATCCCTGCAGATTATGGCAGTCACATCCTAATGTTGGAACAGTACAGGTAGAGTCACCATCAGACACAGTTTGCAGATTAATAACCCTTTGTGTATGAGAATTCATCTAAGAAGGAGTAGTGTCTTTCTGTTTCTCTATGTGATTATTTTGCCCCAAAAAAAGCTTTCATTTTTTAAGTAGCACAAAAGCTATAATTGGCATGCTTTGTAAGGAAGTGTCAGTGTGCAGAAGAGTGGCGATCACTATGAATTCTTCAGCGTGTTCTTTCCCCTTTGCGCCACCGCCTCCTCAGCAGGGTCACTGAGATCACTAGCTTTTCTTGAAATGGCCATTTTCACTGGCAGGTGCATTATACCCTGTATTTTCAGATTGTTTTTCCATTCTGAATGTTTGGCAGGTTGATTGCTCTGGCTGCATTGACGGAGAAAGGGCTGACAAATGCGGTTGGGCTGGCTGAAAAGACAGTGATTACTGTTTTCCTTTGTGGCTGATTGAGGCCCTTGAAAGGAAAAATTTTAACCTTCACCATTTGGTTCAAAAGTATGAGCATATATTGAAATCACTCGTGCCATTTATCCCAGTTCTGTAAACTTGTCAGACGTAAAAATCGCTCAATTTCAAGTAATGTAGGATTGGCATACGTCATTATCATTCTGATTAAGTTGGAGGTTGTATCATTGTGTGCGTTATACAGTGTCATTTAAAGCTTTCTGTGCACAGGTACAGTTATGTTTTATTGCTTATACTATAGAGTTGGAAGGATTTTCTTAGCTCTCTAAATCTAACACTGTGTGTGGTTTGGCAGCTGGTGTGGCCTACAAGCTGCGTTTTGTTTGCAGGGCAAAGGCTTGTCTGTAGGCTCCTGGAGTGTGAGTAATTGCAGAGGCTCACCATTGGGGAGAGACACAGGATTGGAAGCAGTCAAGCGGAAGAATGTTATGCCATCCCCTTGCCACCTTGCAGCAGAAAGACACAATCCCAGCAGTGCCATCTGGTTACTGCTATCTAGTCAGCTGGTCTGACTGCTGGGACCGTGACTTGGCAGCTGGTTCCCATCCTTGACCGTTCTTTTGTGTAGGTTGTATGTGTATGTGTTTTAGATCATTTTGTACATGGGTCAGGGAAATGACTATAACAGACAAGGAAAGTCCCTTTATTGAATAGGCTTTCATTACTTGAGACGAACTCTGTTGCAGATGCCTGCTATCATTCCCTAATAGACAACTAAGATGTGCTTAGGCAATAAAAATACATGCTTTTCTTCATGAAATCTACCTCGGTTTGTAGCTAAAAGAGATGGTAGACAGGGTTATATATACTATAACATTTTTAAATAAATTATTTTAAGCTATGTGCTGGTTTGGGGATTTATGAGATTTGATTATTTTTAAGTTTTATAAGCATTATATATTTCCGAATATTTTTATTAAAATTAAAGAAAACTGTTTTAAGTGCTATTGCCACATCATACAGTGATAGGTAATGAGACTTGCATTTAAAATGACAGAATAGAAAATGTGATCTCAAAGCTATTATCTTTAAAATCTGCCTCTCAAATAGCAACCTGAGAGTTAATGTAAGCATCGTTATGTCCTAGGAAGACCCATCAGACACTGATGGTTTCAGATCACAAGTAAGCAGCTAGCTCTGTGGGCTGTTTCAGACATTTGATTTTCTTCATTCGGTAGCATTAATGTGTCAGCATGCTCTACAGAACTATGTGGGAGTCACATGTTCTGTCTAGAATAGTAATGCTTGTAAGCTTTTAAAGACTTCCACGAGAATTTGTCCTCCTTACATATCTTACTCGTGTTTTACATAGTTACAGAATTTAGGATAACTTGATGAGGTATCATTGGTATCTCTAAAAATCTAGAGTTCTCATTCCATTCATCAAGTTGGTACTGGTAAAGTTCCCATTGTTTGTACACAGTCTGTATAGTGGTCTGTTTCACCTTGAGGGGGTTGTGATGCTCTGAGACACTGCCTCAGGATTGCAGCTGTTTGTATTAAGCTAGTCTTTGTTTATTGTTCCATCCTTGTTCAGATGAGGAGGAGGAAGATGATGTAACAACTCCTAAACCTCCTGTTGAACCTGAAGAAGAGAAACCATTTAAAAAAGATGAAGAGAGCGATAACAAAGGTATCCTAACATATTTAAGGTTTTTTTTTCCCTGCTTCCTCTTAAAACTTGTTTATTATTTATGAACTAAAGTAGAATAAAATGCCCTAAATCAAAGAGATGAGTCTCATTTAAAAAGAATATGTGGTCTTTCTTGATCTAAACTGTAATAGTAAGTTGACAGAATTTGATTGGCCTAAATCATACTTTTAAAACAATGTTTTTTTTTCAGCTCCCCCTCATGAACTAACTGAAGAAGAAAAGCAACAAATTTTACACTCAGAGGAATTTTTAAGTTTCTTTGACCATTCCACAAGAATTGTAGAAAGAGCCCTTTCTGAGCAGATCAACATCTTCTTTGACTATAGTGGCAGAGATTTGGAAGACAAAGAAGGGTAATGTCTAATTCCTAAGATCATAACTTCCATAGTCCTAAAGTATATTAATATGAAGAGTGACACAAGTTATAACACTGTCTTTTTCAATAGAGAGATTCAAGCAGGTGCTAAGCTATCATTAAATCGACAATTTTTTGATGAGCGTTGGTCAAAGCATCGAGTTGTTAGCTGTTTGGATTGGTCATCCCAGGTAAAGTATAGCAAAACTCACTTTTTCTAATTAGCATATAATTTTGTTTTAGGACTTTTGTAATTAAGTCAGTATGTATCATTTAAAATAATAATAAGTGATGGTTCTAATGTTGCCATTATCATTTTGACTTGTGTACACTGGAAGGAAGAACTGACACTACTTTTAGATTAAAATTCAGGACTTTATACCCAAATCTAATTTTGCTAATTAATTACCCACTGAACACTTTATATAAAATTTAAATATTTAAATGAACTGTTTTTAACATTTAAACATTTTTAAATAATCAACTGTGCTAATTTAAACTTGGACTAACATCTTAGTGAGTATAACTATAAAGTTAATTTTCAGAACAATCTGATAGTTAAGAACATAATAGTTCTTATTATTTGTTGATTTTTTTTTTCTATTTGATTCTTGTAAACAGTATCCAGAGTTACTTGTGGCTTCCTATAATAACAATGAAGAGGCTCCTCATGAGCCTGATGGTGTGGCCCTTGTGTGGAATATGAAGTACAAAAAGACTACCCCAGAGTATGTGTTCCACTGCCAGGTAAGATGGTCGTTCAACCATCTTCCCACATTTAAGGATTCATTCATGAATGCAGACAAGTATCTTTTTTCTTTTCTTGTCAACATGATGATTTCATTAGATTGGCATTTACTAAACCACTCTATATTTGCAAACAGATGTCAAACAGAAAGCTGAACAACTCTCAGTTCAATGTGATCTGCCTTTTAATAGTTTTCCTAACATCTCTTACAATTTTAATCACACCTAAGATCCTTTGCAGTTACAACTTTCTGTTATTGTGATTGACCATATAAAAGAAATCTTTTGGAAGATGTCTTTCCCACAGGGAGTTTCTCAGGGACTTATTGCTGAATATATAATTAGACATCAGCCTACTGAATCACTTAGACATGGCCTGAGGAGTTGCAACTAGAAAGTTTTAAGTAAAAACATGTGGTTGAAGTAGGAAGCAGATGTAGATTTTTTTAGTGGATTTAGCAAAAGGTTAGAATTTGTGACTCTTTCTGATTGCATATGTCAAAATCTTAATAGTGTCATAATCCAAAATAAACACTCTGAACCAAAACTGCTGTATTCTTTACTGTCATATTACAGTCAGAGGTCAGTCACAGGCCAGCTTTCCTTTAAAAACTATAATTGATTGAGGCAATTTTGGCTTTGTTTGATAACTGTGTAAATATATAATCATTACATTTGACTTTTGAACACAAAATATTCTAATTTTTTATTTATTACAAAATTAAAATTGATTTGATTGTTTTTAAAACTTCTAATACCTTAAGCAGTAGAGAGGGAAATATTTCAGATAATAGATTTGTTTTTCTAATTCATCAGACTTTTCCCACTTAAATCTTTTTGTTGGTTTATTTTGTTTTGTTTTCTTATTTTTATTTATTTTTTTTGAAAAGGGGCTTCTCTGTGTAGCCCTGGCTATCCTAGAACTTTGTAGACCAGATGGCCTCAAACTCAGAGATTGGCCTGCCTCTGCCTCCCAAGTGCTAGGATTAAAGTTGTATGCCACCATACCTGGTTTCCACTTAAATCTTAAATACTAAAATTCTACTTCTTTGCAGTCAGCTGTAATGTCTGCTACATTTGCAAAATTTCATCCAAATCTTGTCGTTGGTGGTACATATTCAGGCCAAATTGTGCTTTGGGATAACCGTAGCAATAAAAGAACTCCCGTGCAAAGAACTCCACTGTCAGCTGCTGCACACACAGTAAGTAATTAGTATTTCATTAGACTTCTGTGCACCCTCACTACTGACCATATAGTATTTATAGTATATATATATATATACATATATATATATAGTATATAGTAGTATCTTCTTGTATGTGGGGGGGTACATATCTCAGGAAGTCATCTGTCTTCTAAAACAACCTTTTATTGATCATCGGAATAGCAACAAATTCATGTTAAAACTAATCCCAGGGCTGTGAAGCTGTAACTCAGTGATGGGGTACTGTCCCAACAATGCTCAAGGTTCTTGGTTCAGTTCCCAGTAGCAACAAAGCAAAGGCTGTTTTGATATGAAGTGACATCATTAGACAAATTTTTGTTTGTTTGTTTTTAAATAACCTCTGAAAACCCTGTTTCATGTTTTTAGCACCCTGTCTACTGTGTGAATGTTGTTGGAACACAAAATGCTCATAATCTAATTAGCATCTCTACTGATGGGAAAATTTGCTCCTGGAGTTTGGACATGCTTTCCCACCCACAGGTGGGTTAAACTTAGGAATGTGGAATTTTGAAGTAAATGTTAGTTTTTAATTGTATATATACCCGTTTCATTTATATCCTATGCTGTTTTTTATATTACACAGATTATAAATCTAAATGTGTGTTGATAGTTTGAATATATCTTATCAAATCTTTTTCATCTAACTGATGTAGGTTTATATTAATAGTATGTTAAAGCAGTAACTTACAAACCAGTTAAAAGTAGAAGCTTTTTTTTATGAAGAATTGAAATTAAAACTTTACAAAATAGTTTTCTCATTTTTTCCTATGTAGGATAGCATGGAGTTGGTTCATAAACAGTCAAAGGCAGTAGCTGTAACTTCAATGTCCTTCCCTGTTGGAGATGTCAACAACTTTGTTGTGGGTAGTGAAGAAGGTTCTGTATATACAGCATGCCGCCACGGCAGGTAAACTTGATAGGAATTAGCCATTATTAAAATTTTCTCTTGAATCATCTCATTGAAACAACTTGCTCCTTATTTAAATAGAATCCTGTCCTAGATTTGTGACATAATAAATTCAGACACCTAAAACATACTAAATTTTTTTAACAGATGTAGTTTGGATTCGTGTGTTTTGGATTGTGTGGGTTGAGGTATAATGTAGGGATTTGTGTGGCATATGCTCACAGAAGTTACTGGTAGGAGGTGTATTCAGCAATTAGAAATGCAGTATGCATATACCACAGTTGGCCTTCAGTATATAAATGTGATTGTTACCTGTTTTCTGTTTGGTTTTGTTTGAACTTTGCACTTTAGCCTACTGGTAATGGTAGAGTAATGTCACTACATATGTTAAACTGACTAGTATTTTCCAGCTATTTAGTCTGTTTTGAAATTGTCTAGTTGTCTTTTAAAAACATTGAGCATCTGGACCTCATTTCCAATAAAGATCACCTTCATTTCAAAGCTTTTAATTTAAATTAGTCCAGATTATCTCTTACACAGCATCGCTGTCCTTATTCTACCACCATGAATATTGTACTTTTGAGTTCACTTGTCAACAGCATGGTGTTTATGGCTCCAAAATGTCCCCACTACTTTAGTAGTGTTATCAAATCTGAATACAATAACATCTGGCATAAGTTATGCTGATGAACTATGAACGTAAAATTGTGTTTGAAATTAAGTCAAGGTCTGGTATACAAGCCCACAGTAAGATACACTGGCTGGTTGTGATGGTTCACACATTTAATCTCAACACTCTGGAGGTAAAGGAAGGTGGATCTCTGAGTTTGAAATTAGCCTGGCCTGTATAATAAGTTCCAGAGCAGCTCAGCCTAGTGAGACCCTGTCTTAAAAAAATAAATTAATTAAAACATTCAGAAAATATATGATGTACTTATAAGAGAGTTCCCTAACATTTTCACTTTTATGAAATAGCAAAGCTGGAATCAGTGAGATGTTTGAGGGACATCAGGGACCCATCACTGGAATCCACTGTCATTCGGCTGTTGGAGCAGTAGACTTCTCACATCTGTTTGTCACTTCTTCATTTGACTGGACAGTAAAACTTTGGACAACTAAGGTATCTGAAATACAGCTTTCTTTGCTTTCGGTCAGTTTCCTGACACAAGGTGGTGCTCTAGTACTGCAGGGAAAGACTCAGGTCTTAGATCTTAGATATCTTAGAATTGTTTCCCAATACATAAAATATGGTAAAAAGTTACATGGTGTTCAAGTATGCTGATATTAGGGTGCCAACAAATAGGGTGACCCCACAAAAAATTGAAGATTAATCATCCTACCACTTTACGCTTTCTCAGCACAGGTCTGTTTACTCTGAATTGAGTTGGGGAGAAGCCCCAGGGTATATCCTATACTCCCTCATATAATTTCATCCAGTCCCACACAAAAGCCATACATTGCTCTGTGGAGAGCTAAGAGCCTTAATTCAGGGCTTTAGTGGCTCTCAAAGCTGATAAGAAATAGAAAACAGAGACTATTTGCAGTGAGTCCTGTACAATAAGGCTACACAATAAACTAGAATCATTAGAAAGCATTGTGAAGACACATGTGTGTTTTTTTACTCAGATATAATTAATGTTGTTTATTGGGCTTAGTAAACCAGTTACTTGAAATACCCACTTAATGATCAAAGGGCTTCCTAGTCTTCCAGTAGTTACAGTGAGTGTGGCTTGGCCTGGCCAGTGAAAGTCTCAAAGACAGAGCTTAGGGAACATGACCTTCTGTGATAAGTAGACTTTGTCATTTTGCTTGGCCTTATTTTATAATTAAATTTAACTTGCTTGTTTTCTAGTTCTTCTGCTGTATTGCTAGTAAAACTGAACATTCTGTGTATCCTAGTCTACATAAGCTACATTTTAAGTTTTATTTTTCTTATCTATCTACTTTATCTTAGTTTGACTTTTTTAATCCTTCACTGTAGAACAAAGTTTAGAGACATGCTGTGGTTCTTGGAGATCTCTGAGAAAATCTAGTATTCTTAAGAGGTGTCTTTACTGTGGTGAGCTCCTATTTATGCACTTAATAAGTTCTGGCCTAGTGTCCAAAGTACACTTGTTCACTCTTGTCCTGTCTCCGTGCCTCTTTCAGTCAAACATGAAATGATTTAAAAACAGCCTTGCAAAGCTTGCCTTAAATTGAGCATTTTCAGCTTTGACATTAACAGACACAAAAATAGCACTTACCTGAAGTCTAATGAAGGAAATACCTAGAAAAGTGCTTGACACAGTGTCCAGCATGTAACAGGCATCAATCTGATGGGGGAGGAGGGGTCAGAGCCTAAATGCATTTAATCAGTCATTTCTTTCATCCTTAGATCATATGCTGGCAAAATCATACATTTTACACATAGCCATAAGGCAAGTACATGATCTACAACTCTAGATATGTGGGAAAATACATAGTCTGTTACTAAAATAAAGCAAGATACAGAATTGCAAAGATAAAATCTACTATTTTCCATGTAGGTTTCAAATAACCATATAAGTTGCAAGATTTCTGGTTGTGCTTTCTAGTGTACTAGCCCTATTAGAGTCCAGAGAAACATTCTGCCTTTGCTGTGTTCTTGGCCAGCTTCTTTCCTTTTTTGACTATTGAAATAATCTTCATTTGGTGACTGACTGACTGAGTGGTTGATTTTTGAATGTCAGATTTTCAGTTTACTAGCTTCCTTTCTGCTTGAAATTTGAATATACATTAACAGGATTTGAAAATGAGCTTGTTTTGCCTGTTTGAGAACGAACTTCCCTGTGATCGCATACACAGGCATTTGCTTTTGTGGTTCTACACAGATCTTCATTAATAGTTGATATTTTTGTTTCTGTATATTACTGTGTTTCAACATAGAAATTTAGAAATTGCTTTTATTAAGTGTGTTTGTGCGTATGATGAATGTATTATATATGTGCGTGATGCAGGTGTGCTTGTCCCATCCTGTCCACCCTCCATCCCCCCCCCCCCACAAGTACATGTCAGAGGAGAGCCTCAAGAATTGGTTCTCTCCTGCCACCTTGCAGGATAGGGGATGGAATTCAGGTCATGAGGCCTGCACTCAGGCACCTGTGTCCACTCAGCCATCTCCCCTGTCCCAGAAGAGTTTTGGCTGAAAACAATAGGCAGCCATATCTCTTTTTCTTGTTAATTAGGTTAAGTTATATTGTTTCTCAATATGATACATACCTCTTCCCTGCCTCTAACATCCTTCCTAGTGGCTAAAGGCTAGGTCAGCATAGAATAGTATATTTTATGTCATATATGAACAAGAACTCCCTAAAATGTTATCAGAAGAATTGCCTTGACTTAGGTTGTTGTTACATAGTTTAGTGATAGTACTCTTGTCTACTGTGCATGAGGTCCTGGATTCAATCCCCAGCTGTGGAAATAAAAAAAAAAAAAGAATAAGAATTATTACATTTTAGTCTACCCTTTCTACACACAATTCTGCTCTATGAGGGGTCAAACAGCAACAGTCTGCTGGGTAAATTTATATATATGATCAACCTTGTGCAACCAGGTAACTGATTCAGACTTGAACTTATGCTTCCCAGCTTGATTGTTGGTATGTATCTGCTTTTCTAAGTAATTTGATTGAGGCCCTGTCTGTGCTGGAATAATGAGTAGTAGACATGTTCATGAATAATGAATGCTAATGAATAATAGACAGTGTCTTAAAACCATTTTGAAAACATTATTCCAATTCCATTTTAAGCCTTTTTTTGACAGAGTTTCTCTGTGTAACAGTTCTGGCTGTACTGAAACTCAATCTGTAGAATAAGGGTAGAACTCACAGAGATCCACCTGTCTCTGCCTCCCAAGTGCTGGGATTAAAGGTGTGTGTCACCACTTCCTGGCTCATTTTAAAATTTTAAAATACTTATTTTATGTGTATGGGTGTTTTGCCTTCATGTATGTCCACTCACAAACATGCCCAATGCAGAGGCCAGAAGAGGGCATCAGATCCCCTGAAACTAGAGTTACCTATGGTTTTGAACCACCATATCAATGCTGGCAATTAAACCTGGTTTCTCTACAAAAGGACCTATTATTCTAAACCACAGAGCCATCTCCAGGCCCCCACTTAAGCATTTGGGGTGGGGGTCGAGGCAGGGTTTCTCTGTGTAGCCCTAGCTGTCCTGGAACTCACTCTAGACCAGGCTGCCTCAGACTCACAGAGATCCACCCGCCTCTGTCTCACAAGTGTTGGGATTAAAGGCGTGTCATCGAACCCAGCTCACCATTTTAAGCTTTTAAACAGTTCTCACATTTTACGCACTTAACAGACTTCATAAGTCTTGCCTCTCCTCCTCTCCTCTTTAAGTGCTCTCCTGCCCTAGGAACTGAACCCCTGTAAACTGGAAGAATGAGCCATTAGATACCACTGTGTCTCTGTGGCCATTAAGATTTGGCTCGGCACCAATATCAAAACAAGATTCCTCTTTCTCTTTTTGTGTAAGTTCTGTAAAGGTGGCATGCAGAAACCTCAGTCTGGCACTGCCTCAAGTGTATGTTAAAGTGGTCTTAAGTGTAGAAGTCTCTAATCTTAGCTTGGTTGGAAGATTTAAAACCTAGCCCCGTAGTTCTGGTTCATCAGATTGCTTTGAATTTTTTTTTTTTTTAAGCTATTTGCAGTGTAGAAAGCACACAAAAGTAGATATGGTCACGATCATCCACATACTGGTTAACTTTTTGTTGTTTTTAAGACAAGATCTCTCTGCTTAGCCCTGTCTGTCCTGAAGCTCACAAGGCAGACCAAGCTAGCCTCAAAGGCATGAACCACCATGCCCAGCTCTTTCATATTGATGAACTTTATCCAAGATGTTGCTTCTAAAATATTTAGAAGACACTATTAAAATCTCAAAACACTAAATTTGAAAGTCCACAATAGAAGTGCATGAGGTGAGACTGAAAAAAACGGCAGGGAGAGTGAATGACCAGTGGCAGGTTTTTGGGATAACCTGGAAGATAGTGATTTCAGATCTAACCTGGTAATTAGATGAATGTTCAAGCACATCTTAATGTGCCTGTCATAGGTTATTCTTAAAAGAAGTATTTACAGGAGACGATATCTTTTTTGTTTGTTTTTGTTTTTTGAGATAGGGTTCTCTATGTACCTTTGGAGCCTGTCCTGGAACTTGCTCTGAATACCAGGCTTGCCTGGAACTCACAGAGATCCACCTGCCTCTGCCTCCCGAGTGCTGGGATTAAAGGCGTGCGCCACCACCGCCCAGCAAGGAGACAATATCTTAATGTATCCATAATATATTGTAGTTTCAGGACCATATTTACTATGAATTGGCAGAGTTAAGATTGTTAATAGGGCCATACTTCAAAAAAGTTTTCAGATTTTTGTTATCCATTTGCTACTTGAACTTTTCACAGTCCAGTGTTTCAATGCCCATCGTTAATCAGGCAGCATGCCTGCTTAATTCTCAGTAACACTAGCATTAAAGATGGTTAAAAGAGCCTACGGGTGTTTAGAAAAAGAAATGTTCATGTAGTAGACAAGTTAAGATGAAAATATGCTTTGAAATTGAGGGCGTGTCTGAGGGAAGGTTGACTGATGATCTAACCCAGTCCCACCTGGTGGTACTTACCTCAGTAACTTGCAACAGGCCAGTGTCTAGCCTCCTTTGCATATCTGAAAGTCAATTTTGTTAGCTATTGGCATTGATTAGACAAAGGAAATATAACTAACAAGGCTCCTAACTCACTAGTACATTGTAGAATATCAATTTATTAATTTACAGTCGGAAATTTAACTTCGAGAAGGCCCAGATACTCCTGCTGGCCTGACCAGCTCATTGTTTCCCTGTAGACTACCCACATGGGAAGCCAAATTATAATCAGAGATTGCTTGGTGAGCAAGGACTTAGAACAAAAGAAGTTCTATCATTTGAATATTCAGTGGCATCAAGCTAAGATAGCTTGATTCATTCATCTTCAAGTAAAGATAGCCTTGCCATGGGGTAGTTGATTCTCACAGTCTGTTGTCTGAGATTCCCTCTCTTCTGGACAGTGTTGAAATGGTGCTGTATTCATTTTCCTTGAAAGACTTTTAGTATATATACACTCTGCAGAGATTATCTTTAGACAAATAATATAGGAAGGTATTTTTGACCTTGGGATGATTGTGTGGTGTGTGTGTGTGTGTGTGTGTGTGTGTGTGTGTGTGTGTGTGTGTATGTGTGTGTGTGTGTGTGTATGTATGTGGATATGTGTGCTTAAGCATTGGTTCAGAAGCTTTGGATTCCCTGGAGCAGGCAGTTTCCTGGATGTGGGTGTTGTCCTCTGCAAGAAAAGTATATGCTCTTAACCTCTGAGCCATCTTTCCAGCCATGTTTGTTTATTTCTCTCATCATCTAAATTGAGGTCATAGTTATTTCCAGTTCACTGTTAACTCTGATGTATTGACTGTTACTAATCTAGAACGTCCCAATTACTCCAGCCTTTAAAAAAAAAAAAAAAATCTGTATTAGGTTCTTATTCCCGCTCTAACGGTTTATCACACAGTGGCTTAAAATAACAGAAATCTGTTGTCATGGTTTAGGAGGTATGGGTGACTGTTTACCCTTGGAGGATCTGGGAACTTGTTCCATACTTGTCTCCTAGCATCTGGTGACTGCCATGAATCCTTGGTGTTCTGGCCTGCAGCTGTATCCCTCCAGTCTCTCTCTGCCTTTGTCATCATCACATGACCTCTGAACTGTTTGCTTCATTATATCTCTGCATCCAAGTTTCCTTTTTTAAGAACACAAATCATAGTAGATGTGGGGTCCACCCTAGTATAGTATAACCTATTTAACTTGGTTACATTTACAAGGACTAGACAGACATGAATTTTAGGGCAACAGCATTCAACCTAGCATATACCTTGAGCTTAGGAAAAACTGTATGCCCTATCCCTTGACTGTGTAGTGTTTATTGTTACAGCAGAACCAAATGATTATTGTTTATTCACATAGCATGTTTTTGTTTTTTCACAGAAGACCTTTGTCTTAATTTCACTTCTTGGTAAATATGTTTTTGCAGGTCATTTGTGAGTAAGAATATGAGACCTATTATACATTATATGGCTCAGAGTTTCTCATCCCCCTGACACCCAGATCTGTGAGATCAGACCCTGAAAGAGCCCCACACACTGTCCTTAAGACTCTCTAGGTGGTCACAGCATAAGTCGGCTTCAGAACCACCAATATGAAGCCTTTGTTTTATAAACAAGGAAACAAGCCTAGAAAGAATGAGTGACTTTTCTCAAAGCCTTGAAGCTGGTTGCTGACTGGACTGAGACAACAGGGTAGGCTCCACCCCTCTCCAGATTCCCTGCTGCCTCAGTGCCAGTAAGGCAGAATGCTCTTCAAAGTAAGGGAAGATACCACTTGGAAAAGATATTTAAACGTTCCACTTGGGCTTTTAATTTGCAATATTATATATTAAATCACTGTACTATGAATCATTATTTGATGTTAAATATGTGCATTTTCTTTGTGGGGTGAAACTGGCTAATCCTCAGGTAACTATGTTTTTTTTTTTCAAATTTAACTAGAAAAGAGTTTTAAAATAGTCACATTTTAAATTGAAAGACATTGTACTTTTTTTCCCCACATAATTTTTAAAATTGTGGTCCTTTCAGCTGGGCAGTAGTGGCACAAACCTTTAATCCTAGCACTTGAGAATCAGAGGGAGGCATATTCTGAGTTCAAGGCCAGCCTGGTCTATAGAGTGAGTCCAGGACAGGCAGGACTACATAGAGAAACCCTGTCTTCAAAAAACAAACAAACAAAATTTTCTAAATGAAATAAAATTATGATACATTACCCAAGCTATATAGAAATCCACTGAGTAGATTAAATATTTTATCAGACCATTTCCTGAGACAATTAGCAATCTTCTTTTTATTATAAATGTTTTTTAAAGATTTACTTATTTATTATGTATACAGTGTTCTACCTGCATATATGCCTGTAGGCCAGAAGAGGACATCAGATCTCATTACAGATAGTTGTGAGCCACCATGTGGTTGCTGGGAATTGAACTCAGGACCTTTGGAAGAGCAGACAGTGCTCTTAAGCGCCAAGCCATCTCTCTAGCCCTATCATAAATGTTTTAACCTAATTTTCATATTGCTTTTTAATAGTTTGTAGTTTGTAAAAAAGGAGTATGCATGCATTCTGGCTGGCTGAATGCTATGATTGTAAGTTTCATGTTGCTGGGTATAGTTACAGATCATTCTTTTTTCAGCCATGAAAATAAAGCGTAGTTTATGTATCCATTCTGCTGATGATATGTGGGTTACTTCAGTTCTGCTAGGAGTATGGTTCAGTTGTCTTTTTCTCCCTTTTGTGTTCTAATTAGAGTCTTGCTGTGTAGCCCAGGCTGGCCTCAAACATATAATCTTCCTAAGTACTGGGATTACAGGTGCGTACCACCATGCCAGGTCATAGTTGTCTTTTGATGGCCATAAACAATTCTGTTGAGCATATGCTTAGCATGCAATGGCTTGGTAGAGGACATGTATATGTATTCAGCTTAAATAGATAGTACCTAGCAATTCCAAGTGAGTCTACAAGTTCCTGATCTACCATTGAGCTCTGTCCAGCACATAGACCATCACTCTTTTTGTTTCCTCCAGTGCTGAAATTGATTCTAGTGCCTCCAGAATGCTAGGCAAGTGCTCTACCCCAGTCCCAGCCCTAGTCCCCAACACACACATTTTTATTAAACATACGAATATGATTGGTTTGAATTTTTTGTTACTGTTTTTTGAGACAGGGTTTCTTTGTTTAGTAGGCTGTTCGGAACTCTGTAGACTGTAGACCAGGCTGGCCTTGAACTCAGAGATCCACCTGCCTCTGCCTCCTGATGCTGGGATCAAAGGCATGTGCCACCACTGGCTGGCATGAATTTGATTGTTAACAGCTTTAAGTTTTTCAAGATAGACCTTAAAACTACCTGGAAATGGGATATTTGAAGTGTTCTGTCACCCCAGTAGTCAAAGACTTTAGAATCTTTGGTGGACCAGAAATACCAACAAAGTACCTCTGGGGTGGCTTTACAAAGCTTAGCCAGTGATTGTGTGCACATTCTGGACTAGGCAAGCTGTATCCTTACTCTCATAACAGTGACTTAAACAGAAAAAAAAATCCTCTTCTGTGTTTGTTTGTTTTTTTTTTTTAATATTTTGTTCATTGGGGGCGGGGGGGGGGGTTGCTTTTTTTTAGTTAAAAACAAACATTTTGGGCTACTACAATAATCATGCTATTGACATTAACTGTCATATCTTAACATTTAAACTCACAGTTTAAAACTTTTTATTGAGCTGGCAAGATGGCTTAACAGTTGCCTTCCACCCAGCCTGACAGCCTGAGTTCAGGCCTCAAGATCCACCTAGTAAAGAACTGCCTCCCACAGGTTGTCTTCCAACCTCCACACCCACACTCAAGTCTGTCAATTCTAAGAGTATGTGTGACCCAGACAACAGCATGAGACCGTGCTTACATCATCAGCACCTGTGGCATTCGTTATAAATGAAAAGATGCTGAACTCCCCTAGTTTCTGCTGTTCTCAGGCTTCTCATCATGCTGCCAAGTGAGCGCCTGTCCCACAGCTGTCAGTCACTTCTTCCCACACAGATGCTAGTACCATGCAGGTTTTGTAGTTGGGAGAGCTTAGCTCCCCCTGCTTCCAGCTGGAGTTGGTTTCCCTTTTACTGGAGACTCTGTGAGGCTTTGCTTTCACTGTTCCTGTTGCTTTATCTGCTTCTGTGGAGAGATTTCCAGGTGATTGAAGAAGTATAGTGCCCCTGCTGTCATCTTCCAGCAGCTGCTCACTGGCAAACGTTTTGAAGCATATTCTATTCCTTTTTCAAAAACAGTAAGACCTCTACAAGCTAAAAAGGAACTGTAACCTAATACTTGGTTCTTGTTTATAATGCCAGGTGATTCTATAGAGAAACGAACTATGGGAACATTTCTAGGCTGGGTTGGTATGTATGAAACTGTGCCTACAGAATCTGCCTCGTCTCAGTGATAAGTAGTTAGGGATTTCTGTTTGTATCGTATGCTGACTGTGCTAAGAATTAACTTTTCCTTTTCAGAATAACAAGCCTTTGTACTCATTTGAAGATAATTCCGACTATGTTTATGATGTTATGTGGTCACCCACCCACCCAGCCCTGTTTGCCTGTGTGGATGGCATGGGGAGACTGGATCTGTGGAATCTCAACAATGACACAGAGGTGAGCAGGAAAATAACAGAAAATCAGAGATTTATTGAATAATTTGTGAAATTTCTTTTATCCCAAAGAATGCAAAAATGCTCTGTGATTGTAGCTTCATCACAAAGAAACCAAATCAGCTTTGTCCCCTAAATAACAAACAGCATGCTGTGCGGAGCTGAAGGGAGAAGTAGCGCTGCCGTGAACACTGGGGCACTCTTTCCTTCTGAAAAGCAGCATCGTGTGTCTGCTGTCCAGGAGAAGTCCACGGGGCTTGGAATATGCTTTCATTCTTAGGCTAGAAAAAGATAACTGCACACTGTCAAAGAGTGTTAACCGTAATTCTGAATTACCTGTTAGCCTTGAGAGGGTCGTGTATCATCCATAAATGCTAGTCTTCCCTGACTCGTTTGAAAGAAAGGCAATAGATTTTGATGGCCCTTTTCTATGAGGGATTAAGATCAGTGTATCATAAACTATAAAGTGAGTATAGAACTAGGTATGATGGCAGATGCCTGTAAACCTAGCACTTAGAAGGCAGAAGCAAGAGTATCATGAGTTAGAGGCGTCATATATGGCAAGATCCTGTCTCCAAAATCCAAGGTCTGAACCCCAGTGGTGATGATGCATGCCTTTAGTCCCAGCACTCAGGAGAGAGAGGCAGGTGGATCTCAGTGAGTTCAAGGCCAGGTTGGTCTTCAGAGAGTTCCAGGACATCCAGGACTACACAGAAACCCTGTCTCAAAAAACCAAGGTCTAGGCATGTATTCAAGGGTAGAACATTTGCTTAGCATGTGCAAGACCCTGGGTTTAATTCCCACCACCAATAATAATAATAATAAGATAGTAATAATAATAATAATAAATGTAGAAACCAGCACATTTCCTAATTGCTATCACAAATTTGGCAATGCAGTTTAACTGTGTCTATGAGTTATTCTTAGCTAGTTGACAGAGTCTTAAAATGGTTTTAGGTCCCTATATTGCCTACAGGTCACTGGTTAGCAGAAGTGATGCTGCCAGTTATCAATAGTGGTTGTGGAAGAGTGCCCTCTCATTTCTTCTGATGCCTGGAAGTCAAGTACTTTGGTATACAACGATGAGGAAAGGAGAGATATGTTGGAAACACAAGAATTTTAATGCTATTCTCCATAGTGTGGTATTTTACTCTTTTGTCTCTTTAGTCTTTTTTTGTACTTTCTTGGGGGCCACACCACTCAGCTCCCAAACAAATCACACACAGAGGTTTATTCTTAGTTATGAGTGCCTGGCCTTAGCTTGGCTTGTTTCTTGCCAACTTTTCTTAACATAAATTACCCCATCTATGGCCTTGGGACTTTTATCTTTCTCGATTCCCGTATACCTTTTCTCTCCTTACTCCATGTCTGGCTGGTGGCTGGCCTCTGAAGTCCTCCTCCTTCCTCTCTTGTTCCCCAGTCCTCAGATCCTTTCCTCCCAGATATCTCCTCAGATTTATCCTCTCTGCCTGCCACCCCTGCCTATTCCTTTTTCCTGCCTTGCTATCTATTGGCTGTTCAGCTCTTTATTAGACCATCACGTGTTTTAGACAGGCAAAGTAACACAGCTTCACAAAGTTAAACAAATGCAACATAAACAAAAGTCACACACTTGAAAATGATATTCCCTAACAGTTATCTACTGGTTCTGTGCTTTGGGGAGGAATGTTCAAATACTGCTAGGAAAAAAGTGTGAGCTACATAATTAAATTTTGATTGTTGGTCTTCTAGACTGGCACAAGTTCGTTTGTTTGGCAAGCTCACTACATTGCCCTGGAACTCACTATGTAGGGTAGGCTGGTTTTGAACTCACAGAGATCTACCTGTTTCTACCCTCCACAACCACCCCATGTGTGGAGATTAAAGACATGCACCACCATGCCCTGCCCAAGTTTATTTACTTTCTTAGCTTACATTTTGCTACCAAAGATTTATGGCTATAATTAATTGAGGATCTTTCCTTTAGTAGTCCGGTTATAATATCTCTGGGCTAATCACTTGAGAAAGACTGATGTAAGTATAAGGACTACTTTAGTGATTTTTCAAACTTTTAAGTTTAATTATGCTTTTTGGTCTACATCAGTTAACGTTACTCCAGGTGTGGCCGAGGTGCAGTCAGACTCCAGAGCCTGCTGCCCTATTGATGCTGTCTCTTGCCTTTTTGGGATTGATTGGGGCTTGGGAAAGCTTATTGTACTGAAAGTACAAGCTGATTCCCGGAGCTGCTGTCGATCAGATCATCCCGTTTTAGCTGGGGAAGGTATAAGCAGAAGGTATAAGCAGAAGTAACTCCTGTCCTCTAAAATTGAGCTGTGATCTGTTGGAAATGAGGGTGTTGGAAATATTTTCTTAAAGATATTTTAAAATGGGTTTTAGTCTCATGTTTTTAAACAGCTTGACTACTTAAAAAAAGTTAAACACAAAAAGCTTTTACTGAGGAGATATGTGCAGCCATGTGAGAATTTCTTAGATAAGTTCTGGGTGTTTTCCCAACTCCTCTTCAAGGGTTGAAGGTAATGTCATCATATTAAATCTCTGAACAGAGGGAAGGTGGGAAATTTGTTGTTGTTTGTTTTGGGGGTGGGGGGGTTGAATTTGGTTTTTTGAGACAGGGTTTCTCTGTGTAGCCCTGGCTGTCCTAGAATTCAGAGATCTGCCTGTCTCTGCCTCCTGAGTGCTGGGATTATCTTTTGTCTATTATCATCTGCTTTTTAAAAGCCCAGATTGGAGAAGAATGACTTTTTTTTTTTTTTTGAAGAATGACTGTTTTATGTGTCTAGAAACTTGGATGAAACTTTTAAATGTGCTATATTTTAAATGACTTAGGTACCGACTGCCAGCATTTCTGTGGAGGGAAACCCGGCTCTTAACCGTGTGAGATGGACCCAGTCAGGAAGAGAGATTGCCGTGGGCGATTCTGAAGGACAGATTATCATATATGATGTGGGAGAGGTATGGGGCCTATAATTTTGATACATCTGCTTGGTGTCACTGTGGTGAAGGTATCATGGCAACTAAGTTTTGACGTGTGCCTCCATGAATTGTATAAACTACATGGGTGTGTACTTTACCACAGAAGCAGCTTCTGAGGTTGTCTCTCTAACTGGGTGTCCTGAGCCCATGTGCAGCAAATGTGAGGATAATGCTGTAGGGACACAGTACCATGCTTCCAGAGGCCTGCATTGCTAGGAATTCTTTCGGCAGAAAAGGAAATGTGGGATTACAAGTGGACTTGGAGTTTTATAGAATTGATGTTGAGATAAAATTTTATTTTTTTGTATTCATAGATTTGTTTGCGCCAGATAGTAGAACCCATTTTTTGATAGGGTTTTTTCAAAGATATTTAATGCACATATGTATGCCTGAGTAGATGTAGGTGCACTGTGTGCATGCAAGAGCCTGTGGGGTGTCAGGAAAGGGTATTGGATCCCCTGAACTGGAGTTACAGGCTGTTGTGAATCACCTTGTGGGTGTTGGGAATCAAACCCAGGTGCTCTGGAAGAGCAGCCAGTGCTCTTGGCCATTGAGCCATCTCTCCAGCTCCTTTCCGTAGTTCTTCAGTAACTATGAGAAAAGGCTTGAGATGGAGTTGAGCAAGATGAGTTGAGCTCTCTTGTCACTGCTTTACTGGACACAGAACCCAGGGACTTGGGAGGATCATGAGTTGAAGGTACCCTGGGCTACATAAAGAAATCCTCTCTCAGAAACAAAAACAATAAAATATCATTCATACTAGCAATGTGCAAGAAATAGACTAAAAAAAATTATTAATTTTTTATTTAAATTAAAAACAATCTTATTTTACATACCAATCCCTATTCCCCTCTCCCTCTTGTCCTCCCATTATACTAAAAATTTTGAAGGAATTTCTCTCCAGCAAGATCCATAGAGGTGCCAGGAAGTCTGTTGGCAAAGCATCATTACTGTCCTTGCACTGTGGTGGTAACAGAAAATTTATGTCTCAGCTGTCATGACATGTTTCACAAATACTGTCTTTTGTTTTGAAATGTTGTAAATCATTGTTATAGTCTTGATGATTATGGAAAGGTCCTTTGGGTCAATTATTAATTTTTAATGGAAAGATTATTTGAAAACAGAGTAATAGTAGATATGATGATCTTTTATTTTGTTGCTCAGCAAACATTGTCTTTCTTTTAACAGCAGATCGCTGTTCCCCGAAATGATGAATGGGCAAGATTTGGCCGAACACTTGCAGAAATTAATGCAAACCGAGCTGATGCAGAGGAGGAGGCGGCTGCTCGAATCCCTGCCTAGCCATGAAAGTGGCACAGATGATTAAGTACATCCTAAACTATTTGCATGCTTCTGATTAAATGAGTATTAAAAGGAAATTCCATGGATAAACTGGGTTTAATGCAGGAAACAAAACTTACAATGCCCCTTTTATATTATATTCATTTCGTTTTGGATTGGTGTCATTTTTAATACCGCTGACGACTTTACAGAATGCAGCCTTTTCTGAATTCTAACGAATAGGTGTATATTGTTAATTATTCTTTTGGATTCTTTTCAACTTGTAATACTATATATAATTATTTCTAAAGCACAGACTAAATAAGTTCTGCATATTTCTAAATAACCACAATTCCTTATTATGCAATACAGTAATAATTCCTTGTTGATTATGTTCTCGCTGCCTTTGCTGTGTAGCAACATTGTTCTTAGTCCCAGCATGCATTCACCGACCCTTTTCAAGTTTCATTTTGATGCCCTTCTCCTTCTCTATAATTCTACAGTAGTTATCTATAAATAAAAACAAATATATGTTAACTTTTCAAATTTTCATTTTTACTTCTTGAAATTTGAGATTTTCTCTTATAAATTTCTTGTTAAATTTTTTTAAGTTCTTAATGCAGACAGCCACCTTAAAGCCCATGCAACCTTAAATACACACCATACAGGGATAATGTCACACTCCCTGGGCATTATGAACTCACATTAGGTAATTTATCAGTGGAAACTTTCTCTTAGTTTAGCTTTTGCCTGACTCTCTTACTTTCCTTCCATCTATGTTCTAAAGAATAAGTGTATAGCTCCTTCATTTGTACTGAATGCAACAGCTGTGCATGTAAGCTCTTTGACAGTACCACCTTGGCGGGAAGCTTGCCTATGGGTGCAGCAGCCATGGAGGAGCTGTGCTCAGTGCCCACACTCTGCTGTTAAATCCTCTCCATCTTTGAATTTGCTCACACACCTTTACAAACTGCAAGGCAGATGGCAGATGTCAGCATTGGTGTAAGAGTTGCCTGTCTCAGGACGAGGAATGTCTGGGTACCCTGAGCTGCCCTTTCTTACTTTAAATCCTTCCAACTTTTCACTCGACAGAATGTGAACTAAAAGATTAGAATCAGAATTTGAACTTTTTAATTTTGGTTTAATAACAAGGATTTGTTGAGAGAGGATTCTCCGTAGCAGAACTTCTACATAGCAGAAATTCTACATAACAGAAATTCTTCATTAATACTCTGTGGTGTAAGGAGTAATTAATAAGAAATACTAGACCCAAACTGTAGTTCTAGCTTTGACATCTATGAGAAATGTGATGTTAACCAAACCTGAACCTTATTCTTATATTTATGAAATGTCAATTACATTATTTCTACGTTGCCTCCCAGCTCTAAAATTATTAACCTTATTTGTATCAGTCACTTCTCCACTAGAATGTTTAGTTTTCATGAGTTCACCACCCCACACACATTTAGTTGCCTGTTACATACCAAAAAAAATCTCAAATCAGCTCTTGGTGGTAATGTCTAAGACCTAAGTTCAGTGTCAGCAGAGACCACTGTCATTCTGTAGAAGAATTCATATACTCGAAAGAAAAAGGGAAATACAAATGTCAAAACATAATGTTGAGTGAGGTTGGAAATGGACAAGGCAAATCAAATGGTCACTGGTCTCAAGTTGTTCTTTTGTAAAAGAAAAAGGGGCTGGAGAGTTGTCTTACTGATTAAGAGCGCTGGCTACTCTTCAGGAAGACCTGAATTCAATTCTCAACACCCACATGGCAGCTCATAACCATCTGTAACTCCAGTTCCTAGGGCTATAACACCCTCTTCTGGCCTTGGTGAGCACAAGACACAATGTGATGTACAAACATACATTCAGGCAAAAACACCTATACACATAAAAATTTTTTAATTAAAAATAAAGACAGTTGGGAAGTATTTATAAAATACTGCCAAGGAGTTTTTGCTTTAGAAGACTTATTTCTCCCTCACCTACATTAAGGGTCTACTTAATGTAGACCCTTCCCACTCAGCCTTACTGTGCGTTTTTTAAAACACATGCATTTACTATAAGGAATCATCTTTGGGGTCTGTAATAATTTAATAAGATTCACTCTGTGTCAGCAGTTCTGAGGCTGTTGTAACTGGCACACAAGACTGATGAGATTAAATTGGTTGGGGTGGGCCAATCATGTATTTTTTACCTTTAGGTGTGCAAGACCTTTGTTATTTAAAAAAAAAAAATACCTTGTGACATAAATTGTAGCTTACTTGTGATCAATTAAACTTTTTCCTGGGCAGGAAACAAGTTTACAGCTTTCTGGCTGACATCCTGGATTTTGTTGTTTCTCTTCTTTTGAGTGGGAAGTTCAAGATTATCACTCTTATTCGTGTTGAGGAAGCATATGCAGTTTTTCAACAGTAATTAACCTTGCAATAAATCTCTAAGATCACTTTTTGTATCATTTAAGTCAAATATTCACTAGTAGAAGCTTTTTTCCTTTGCAGAGAAAGTTTGGTGAGACTGTGTAGAAAATGTGTCTGTAATAGCTGAGAACCGTATCACGAAGGGATGAGCAACTTAAAGTAGAGGATGAAGAGCTGAAGCGGAGCAGTGGCAGGAGTGACTTGTCCCAGTCTTTGAATGGTTTCCTTTGTTCTCTACTCCCCCAGATAGACCACTTACCCATGCAGAGACTTGTAAGTCTGCCAGGCAAGTTGCTTTCCCCCTTTCTTTCTCTTGGACAATTGAAAATGTCTTCATAATCCCGGTGTTTCAGTGTTGGCTTGGAGTGATTTTCTAACTGGAAAAGCTGCATAATTACATACATGTTAGACTAGAGCTTGGTTACAGCTCCGGCTTCGCACTGCTCATGGGCATCCAAGGCGTGGTCATACACATCTTTGAGCAGAGGTCTAGGGTTTAAAAGCCAATAGCACTGGAGCTTTTGATGACAGTTATAGAATTCCAATTGAGGTGGCTTCTGTTTCTGTTTTAATACAAGCTATGTAACTTTTAAGAAAGAAGCCCTTACTTTTGAGCTGTCATCATGCTGATTGTTACAGCTTTGGGGAAAATACTCCCAAGTAGAGCCCTATATTTGACTCATTAAGCATAAAAATAATTTTTTTAAAAAACTTCAAAGCACTAGCAAGATGACACAGCAGTTAGGGACACTTGCTGGAGAACTAGCTCCTACAAGTTGTCCTTTCACATTTGTGTGTGTGCATGCACACACAACATATGTAATAATTTGTTATTATAAATGCTGGGAAATAATTTACTCACACATTTGACTTAGAGATCTGAGGGAATTAATGATGTCCTGAAGGCACTATAGAAAGAACATCCAGGGCCTGGAAAGATGACTTACTGGTTAAAAATGCTTGCTGCTCTTGCAGAGGACTTGAGTTCAATTCTCATCACCCACACCCCATTTCCCACAGCTACAACTGCCTGTAACTCCAGCTCTAAGGGATCTGACACACCCTCTTCTGGCCTCAATGGGTGCCTGTACTCATGTGTTCAGACATACACATATAACACAACTTAAAAGTGTTTTGACAGAAGGAACATGGAGGGGGTGGGGAGGTGGCTGAGCAGTTAAAGTGCTTATCTAGAGAACAGCACAACCAGAGCTCACATTCCCAGAGCCAACATAAGTGCCAGCCAGGAAGAGCAGCTCACCTGCAACTCCAGAAGTCTAGACAGAATTCCTGGAGCATGGAAACATGCATGCATACCACACACATGAAAAAGATAAAGGAAAATCATACTCTGTATTTGAGTTGATGAATTAAGTAACATTCTTTTAATCTTTAGTCTACAACCCCAAAGTGGTAATAACTTTTCTACTGTTAGCATAGACTTTAAAATCCTCTTGATATTTAGGGAACATGTTGTGGGATCAGTTTTAGAAAAAGATTACCCAGTTCCAAGCAGAATGCCAGTTGCAAGACTCCATAGTCATCTAATCACAATGTTTTTCACAGTAAGCCAGTGCTCTCAGACCTAATGTTTGAACTTCAGATCTTTAAATTCCCTTTCTAACTTGCCATGTTCCCAATTCTTCGACCTAAAAGTCCAAATGGATGTCAGGCATTTAAGTTTTCAGTATGTCGCTTCTAGCCACGGAGAGTTTCACCACAGCCAATCGGCAATCTTTTACAAACTTTTGTAAAATTATAGTATTTTGTGTTGTTAGTTTCCTAGCAGGAATCTCAGTTTGGGCTTTTTAATATTCCATTACCAGTTCCCTGTTAGAGCTTGGAACAGCTTGCTCTCAGGTAAGCTTGCTGAAAGATCTATTTCGCTTTGTGAGGTCACTTATTCAGGTCTCTGGGAATGTATTATCCTGCCTCTCTCATAATGTACTTGATTTGGCCAGAAAGCCGTGGGGCAGTGATTGTATGGGGTGGAGAACACATCTGCACTGCACCAAGCGTGCAGAGACCTGACCCTGTGACTGGAAATCAGGAATGCCACTGGGAAGATGCTGATAGCAAGTTATTTTATCTCTTGTGGATTTTTATACTGAATTTTTGAGTACTTCTTTTTTTCTGAGCAAAGTAATGGACATGCTCTGGAACAAAAGATTTTATACTTAAAGATGGCCTGGTAGAAGAGAAAGGATCCCGAGCCCCAAAGACTCTTCCAAGACAAGGCATGGTGGTGCATCCCTGTGATCCCAGCATTGAGGCCAAGACAGGGATAAGGTTGGGGCCAGCCTGGCAGCAGAGTGAAGCACAAATTCTCTTTGGTCTTAACAGTAAAACTTGGAGTCAGCTATCGGAGTGAAAGCTGAAAGATCAGAGAAGCAGAGCAGCCGGCCACTAGAGTTTCTGTCCTTACACTGTCTCCTCAGAATGACTGCTCCTCAGACTGACTGTCCTGCCTTATATTCCTCTCTTCCCAGTCATATCACTTCCTGTCTCCACTTCCTTAGTGCTGAGATTAAAAGAGTACCACACCACCACCCAGCTGGTGTTTCTTAAATGAGGAAAACAATTGGTTTCAGTGGCAATTTTGTGAGGGAATGCACATGTGAAGACTTTGCAAAATACAAATTTTTTTCGTTTATTATGAGAATGGGTGGGGAGGGTGGGGAGGAGGGCCAGGATCTCATTATGTAGCTCTGGCCTACGAGGAACTCACTATATAAACAAAGCTGCCATCAGACTCGAAGAGATCCATCTGCCTAGCCCCCAAGCCTGTATTTTAAAACTGTGTAACAGGTGCTCATCTTTAAGGGGTCCTAAAGGAGTTACTCTCTCAAGTGCTCTCATCACAGAGTGAACCCTCATAGTCATCTGATGTTGGGGAGTGCTGAGCCAAAGTACAAGTTACACATACATGGGCTGTGACATCTAGAACCTTAGAAACAAGAAAGTGGGAGTCCTTTTATCCTGCTACATAGCAGAACCCAGTGACCTGCCTGAGAAGTACAGCACCAACGACCTAATATTTACAGTATTCTTCCCCTTTCCAAGGAACAGTCTCCTGGGAAATGACGTGTGCTCACTGTGGGAAAATGATCACTACAAGGAGGCACCATACTCTGCACAGCTCTAGAGATTGACCTAACTGGAGTGGCACAGGAACAAAGAAAAGGCAGACACAGAACAGCTGGGGTTGGGTAGCCTGGGTTTTCTGCTAGAGAAGCTACAGCACCCTGGTAGGTCAGTGTGTTTATTATCTGTGGTTGCACAGCGAGGTAGGATTATTGCATACAGCTGAACTTGGAGGCAGGTCTAGCCAATCTTGTTAGAAGCAGTCTACAGAGGAGCAGTCTTTAAGCTGTGACCAGATTGAGGGAAGCTGTGATGGAGTTCTCTGAGCACACTATCAGCCTCCACACTTGGACCAGAGGGAAGCTTTGCCATCCCTCTGAGCCTGCTTGGCCACTGCCATGGCGCTGAGGCTTTGGGATCCTTGATGTAGCTATCCTCATATCAAACAGTACACATTCACTCAGGTCTTAGAGCCCTGGAAGAAGCCCTCATACTGATCTTGCAGGAATAGCCCTTCATCACCTTTTGCCTGGACTGGCAGGTCCCTGCTCAGTTATTATATCCAAAACATCATTTCCAGCACAGATCAAAACCTCTAGTTGCCCTAGTTTGCTTCTCTGTCCCTATAATAAACATAAGAGACCAAAAGCAACTTGGAGAGGAAAGGGCTTATTTGGCTTCCAGCTTCCAGTTCATAATTGAGAAGCAAAGGCAGGAACAGAACCACTCACTGGTTCCCTTGCTCTGACTAATTTAGCTGCCTTTCTCATGCTATCCAGGGCTCCCTCCCCTGGGGTGGCACTGCCCACAGTGGATTGGACCTCCTACGTCAATTAGCATTTAAGAGAATATCTTCACAAACATGCCACCAAGCTAACCCAATGGGGGAAATTCTTTGGTTGAGGCTCCTTCCCATCTGTGTCAGGTTGATAGCTGAAGCTATGACCAATCTTGCTGCAATGACCAGGCCTTTATTAATGGGTTTCATGTCTACTAATGCCTGAATGTAAGTCACAAATTTGTCAGCACATTGTGGGTCATTAGACAGATTTGGAGGAGTCTGCATTTTCCTAAGGTAAAAGTTTCCTTTGATTATTTTAATTGGAGTAGGAGGCTAGGATTCTGTTGCCTGAGCCAAGCCTCCAACTCTTGATCCTTGTGGCCTCAGCATCCCAGGCAGTTGGAATTATAGGCACATTGCCACCTTTTATTCACATAAGTCTATCTATATGAACCTGTTTAAAAGTCTGCAAAGCAGTGGTTCTCAACCTTCCTAATGCTGATACCCTTTAATACAGTTCCTCATGTTGTGGTGACCCCCAACCACAAAATTATTTTCTTTGCTACGTCCTAACTGTAAGTTTGCTATTGTCATGAATCATAATGTAAATGACTGTGTTTTCCCATGGTCTTGAGTGCCCCCACCCCGTGAAAGGGTGATTCCACCCACAGATTGAGAGCTCCTGCCGTAAAGAGTCTGTAATGAACGTCATAAAGACGATGTAATAGAGCACACCTGTAACCCCAATACTTAGAAAGTTGAAGCAGGAGGATCAGAAATTTCAGCCTGGGCTACATAGTGAGACTCCTGTGGAGGAGGCAAGGCATGAGGGATTACTATGATTCTGGCTTCCAGGAAAGTGGTTCTAGAACCTTACTCTTCGATTATTGCAAATGACTAGAAGAAACTGGTTAGGTAAAGGTAAAATAATCATCTCAAGAAGTTGGGGAGGGAGTAAAATAAATCCAAGGAAATAGAACAATTAAGGGCAGAAATCAATGCAATAGAAATATAATCAAAATGATTAGTAAAGCTGCTGTGCAAAAAATTGGACAATCTCAAAAATCAAGAGGCACAAATATATCAGAAGTGACAAGAAATGCCTTATTGGTCAATAAATATATTTCCAAAGTCTAGATTAATTTTGATTCTGAATCTGTATCTAAGAACTGAAATCCTCAAAATCTGAAGACTTGAGAGAAGAAAAAAAAAATAGAGACTTCCAGGGACAGTGAGGCATAACTGGATAAGAAGACAAAAAAATTCCAGGGACCGTCAAGCATTACTGAATAAGAAGACAAGGAAAGAAAAGAGATGCATACTTAGACAAATCATTTAAAACAGAAAAATCATGATACAACCAACAACCAATTTGTTTATTTAAAATAATATCATAAACAGGATTACACTCCAAATATTTCCAGAAAAAGCCTGCCAGCCAAGAATTTTATATCCAGCAAAACCATCTTTCAAAAATAAAGAGAAAATGACATAATGGCAGGAATAATGGTTGAGACTATATATTGCTAGCCAACCTACTTTTAAATTGCTGAAGGAAATTCTATCTGAAAAGAAATGACAGTAGAGGGTAACTCATATTCACAAGAGAAAGATGGGGGAACAATAGAGAAATACTAAAGACTGAAGGCATGTTTTCTTCAGTAGATTTAAAATAAAACTGCAAGGAACAATAGTGTGAAGGGTGGAGTCATAATATGTAAGAACAGATATGCACAATAGCTCAGGGAGGAAGTAAAGCTGTGTGGAGAAATGCTTTATGTTTCACTGGAATATTTCTTGCTAGAAATATTGTATTGTTATAAATTAGCATTTATTATAACCTCTAATCACTAAAGAGATAACTTGAAAAACAGAGGCTTCAATTACACACTATAAAATACGTATTTTATAGAAAGATCATAAAGGAAGAGAGAGGATGCTGGCTCTGTAGTATAGTGAAGGAGTCCTCCCTTAGTTTGTGCAAACCTGTGGGTTGAATACTGCTAAAAGGTGAAGGAGGAGGGAGGGAAGAAGAAGAAGAAAGAAAATAAAGGGAAGGTTGAAGGGGAGGGGCGACAGAGAAAGGGGAGTGGAAGGAAAGGAAGGGAGGAAGAACAAAAAGCTATGGAAAACAAAACTACCAACACCCACTACAAGGCTGAAGGATATGAGATGAATACAGTTGTATCTTGGGCAGAGTGGCACCTGACTGTAATCCCTGGCTCAGGAAGCAGAGGTAAAAGGATTACTCCAGACCAGCATGGGCGATGTAGCAACACTGTCTCAATCTAAAGAAGAAGCAGGGCATGCCTTGAAGCACCGAAGACACGAGAAACAATAAAATGCTTAGGAATAAATTGTATAAGTATACCAGACCTGTACTCTGAAAACTACAGTTGTGGATAAGATTTAAAAGATTTATGTAACTAGAGAGAGCTTCCAAGAAGTTGGACTGGAAGACACGTTAGGACTGCAGCTGTTCCCAAGTGACCTCTAGAGTTTCAACAAGATCCCTACCAAAACAGCATGATTAAGAGATAATAAAAAGAATTGGAAAGATGGGCCTGGAGAGACGGCTCAGTGGTTAAGAGCATCCACTACTCTTCCAAAAGATCCACATTTGGTTCCTAGTACCCATATCAGACATGTCACAACTGCCTGTAACTCTAGCTCCATGGGATCCAATATCTTGTTCTGGCCTTTGTGGGTACCTGCATATACATGACCTACTCAAGAGACACGCAAACATTCACATAAAATCTTTTTCTAAAAGCTGGTAAGCTAATCTTAAATATTATGTATCAATGGCAAGAAAATCCAACATAGACAAAAACAATTTTGGAAAAGAACTAAACTGGATTATTATACCTCCCCATTTCAGAACTGAATTTGGAGCTGCAGTAATCAAGATGGTGATGTTAGTATACATAGAGTGGTATAAATGACCATGAATGTATGGTCAATTCACTGAGAAGAAAATGATGAGACAACTGGATGTCCACATGCCAATGAATTTAGGTTCTCACTTCACACACAAAAAAATTAACTCGTAGAGTCATCAGCAGGGCATGAGGGAGGTATTAAATGCCTTTAATCACAGCACTTGGGGGGCAGAAACAGGCAGATCTCTGTGAGTTCAAGATCAGTCTGGCCAACATAACAAGTTCCAGGACAGGCCAGCATTAACACTTTTTTTTTTTTTTTTTTTTTAAGATCATACCTAAATATAAGAACTGAGCTACAAAATTTTTTTCAAAGAAAAATACAAGAGAAAATGTTATGGTAAGTCTTTCCGCCAAAAGCCACCTGAGCCCTACCACCACGTGGGTGCTTTCCACCAGCCCCTTGAGTTCTGCCCACCGAGTTAGGGCCCCAAATAATACACAAGACACTTATATTAGGTACAAATGCTGCTTGGCCAATGACTAGGATTTCTCATCTGTTAGCTCAGTCTTAATTATCATAAATCTATATATTTTATAAGACTTATTTAGGATGCCTTCCATTGGTGTCCTCATCCCAGGATCACATGGTGACTCTGGAGGAAGAGAGAAAGGGCCCACTTCCTTCTTGCCCTTGTTTATATATGAGTTTCCTTGTCATGTCACTTCCTGCGGATCACCACTTCTTTACTACATTTCCCAGAATCCTCCTTGATGACTCCTAGTTCCACCTAACTTGCTTCCTCATTGGCCAAACAGTACTTTATCACCCAATAAGACAAACAAATACTCAGAAGCACTTGCTCCATCAAGAAAAAGCTTCATGACTTTATTGTAAGTCATGTTTAAACACTCCAGAAAATAAGAGTAGAAGGGAGATGATTGAGTGGGTAAAGGAACTTACTAGCAAGCCTGAGTTCCATCCCCAGGACCCATGTGTAAAAGGAGAGAACCAACTCCTATAAGTTGTCCTTTGACATGTGCCACAGCATGTGCATGCCCCCCCATTAACACATTTTAATAAATTGCAATAAAATTTTAAAGGAAGAATGTTTGTATTTAAGAACATTTAACTTTCATGCTTCAAAAGGAAGATGCAGAAAATAGACTGGAAGAGAATATCTATAAACACGATAAAGGATTCAATCCGGAATGCACATCATAGGGTAGGCTTCCATTTAAACAGATTACAGAATGGAAGAAGATATGTCTATAGTGCATGAAAAGATGATTGTCATTAGTCATTGGGGACATGAAAATCAGTGTGGGATCCCTTCACAGCCTCAGAACAGTCAAAAGAAAAGCTAAAGTGTTGATGGTCTGTAGAGAAGCACACCCATTACTGGTGTGAATGTAAAATGCTATTTAATACTTTAGAAAGTAATAGGAATTTATGGAAATTGGATGGTGATGTTGGTAAAGTAGCACTATAAAGACCACATCAGTGCTGGAAGAGAGGCCTCAGCAGGTAAAGGCACTTGCTGTAGAGCTGACCACCTGAGCTCCATCCCTGGCATCCACATGGAGGAAAATGAACAAATCCCTACAAATTGTTCTCTGCCCTCCACTGGCACACTGTGACACATGCATGCCCACAAACATACACACAATAAGTAAGTATAAGTTGGAAGACAAAAAGAGAATACTTCAAAGTAAAGCTGCTCAAAAGAAAACTGCACCCCTAGACTGGAGAGCTTAGATGATACCAGGGGGATGCAACCAGATAAACAACCAACATGAGGCATTCTGCTAAACAACTGGCCTATGGTGCTATCAGAATGTAGCTAAGCAACAGGGACTATATATCAGAGTCACATCCTAAACTGTCTGACCACTGAGCCCAGTGCAGCCATTCTGATTGGCTCTTGGGTCAGAAACACAAAGGCACTTTTGGAATGGTTGGGGAAGTTTGAGTTCTACTGATTATCAGGTGTTGTGAAGTCTTCCTTGATTTTTTAAAAGAAAATTTATGCATAGGAGTGTTTAGCCTGCATGTATGTGTGCATGGTGCCTGTGTACACCAAAAGAGCTCCAGATCTCCTAGAATTTGAGTTACAGATGGCTGAGATGCAAGAGCAGCAAGTGCTCTTAACCAATGAGCCTGTTCTCTAGCCCTTTATTGGATCCCCGCCTCCTGTTTAGCTAGAGAATATCTTCCTTGCCAGGCAGTGGTGACACATGCCTTTAATACCAGCACTCAGGAGGCAGAGGCAGGAGGATGTCTGTGAGTTTGAAACCATCCTGTTCTACAGAGCAAGTTCCATTACAGCCAGGTCTACACAGAGGAACCCTGTCTGGAAACCCCCCCCAAAAAAAAGAGGAGAGAGAGAGAGAGAGAGAGAGAGAGAGAGAGAGAGAGAGAGAGAGAGAGAGAGAGAGGGAGGAGAGAATATTTTCCCTAGGAATCAGAGGCATGCTAAACCAGGGATGAAGTACAGTGTAAGTGCCTTTCCAATGGCTCAGCAAAAAACATGTTCGTTCATGAAGTAGAAATAAGATCTTATAAGTGAACCTAGTTTGGGTAAAAAGTTGGAAAGAATTCACTTTCCTCTTTCAAACTTCTATGGATTTGAAATATTTAATAACTACAATGAAGGAGAATACTTGATTCTTGCTTGGCAGAAATACAATTTTTAAGACCTAACTTGTGCATGGTGGTGTCCATTTGGAATTCCCAAAAATTGACATGCTGAATCAAGAAGAGTGAGAGTGCTGAGCCAGTCCAGGCTACACAGTGAAACTCTTGTCTCAAAAACTCAGGGCTAGGAATATATGTGAGTGGTAGAGGGTCTGCCTACCATACACAGACCTGCCTACCAAACACAAACCATTGAACCCATAATATCCCATGCACATGAACACACACACACACACACACACACACCACACACACACACACACATGCACATACATGCAGATTGGCTATAGCATCTAAATGTATGAGGTACCTAAAAGCACATATAACAAGAGGTATACAGAACCCCTTTGGTGAGTATAAATTTTTATTGAGACATGAAAAATATTTAAGTATAGAGATATATGTTCCTGTATCAGAAGCCCCCATTATAATGATACAAATTCTTCCAAAGCGGCTTACAGATTCAGTGTTTTTTTAATGTTTTTTTGATAAGCTGATAAAATATACATATAAGAGCAAGGAACCAAGAATCATACCTCTCAAAGTACAGGGGGAATGGAGTACCACATTGTGTATCAGGAGTGTGTATCACACTAGTTATAGAAATTAACAGAGTAAGAAGAGAGTGTGTATCAGCATAGGGAGGGTCCTCCTATAACAAGGAGCCCAGAGACAGTGAAACACACGCTGATTCTTAGTAAACAGGAGTGAGAATGCTTCAGAGCAGCTGGGAAAGGACAGACTCATTTAACAGTGCCGGCAGAAAGGCCAACCCCACATTGCCAGAGACATGAAGACAGTTCCAAACTGAATGAAACCTGGATGTGAAAGGCAACACTCACTATAAAGTGTATAACAAGAGAATCTGTTTGTTATTTTTACCTACAAATTTTTTGTTGTTATTGTTTTGGTTTGGTTTTTGGTGGTTCTTAGGAATGAACCCTGAGGTCATTGTGAATGCTAGGCAAACATGCTATCATTGAGCAACATGTCCAGAACAATAAATAGTTTTTAAATGAGATGGTCAGCAAACTAGCCATAAGAATTAAAATGTTCATGTATCAAAACCATCATAAAAAGACAAGGCACAAAGTGTTCTGTAAAACAAACTCATAGTGGTATCCAAAATATATGAAGAATTTGGGGCTTGAGAGATGGCTCAGCAGTTAAAGGGTCTTTCTGCCTTTGCAGAGGAACCGGGTTTGGTTCCCAGCACTCAGGCTGGGCAGTTCACAACCATTTGTAACTCCAGCCACACTTGCCTATCTCAGGAAGTGCTGGCAAACATGTGATGCCTCTCTCTCTCTCTCTCTCTCTCTCTCTCTCTCTCTCTCTCTCTCTCTCTTCAACACACACACACACACACACACACACACACACACACACACACACACACGCAGGCATGACAGAGGATGATCAGGGGAGAAGATAAATCTTTAAAGAAAAAGGGAAGGAAAAGTAAAACAATAACTTGCTGACTCATGAGCCTGGGCAAAAGACTTTAGCACATACTTCTTTTAGCAAAGATGAACTCCAAATGGCCAACATGTAAGGAAAAGTCTAATTAAAACTACTGTTTAGTTGGGCCTGGCAGTTCACACCTTTAACCTCAGCCCTCCAGAGGCAGAGGCAGGCTGGTCTCTGAGAGTTCAAGGCCAGCCTGGTATATGTAGTAAGTTTTAGACCAGCCTGGACTACATAGTAAAACTACATAGTCTCTAATTAATTAATTATTTCTTAAAACCTACCATGATATTTATCTGCCTTTTTTGGTAAGATAACAGTAATAATAATAAATAAAGCACCTGAGGAAAATATAAACTTAGTACAAGAATCTTTGGGAACACTTTATTAAGTAGGACTTAATAAAGATTAACAAACCCTGTGACTCTGCTTCCAGTGTCATTTTAAAGAAGCACAGTACAGGAAATCACTACGTGTGTGTGTGTGTGTGTGTGTGTGTGTGTGTGTGTGTGTGTGTGTGTGTGTGAGAGAGAGAGAGAGAGAGAGAGAGAGAGAGAGAGAGAGAGAGAGAGAGAGGTTTAGCAGGCCAGACTTATAATCTTAGCACTGTGGAGGCTGATGTAAGAGGATCGCAAGTAGAATGTCACCCTGGACTACAATAGGAGATCTTGTCTCAAAAAGAGGGAGAAGACTATAATATTTAGGGATGTAAATGTGAGCAGTGAACCATAGACAAATGAAGAAATGGCTGGCAGGGATGTGGTAGAGGGGAAAGAATGAAGAGGAGTGAACTTTTGGGGTGTTGGGTATGTTCTGTTTCTTGTCCTGATCATCACATGAGTGTTATTTTAACATATGTATGTACATGTTTCTGTGTGGATACGAATTCCTATACTTCATATGCCTCCTGTATATTTCACAAAAAGAAAATACACAGATGACCAGCAAAAGTGAGAAGCCAGCAGATGGGGCCACCCCTACCTACAATCCTAGGACAAGGGAGGGGAGACAAAAGGTTGCTACAGGTTCGAAGCTAGCCTGATCTACACAGGGAATTCCCAGACTGAAGTTACAAGAGTGAGACCCTGTCTCAAAAAACCAAACCAAGCAAACTAAAAAGACATTTATTCAAGTCTATTAGAAATTAGAAAAATAATAAATCAAACAGTGACCACTGTTTACTGTCTGCCTACAAAACAGGCAATCTCCTCTGCACCCCAAAAGAAAGGAAAACTAAGACCTTTGTGAAGAGCAATGTGGCAAGATGTATAAAAAATATAAAACTCAAGTATTTCATGAATTTGTACTCGCCTGATGAAACACTAACACAGCTGCTCGTGACATGCACACCAAGATGTCCTCCTTGAACTACAGTGTTGTTTGTAATAATGAAATGACTTTTTAAAAGGCTTCATAATCCATACAGTGAAATACTATGCAGCTACTAGAAACAGGATACATTTTTATAAATGGACTGGGAAAGATCTGAGAGACATATGAAGAAAAGCAAGTCACGGAATCACACATACATTGCATAACCCTGGCTTTGAATATATAAATACATACATATGGAGATATATGGAAAACAGGTCACAAATTTATGCTCTAATCTGTCAACAAGGAGTGACAGGAAGAGATGGTTGAAGAAAAAGCAGTGAGGGCACTTTGTCATCCTCCTCTATACACACATTATATGTAATTTCATATTCATGGACTACTTGTATAGTTCTAACAAGCATGGCAAGCACAATTATGCTATATGTTCAGTTCTAAAGAGACTAACACATTTAGAAATAGCCAGTTTTCAGTAGAACATGGTGGCACTCACCTCTAATCCCAGCAATTGGTAGGCAGAGGCAGAGGCAGAGGCAGAGGCAGGTGGATCTCTTGAGTTGAAGGCCAACTTAGTCTACAAAGCTAGTTCCAGGACAGTCAAGGCTACACAGAGAAACTCTGTTACAGAAGGAAAGAAAGAAAGAAAGAAAAAAAGAAAGAAAGAAAGAAAGAAAGGAAGGAAGGAAGGAAGGAAGGAGATGGGGAGGAGGGAGGGAAAGAAGGAAGGAATAAATAAAAGAGCCTGCTTTCTTTTTTTGTTTGTTTTGATTTGTCTTTCGAGACAGGGTTTCTCTGTGTAGCTTTGGAGCCTATCCTGGCACTCCCTCTGTAGACCAGGCTGGCCTTGAACTCACAGAGATCCACGTGCCTCTGCCTCCCGAGTGCTGGGATTAAAGGTGTGAGACATCGATGCCTACTTTTAAATATCTTTCAAATATTTTTTGTCCCTAGGGCTTCAAGAGAGCTCAGAGTTGTAGACAAAGGACTGTCAGCCACCAACTGATGAGTGCTATGTAGGGCACTGGGTGACTTGGCCCAACTCCAGGTTTGCCCTTAATCATACATATATCTGTATACATCTTCACATCCTGGTCACTGGCCACAGCCATGTTTTCCCAGAGGATTTTGCTGAAGTAAATAAGTCCTGATGTCACCACCTGTCAAGTAACAGTCACAGCAAAGTATGGCCGTAGCTCAGATGTAGTTGTTAATGAGTAAGTGGACCCCAGGTGAGAGACCTTCTGAGTAAGTCATCTCCATCTGTGAAGACCTAGACCCACGAGACCACCACACAGGAGCTCTCCTTCTTCCCTTCCCTCACTCGAAACCAAAGTCTACATTTCCTAAGGTAAGAGGGGAACAGACTTGATCATGAGTCACTTAGAGTCACAAATCAAACAAAGAGCACCGTGAGGATACTGACGAAGGAAACTGACTCCATGCAGACATTTTGCTGTGCATTTATTTTTGATTTGTATCATACCATACGGAGGGAAATGTCCAAACTTTACTCTTTCAACATCTTGGCCTTTACCTTGCTGCATAGGAGGAAAGCAAAGCTAAGGGAGCCGTGCTGGAGCCCACCCTGTTTCCACGTGAAGACATGAGCAGCTGCTTCCGGTTGACAGGAAGATTGCACTCTGCTACAAACAACTGGAAACTCATCAGCACACACAAGCCACCGGCTGATCCTCCGGCATCCACGGGCATACAACTTTTCAGGGCATTTCTTACTCAGTGCCATGAGCATCATCTCACTCTGCTTTTATCAGCAAATACCCTCCTGTTCCAGGATGGAAAGCAAACTGAAGTTGGATACGTTCAACACTGAAGCTTGACTTCCATAAGTCACCAAGAGGAGAAGGAATTTAACTTTAGTACATTTATTCTTACATGATTCTTAATAAAACACTTTCAAAACATTCTGTACAGTTCAAGCCACTCAGAACTGCATTACATTTCTATAAATGTGATTTGTTGGGATGGGGAGCCAAGGTGTCTCTGTACAAAGATGTACAATATGTACAGTCACTGTAGGTACAAGCTGTGCGAAGCAGAGTCTAGAACACATAATTCATGCCAAGGCTCAGAAAACATTTCAACAAATAAGACTAAAGCTTGAAACTGCACTGTGGTTCTCCCTGGGCATGTGATCACTTTATAAACAATACATGTATAGGTCGCATAGAAAGTGGTTGACCCCAGCACAGACCGTACCGTGCAGCTGACTGGACACGGTACTGGCCATTCTCCTGGGCCTTGGTCTGCAGTTGCCATGTCATTGAGCCGCTGCCGCCGCCACTGCCTTGGGTTGAGCCACAGCTACGCTGGGAGATTTAAACTTGGGGAGGTAAAGGCCGAACTTGTTTTCAATGCCAGCGAAAGTGGCTGTGGCAAGTCTGTAGCCACCAATGTGATCGGGGTTGGCAGGAGGGAGGTCTGCGATTCGTGACTTCGGTGTTGGGTCTGAGCCAGAAGGTTTGCTGTGAACAGGAAAAAGCAGAGTGAGCTCAGGGTTGATGAAGGCGGCTGACACTGAGCATGGTCAGTGGCACACACACCACGAACAAGGCTGTCTCAGCTCTCTCCGTGTCACCTCTTCTGCATCAGACATGATTTCCAGCCTCAACACAATATTGCTTTCACATATCTCATACAGAAGAAAAATGGCCTTGTCTTCAGTGCCTATATAACATGAGCAGACTCTCAGATAGAAGATGAGGAGAGTATGCACTCAGTTACTGATAGTCTTTGGGAAGATGGCTATGTGTGTACTTTTATTTTCTAATTTTACGCAGGAAGCATGTGTGAAATCTATCATAAAGTATATAAATTGATATCATTCCAAAGTTTCTTAAATGAGTGGGCTCTAAAGCTTATCACTAAAAGAGAAGCAGATTTAGTTCTTGCTTCTACCGTCTCTGAAGGTACAGAAAAGGCAAACATCAGTATTTGTATAATGGGATGATAAGATTGCTGTTCTTGCATCTTTTCTATGTCTGGGTCCCTCCACCACTCTGTTCACCAGCTCTCTGCCTCCTGAGGCTTTCAGAATGAGAGATGCTTGCTTAAGAGATGAAGACTAAGAGCAGCACTTGGACCTCTGTCCACGCTAAAAACTGCTTGCTTGCTTTGGATACAATTTCCCTGCAGACTCACAAGCAATTGCTCTTCCCCCAGGGTAATCTTTGAGTGCTGAGCTTGGAACAGATCGGTTTGGGGCCCATACCCTACAATGCCTGACTCATTGGCACCACTTCTCTTTGAAACCATGTGTGTGAACGAGCTGCATGACCATCTATGTGCTAAATGATGGGGAATGACAAACTATCTCTCAGTAGTGTGCAATCCTACTAATAATGACATAATCTCACTTAAAAAAAAGACAATTATTCACATAGCATTTTAATTCGATGCTTCCTTAAAATGTCCCCAAATAGTTGTTGAATACTATATACTGAGTCCCTCTGGTAAGGTCTGACTCTAACATGGGAGCTTTTAAAGCCCATTGCTCTCCATGCACTGCTTTTAAAGGACTTGGTTGCATCTCAGCAAAGGGGTTCTGTAAACAGAACAAGCACTGGTTTGGGTTGGGTGCCATATTTGTAAGGGGAAGCAGATGCACTTACAGGCCTCCAAAATCAATGTAAAACCACCGCTGCAGAAGTTCATAGGTGACCAGAGTGACACCAAACTGAGGAGAGGACCGGAACACTCGAGCTGGAAAAGACAGACAAGGTAGGGTAGACTTTACGCCTGGATGGCTGTGGCAAGGACAGGACACAAAAGCCAGAGAGCCACTCTGGAAGACTCCCCTCCCCACCAGCATCTACCTGCAGTCCCTTTCCAGAACGCCGAAGGCCCTTCTTCCCGGAGAATCTTCCGGAAACAGTCGATGACCCCGCTGTATGTTGTCTGGCCAGCCCGGGCAGCCACTTGCAGTCTTGTCTTGATAACATCAGCAGGGGTCACCAGAGAAGCAGCAGGCACACCTTTGAAGAGAAAGCCACATTTAGTTCATCCAACAAGACAATCCACAACTGTAACCACAGGGGAACTGAAAACTCCATAAACAGGCACCTATGCACAAGTGGAAAGAGGAAGTGTTGCTAGTTGCTTCAGCAGAATGAGGGAGAAATGTTTTCTTTTTCTCTCTGAATTAAGGAAATTTCTCTTGATTGCACCATCCCAAAGAACCATGAAAGAAAGAGCAACAATAGAACAATTCCCATGCTCCCTTTCCAGTTTCAACTACTTTCACATTTTTATTTATTTGGTTTTTGGAGACAGGGTTTCTCTATGGAGTTTTGGAGGCTGTCCTGGAACTAGCTCTTGTACACCATGCTGGTCTTGAACTCACAGAGATCCACCTGCCTCTGACTCCCAAATGCTGGGATTGAAGGCATGCACCACCTCGGCCCAGTCTACTTTTACGTTTTTCATCTTTAAATGAGATGCAAGTATTTTCATGTATAATGTATGAGATGACATCAATTTAATGAGTTGCAGAAAGTATGTGTCACCAAACCGCAGTGGTCTTGGCTGATTCTTGCCAACCACACACTGAAGGGTTGCGTGTCGACAGCATCAAGCACTTGCTAGTTTGAGGTGCTAAGAGAGAGGTAACTGATCCCTAATTCTGACCTGTTCACATGACAGAGGTCACTACAACCCTAGTGAAAGCAGATCAGGCATCTGGTTAAAGAACAGCTGGGGAGTCGATCATCCAAAGGCCACTCACTTCCTCCCCTGTGTCTCAGCTCCCCGGGGTCACCTGAGATGCAGCAGCAGCAGGACACAGAAGATGGGTTTCTCAAGCATAGCTTTTGTTCATAAAACAGACCTGACCTTGAAGGAACAGCATGACCTTCCCCAGGGGGAAGGAATTCAATTTGGCCTAAATATCACTGTCTCATCACTAGGCAAATGGAGCCGGTGGCCTTGAGGGGGCTCTGTTAGAGAAGGATGCCAATGCGCCTCTGGAATCAGCCCAGCGCCTTATTGAGAGGAAGCAGGTAAAAGGTCTGCCCTCTGAAGCGGCTTTACAGAAGTTCTCAGTACCAGCTAGCAAAGCTTGGCTGGTAATAATTAGAAAAACTCTCCTCTTTCTGAAAACTTGTCAGATGTCTATAAGCAAGAAGCTGGTGTGACTGGAAACTGTGTTCATGGTTCTGTGGCCTGACAAAGGCCTGGCTATGAGGGACGACACAGACTTCTCTGGCTGCTTTTGCTGATGATTAAAAATCACAAGGAAAAGTCTGAAGGGAAAATGTTACCTCCTTCCTAACCCCCTGGTGAGTACAAGAAAAGAGATAGGGGACTTGTGCCAGGCTAAACAGGTAACTTGACTATCGGTTTTCATTCAACTAACCAAGATCACAAATGCCAGAGGCCAAAGCCTATGCTGGACCCTAGATGAGGACTCGAAGCCCTGGTTTCTTGTTTTTGGTTTATTTTTAAAATAATTTGTCCCTTGTCATCACAAGCAAGAACAATGTATCCATCACTCTCAGGACCCAGGACTCCTAATATAAAACACCATACTTAGGGCAAGCAGAAGAGAGTAATCTAGCAATTAAGAGCCAAGCTGGACAGGTGGCTCAGTGATTAGGAGCACTGGCTGCTTTTCTAGAGGACCTGGGTTTGATTCTCAGCACCCATGATGGCTCACAACTGTCTGTAACTCCAGTCCCAGGAAGTCTGATGCCTTCTTCTGGCCTCCTCCAGCAACAGGCATGCATGTGGAATACATATACACATGCAGGCAAGCAAACACACACATAAAAATAAATCAGCCCTTTTTTGTTTGGTCTTTTGAAATAGAGTCTCACTATATAGCTCTGGCTGTCCTAGAACTAGTCACTATGTAAACTAGGCTGACCTCAAACTCACAGAGCTTTCCTGTCTCTGCCTCCCACATGTAAATAAATCTTAAAAAAAAAAAAAAAAAAGACTTAAGCAGGGACCAGGAACCTAGTCCTGGCCAGGTTCATTACTGGCTGTGCGGAAGGCAGACGGGCCTTTTCCTTCCATTGTCATTTCAGTGTGTTGCTGCATCTAAGGATGCCTAGTTGGTCCCTTCTATTCCATGTCAGTTCCCTGGTAACTCAAGAATAAGGACACATACACACACACACACACACACACACACACACACACACACACACACACGCTATGAGTCAGAAGGAGTATCTTCCTGGCTGCCAGGCTCCTCTCTCTGATGGACTCTTCTGGGCCTAAGTTGGCATCCTATGCCAGATGAAGAACTTCATGCAATCCATCATCTGTTGCCTTGTACCAAACCTCTACTATTATGCTGGCCACACAGGGAAGGCAGGAGGAACATAATAAAACCCCTACCCTCAGAAGCACTCAGACTACTACAGAGGAGGAAACCAATTCAAGCAACCATTAACCAGACTGAACGCTAAGGTCAGAAAGGAAATGAAAACGGAGTTGAGGGCTGAGGGCAGTTTGCTGCGGGATGCTGCTTTGGTCTGATGAGAGCTGTGGCAGCAAGAAGATAGCTTCGTGAAGCTCAGCTTCTGAGCCAAAACAGGAACATTCCTTCCTACAGGACCAGACAAGGGCAGTCAGGACCTGCACATCAGCATGGGGTCAACAGAGCAACTGATCAGGCAAATAACTTCTTCCACCTTCTGTGGCTGCACCTAAGGTTTCAGGAACCCAGGAGGCTAAGAACCGTGTTAATGATGAAGCCCAATTTAGATGGGCAGATCTAATTTGGCTCCAAGTTGCTAAGCTGCATTAAGTTGTTTATCCACATTATGCAAATGTAATTAACTCTCATCAGAATCCCAGCACATCCCACAAAGGAGAAGAGGCGGCTATATCCAGCTAAGTCAGATCCCAACAATGACTTCCAGAAATAAAGGGCAAAGTCTACACCTCTTAAGAGAATTCTTTGGTTAAAAAAGATCTGTAGTTACCTGCTATGGCTCCAGCGGCCAGGAGATTGATGCCTCCCACACGTCCGTTCTCATCAGCCAGAAGGAGTTTGCAGTGAGCATACACAGGAAAGTAGATTGCGGAGAAGGGAATGTCTCGGAGGAAACACGCTTTGGCACCCTGTCATATGGTGAGGAAACAGTGCAAAACAGTGTGTAAAGAGGGTTTGAAATGCCTAAGTGGGACGCAGGCAGGCAGGCAGGCACCAGTGACAAGCTGAGATGTCCTTCAAACAGCATTAGGAGTGATGTGAGGGGAAACAGGTGGGGGAACAGAGCAAGCAAGCATGGCAGAAAGCTTTCAAAGGGCAAGTGGGTATCCCTTTCAAACGGTAACGGTAACAGCGGTGACTGCAGACTCTGGCAATGAAGAACTTTCTAGCCTTTCTAGAAGTGCTAGACTTGGGGTTCTTACAGCTAATTTGTTTTCTGGTGCAGTAATCACACTAAAGCAGAGTGCAATATTAACTCTAAGGGTACTCTGCTGCAGGTCTCTGCAACACGCCAGTGTGTAACTGGTGTAACTGGAAGTTTCTGTGCATCAAGGAAGCCAACATCTTAGGAATCATAAGGAGTCTCAAACTTCCCAGGTTACTGGGGGTGGGGGTGGGGAGCTTGAGTGGGGATCCCGGTGGAAAGGCAAACAGCAGAGGTGTTACAACCCAGGTGCCCCCCCCCCGCCATAAACTAACAAATTACCAAATCAATCTAAATCAGTTCTAAGCCTAGGGAGTACCAGGCAGAACACCAGAGGCAATGCAGAAGGGGACCGGTTCTAAGGAAGGTAGAGGAAAAAAAACCCAAAGCCTTCCCTGCTCATTCCCACATTCCACTCAAGACAGCCTGTCCCGACCACAGACAGGGCAGTGAGCACAGTGAGCACCTTCCTCTGCCAGCGACCCAGGCCAGCCCTCACCAACAAATGCTTCATCCAAGCACTGGGTTCCCTGGTGGCTCTGTTTTTATAACAACAAAAACCTCCAAGGACTCTCACAGGATAATACAGACAGAACCAATGTTTATGCATTCTGCTCTCAGAGGGAATCTCAACGGATGGCAGAGAGGGTGGGCGAGAGGAGCAGAGTGGAGGCATTCTGTAAAGACAGACATGCCTGGCAGACGGGCTCCCCAGCACCCTGGGGCTTCGAGGCTCTAATCTAGACATTCCTAATTTCTAATTTGCAGTTACAGAGGTAAATTTACACATTTCAGCATTTATGGATCTATAAATAAATTCAATGCTGTGGAAACACAGTCCCCTATAGAGGTGAAATTTCCCCTATCTCCCCCCTTCCCCCCTTGTACCGGGGAAAGGAACGGAAAGAAATACTCTCCTAGTTAAAGAAAAATACTGGCTTCTGCCCCATTACATCTGATCTGTAATGATGGCAGTAAGTGTACCTGCAGGGGAGGAATCTGTTGACTGGCGTTTTGTGAAAGTACAGTAACTGTTGTTGTTTTTTAATGGAATTCATTATTGACAAACCCACCCACTTAACTTCTTAAAGACTGGAATTCTATCGAATTCTAGCAACGTGGGTTTTTTTTTCTCCCACGGTCAGATGACTAAGACAAGAGAAGCCCCTCCTGGGATGACAACAGAATAAAGTATTCAGTCTCAGGGTAGGCGCGGGATTACTCTACAGTCCCAAAGCCATCCTGAGTACCACAGAAATGTCTCACAGGCCCAGTGTGATGAAGGCTGTGAGTCTGAAGCCAGCCGTTCTATGAAGAGATGTCCTGCATGCAGCCCCATAAAGGCTAAAAAAACGACAACAGGAGCACTGGTGTGTGCATATCCCACTGCCTTCACCCAGGGTCCTGGTTTTGTTTGGGTTTTCTATCCCATAAGTCTCTCTGCTTCTCTAAATGGGGACAGGGGTGTCATCTGGCTTATGCATTCTTTCATGTTTATAGCGTGTCCCAGCTCCTCCGCTCAGTCAGCCAAAGAAATCAACCCACCTTGTATAGCCCAAAAAGTCCCAGGTCCTGAAGCACATTCAGAGCACTGACTCTGGGCCCTGTGGTGATTTCTCCCGCCACCTGCAGGCGAATCTTCACAATCTCCAGCGGGTTGGTAAAGATGACCTGCGAGCCACCAGCCTGCAAGCAAGGGAGACAGACAAACTCTTTTCAAACTGGAGCTAGACTGGGGGTGTCCATGAAGGAAAAGCCACAGACAATTCCATCACTTTACACTGGGGAAGAAGAGGCCCACGTTGTGCTCAGTGTGAGAGGGTCTCATGGAGATGTCTCAAAGACGCCTCAATCTCTCTTTAGGTTTGTGTCTAAATGAGGCAAGGTCTCACTCAGTCTGTAGCCCAGACTGGCTTGGAACTCACTATGTTGCTGGGTCTAAGCTAGAATTAACAGCAATCCTTCTGCCTCAGCTTGCAGGGTGCTAGGATTATGGATGTGAGCCGCCATGGCTGGTTTATGTTTATTTCTATTGGAAATGCCAAGACTGATTCTCAGAATCGACCTTCAAGGATAACCTCGAGCATATTCAAATCAGCAAAATCAATAAACCCCATTTGAAAACAAAAGTGAATGGAGGTGTAGGGGATGGACTCTGGCGGGGAGGGATGCTCAGCAGAGCGCTGATTCAGCCTGCCAACTTGCAGGCGACGGGCACAACCTTAGCCTCACAGGGTGCCTTGATAGTCAGACTTCTCTCCCCTGGGTCAAACTCTACACTGTACGTGAGCATGCACAGAGCTCTTAGCCTGGACCAGTGACACCCACACAAAAGGAAGAAATTGGGGAAGGCAAACTTTAGTATCATTTCAGACAAGACAAGGGGGAAAAAATCTTCAAGACAGAGCTGGGAAACAGAACTCTGAGTCACCCAGAGTGCAACACCCTCAGATCAAAGACACATTCTACACTCTGATGGTGAGCGACAGACTGGATTTTTAAATAACTGGAGTGTGTTTGCATCTGAAATCTGCCAACTAGTAGAGTGGGAAAGAAAAAGAATGTTTAAAATAACTGATACAGTTCCTTTTTTGGTTTATGTAAAATAAAGATGAGCATGTATATGTGATCGCATATATATAAGTAAATAAAATATATAATATCTCCCTTCATGAAGCAAAGAAATCTCATTTGTGCACTTTTGTCTTAAACTTCGGCTGTTTCCATTATATAATCAAAACTATATTCATACAATATTCACAATTGTAATGGAATTCGTATAATCATAATCATTGCACAGTCCTAACTCAGGTACAGAACATGTCCCTATAAAATAAGAAGTGTGCTCCCCAACGGGCAGCTCCACAGGTGTCCATCTCAGTCCTCCACCAACACTCCTCCACATCTTCCTAAACCTGTCACCCTCCCTGACCCCCTTTCAAAGGACAGCAAGGTGGCTTCTAACCACTCTGGGGCCACACTACACATCAATGCCTCTGGTTTAAATCCTGATCCTTCAACACTCATGATTTTGAACACTGCACTGGCCCTAGATTCCTTTCCTCTCTTGGGCAGCTGACTGTCCTGAATCCCCCAGGGAATAATCCCCTTTTGTCTTGACACAGCATAGACCACCAGCAGGCACATGGGTCCCCAACAAGGATGTACTGACCCAAATGGTACATGTTGATTTTCCTGTATTTGTTTCTTTTATAATCTGCTGCGCTGCAGGCAGAAGGGAGCATTTCAATGTTTCAGTTTAAGCAAACAATACTTTCAAAAGGATTGCTGGGTGAAAAATTATGTTAAAATGATAATCCAAGTAATTATTCCTGTAGCTAAAATTAAAGACCAAACCAATTGAGAAGTTTACTATTTCCCTGAAATCAGTTTTTAAAATAATGGTAGTAAAGACTGTCTTTAGGGAAACATGCTTTATATTCTAAATTAAGGCAGATTAAAATAAAAAGAAAAGAACTATGCATTTTTATTATAATCCCCCAGATTTACCACCCAGTGTACTGGACATCAGGTGCTAAGTGTTAAATACGGACATTATGTTTAAATAAACACAAAGGCCTTTCATGGTTTGGGGTATGGTTATTTGGCTGCTTGTGTTTTTGAGACAGGGTTTCACTGTGTAGCCCTGGCTGTCCTAGAACTCTCTGTGTAGACCAGGCTGGCCTTGAAACCAGGGATCTACCTGCCTCTGCCTTCTGAGTGTTGGGATAAAAGGCGTGTGCCACCTCCACATGCAGCTTGTCTTTTCACATTTTGCCCACTGGTGAATTACCGAATCCCGCCTGCCTTCGCCCGGCTCCCTCCCTCCCTCTTTCCCTCCTTTCTTCCCCCCCCCTCTCTCTCTCTCTCTCTTTCTCTCTCTCTCTCTCTCTCTCTCTCTCTCTCTCTCTCTCTCTCTCTCTCTCTCTCTCTCGCCTCTGCTCTCATCTGATCCTCTTAGAAGTGACTGCCAGCTGCCTTCTCTAAATGCCTCAGTGTACAGGTAACAAGCTTTCTTCAGAACGACTGAGAGGAAAGGAGCCCACAACACACGTTGCACATACAGTCACATTAGTTGTTTGTGTTGGAGGGGAGCATCCTGGAACACAGACACAAACTGCCAATATGGATCTCCCAGCAAGGAAGCGTGACAACCATGAATAGTGGTACTATATATAGCAAGGCACACATCCATTAGGTCAGCTCTATGTAGTCCCTAGATTTTAAGGGGTGAAACTTCTCTATCACTTCAATAATGCTTGTTCGTGTTTTTAAAATTACTTAAGGTTTTAAAACTTTAAACAATAGGACTAGGATGATGTCACATTATATTTAGAAACACTGAAACTTTTTAGAAATCACAAGATTGCTGTTTAATTTGTCTAAAACTTTGGATGGAGGTAGAAAGGCTCGGGAAGTAAGAATGCTTGCTCTGCAAACATGAAGCCATGGGTTCAAGTGCCAAGAACCCCCATAAAAAGCCAGGCTTTGTGGCCCAGGATGATGTGGTAGACTTTGGGGAGCCCCTTCTGAGGGCCTTACCCTGCCTGGGGAGTGGACGGGGTACGGCTAGGGGCAGGTGGGATGTTGGGGGGGAGGGGAGGGAGAGGGAGAAGGGATTGACATCTGAAGCAAGCTTGTTCCTAATTTGAACTAATAAAAGAATAAAATTAAAAAAAAAAGCCAGGCTTTGCTATGAATAGCTGGAACCCCAACATTGTAGCAGACAGAGATGGGAGACTCATTGGGGCTTGCTGGTCACCAGCCTAATTCCAGGTTCAGTGGGAGACCCTGTCCTCACCTGGCCTCTGCACTGCCACTCACACGCACATATACAGGACCACACACAAACATACATGAACACAGACACACAAACACACACACACACATACACACACACACACACACACACACACACACACACACACACACACACACAAAATCATTTTACACAGGCTGGACATAGTGTCAAGCACTTTAATCTCAGCTCTAGGCAAGCAGAGGCAGGAGGATCTCTACGAGTTCAAGGCCAGCCTGGTCTACAGAGTGAGTCCCACGACAGCCAAGACCACACAGAGAAACTCTGCCTCAAAAATCAATTATTATTTTAATTAATAAAAAATAAAATGCATTTAGCAACAATGAAATTTTGGATGTTTATAATACTTAAAAAGAAAGGACAATGGATGTGCATTCTCCTTTTTTAAACTTTGTGGTTGACAAGAAGACTAGTGTGTAGAGTAAGGACTATGCCACTGTCCCACCCTTTAATGGGTGTTTCTCCTATGCTCGGACTAATTTTTAAAGGACAGCAAACAGCTTCCAGTGGGAAAACACTCTGCTTGCAGCAAATACAATTATTTGGTACATCCATTTCTACAAGAATAGTAACTTCTCAATGGAGAAAATGCACCTGTATTTGTGACAACATGCAGTTTGTAGTCTTTAGTAGCAACAAAATTACACAGGAAAAAAGCAAATGCCCAATAAGAAAAGTGTTGATTATATCATAAAGCACTATGATGTGGCTCTTAAAAAATGCCAGTTCACTTGTGAACATAAAATATTTGCTTTGCATTATTTGATTATAATTACATCAAAATTTACCTAAGATTTTCTAAATCGAAGTGGCTTACAGTTGAAACATGATTAGCTGCATCCTGCAGAGAGAGCGCAAGTAGCTGAGGGAGAACGTCACCACACACCTCACTGCAAGTCTCAGCCACAGGAGTGCATCAGCAATGCTCTGGGGTTCAATTAGCAGAGCTGGTGTCTGAAACTGTGGCCTCTTTCCAGACCCCTGCCCAAGCCTGACCATTTTAACACTTACAGTGAATTTTTGCTTTGTTTCATTTTGGTTTTTGTTTTTTGAGATAGGGTTTCTCTGTGAAACAGCCCTGGCTGTCCTGGAACTTGCTCTGTAGACCAGGGTAACCTTGAACTCACAGAGATCTACTTGCCTCTGCCTCTTGAGTGCTGGGATTACAGGTTTGTACCACCATTGCCCAGCTTTGTTTTTTTTTAATATTTATTTATTTTCATTTTATGTGCACTGGTGTTTTACCTGCATATATGTCTGTGTGAGGGTGCCAGATCCCTTGGAACTGGAGTTTCAGACAATTGTGAGCTGTCATGTGGATGCTGGGAATTGAACCCAGGTCCTCTGGAAGAGCATCCAGTGCTTTTAACTGAGGCATCTCTCCATCCCCACCCCACCCCAGTCCCAGATTTATTTTGGGGACTGGAGAGATGGTTTAGCAGCAAAGAGCACTTGCAGCTCTTGTACTGGATCTAGGTTCAGTTTCACAGGACCTGATGCCCTCATCTGGCTGTTGTGGTACTGCATGCACATAGTGCACATATATACAGACAGACAGACAGATAGACAGACATACATACATGGTAAAAAAATTTTTAAAGGTTTATTTTTACTTATGTGTGTGTATCTATGCATGTGTGTCACATGTATGTAGTGCCCAAAGAGGCCATAAGAGGGTGCTGAAGGCTCTGGAGCTGGAGTTATAGGTGATATGAGCTATTCAATGTGCATGCTGGGAACCAAATTCAGGCCCTCTGGAAGAGTAGTGGAGGTGCTCTTAGCCACTGATCATTTCTCCAGCTCCAGCTCCAGTAGTGATGACTTTAAAGGAATAAAATGTAATATGTTTACTGCTGGGTGATATATTTACCAAAGTGTCAAGAACACAAGGCATAGAATAAATAAGGGGAATGCTATGGTATGAATGTGTGTCCCCCAACCCTGAAGATTCACAGGTTGGAATCTATTGCCCAACATGATGGTGGGGCATTTGGAAGTGACTACATCCTAATGGCTCTGCCCTTGTGGGTAGGGCTGGTTTAGCTACAGAAAATGAAGGCAGCTGCTTTGTCCCTTCTTCTGTATACCGTGCAGCAGCAGGGCATCCCTGAGACCAAGCCAACCATCACCATAATGAAGCTAATGGTGCCTTGATCTTGGACAGCCCCAAATTGTAAGCAATAAATTTCTGTTGATTGTTGTTAACCAGTCTGCAGCATTTTGTTATAATACCCAGAAAGAGCTGAGTAAAAGTCCCTGTATACCTATCATACTTTACATTGTACATGAATGTACAATGACATCTAACTTGTGTGCATGTATATATGTGATCGTGTAAACTGTCAATATGAAGATGGGATAATACTGATTCCTGGAAATGGAAGAAAGGGACTGTTTCCACTGCTCTTTCTAGATGCACAAAATCAGCTTGTAGAGGAAGACAGACTTCGGCTAGATACATATATGGGCCTTCAAAGAAAAACAACATACCACACTAGAGGATGTTGAGATGGCTCAGCAGGTAAAGGCACTTGCCACCAAACCTGATGATCTGAGTTCAATCTCTGGGACCCACATGGTGCAAGGAGACTCCCAGAAGTTGCCCTCTGGCTTCCAAGTGTGCGCACAATATAAATTTAATGATAAACTTTAAAAATAACTAAAACATGGGTGTTGGGCAGTGGTGGCGCACACCTTTAATCCCAACACTTGGGAGGCAGAGGCTGGTGGATCTCTGTGAGTTTGAGGCCAACATGGTCTATACAGTGAGTTCTAGGACAGCCAGGTTAGTTATATAGAGAAACCCTGTCTCAAACAAACAAAAACAAAAGCCTAAAAAATGTAACAAATACAAGAGAACCAACTAATAAATGGCACAGGACCTGATCACCTCACCTCATTCAGAATGGCTAATATACAATGCTGGAAGAGATACAGGGTCAGAGAAACTTCTAAACCCCATAGGAACATGCTATAGTATCAGTGAACCTAAAAACATGCTATGGGAAAGAAGCCAGACTCCAAAGGTTATATACCATGTGGTTACATTTACAGGAATATTCAGAAGTGGTATGTATGGAAGAGTTTATTAATGGATGCCTAGGATATGTGGATAAAGTGGGAAGATGGAAAAGTGATAGTTAACGTGTGTGTGTGTGTGTGTGTGTGTGTGTGTGTGTGTGTGTGTGTGCAGGTGTTGGTGAGTACAGTTATGAAATGTCCTAGCATTGATTGTAATGCTGGCTATATCTGCTCTGTGAATATATTAAGAGCTACTGAACTGGGTACATCAAATGGGGCATTAGAGGATGACTTTGGCATCAGTTAAGCTACTATCTCTTTAGCCCCCCCCCCCAAACAGCTCTGGTAGAACATTTGCTTTTCATGTACAAGACCCTATGTTTGATCCCAACATCAACCATGACATTTGCCTGAAAGATACAGCAGGCACATGATGAGTGGAAAAGTGAACAGATGAAATGAAGAACAGACTCATATTCCAAATAAGAGAGAGTGTGGAGTTGGAGGTGGAAGTGGTTTGAATTTCATCTTTGCCAGTTGTTGCAGGTGGGATCACAGTTGACATTATTTAAGAATAATAATGAGGCAATCCCTACAAAATGTACAGTTAGGAACAGAGTCTCCACTGCTTGAAGCAGCATATGCATTAGGTTGGATGGTAGGCGCTCACTGTAGTATTACTCTTTATAGCTATGTAATAGGTTTTTAGTTTTGTTTTGGTTAGTTGGGTTTTTTTGTTTTGTTTTGTTTTGTTTTGTTTGCATGTAGCAAATACCATATATCTTCTGTTTTGTGAGACAGGGTCTCACACCATAACTCTGGCTGACCTTGAACTAGAAGTCATCTTCCTGCCTCTGCCTCCTGAGAGCTGGGACCGGTGTGAGCCACCATACACACCACACATGTTTGAAAACTGACTATAGTAGGCCCTCAAGATTGCTCAGTGGGTAAAGGAGCCTGCAGACCAGGCTGTCGATCTGACCGTTGTCCCTGAGATCTGACCGCTATCCTGAGACCTGACTGCTATTCCTGAGATCTGACTGCTATTCCTGAGATCTGACTGCCATTCCTGAGATCTGACTGCTATTCCTGAGACCTACAGGGTAGAAGGAGAGAACTGACTCTGGCAAGCTGTCCTCTGTTCTCCACCAGCTCTCTCTCTCTCTCTCTCTCTCTCTCTCTCTCACACACACACACACACACACACACACACATACACATTTGAGCATGCACATGCATACACACACAAGCATGCATACACTAAATATAATTTAAAAAACAAGCAAGTTAAACTGATCATAGCAGTTTAACTTAACAGGAAGACTACGGCAGAGTCAAGCTTCCTTATTTTGGGTCTTGGGTTGGAACCCTTACATAATACACACACACACACACACACACACACACACACACACACACACTCACACACACACACACACCTTGATTAAAAACACAAATATTCAAGCCAGGCTCGGGAGTCACACCTTTAATCTCAGGAGTGAAAGGAGGAATCAAGGGCTAGCCAGGTCTACATAAAGAATTCTAGACCAGCCAGAGGGCTATATGGTGAGAACCTATCTCAAAACAAAAAACGAAGAAAAACTCAACAGCAGATCTGAAATTTTTACCCTATTCTCATGGCAATAGCTTTCTAACCATTCTCCAAGAAACTAGGACTGGGCCCTTACTAATCCCTTTGCTGGGAAGAGCTTCTGGCTCAGTCAGATCTTTCCTTCCTGAGTAAACTAGGTACAATTTTAAAACCGGGTAGCTAGGGGAAGAGCGGCTGTGCTTCCCTTGGTGGTGGTAGCAACAGCCCTCAGCTAAACACCCTAAGGGACACCAGCCATTTATCTGATCACCACCAGGAGAAACTGCTTTCCACACAGCTGATTGGCCTCATTCAGGAATGAGATCATCCCCCTACCCCCACCCGTCAGGTGCATGCCGATCTACAAACAGAGGTGTGTCCATTCATCTCAGACTTTATTCTCTGGTGTGGTTTACTGACTCTGGAGAGCAGTGGTGGGCTGTGCTCTAACAATCTTCTACCCGGTAGTAGGGTGACTCATCAGTGGAACTCCAGCTTTGAGAGTGGTGATCCCAGCACCCAGGAGAGAGTCTGTGATCCCAGCACCCAGGAGGCTAAATAAGCAGCATCATAAGTTTAGGGCAAGCCTGGGCTACATAGTGAGACTCTGTCTCAAAAAACAAAATAAAAATAAAAAATAAGAATACCACCACCTTCCTCTTTGCCCAGAGTTCAACATCACTATTTCTCCTGCTCTCAGCTAATCAAGCATCAGTCAGGATTAAGATCCAGAAATAAATCATGACTAAGGGAGAAACTCAGTGTCAGCCAAACCCTCAGGGCATCTTAGACTTCACCTGTAAACAAAAGTCCACACTTAAAAGAACAAAGTTATCACATGTTTGATTATGGCTTAACCACTTAGGTCAAAGATCAGACAAGAGGACAGACCAGCTTATGACCAAAATCTTCTATACAGCACAAAAATAATTAATAATTAGCTGTGTGGAAAATAAAATGTACAACCTTCTTGTTTCTTTCTGTTTTCCCAGACAGGGCCTCATTTAGCTGAGGCTAGCCTTGAACCTATATGTAGACAAAGACGACTTTGAAATTACCATTTTCCTGCATTAGCCTCCCTAGTTTGGGAATTACAGGCATGTACTACCCCTCCACTACAAAACATGCCTCGCTTTTAAGGAATTACAGTCAGGTCTGTGTACACTGTGGTCAATATGAGTTAGAAAGCTTCCTAGCCAAATGGAAACTAAAACCACCGATACAATGTATTTATCATTTGCAAAGAAGTGAAACAATCATAGTGTCTAATTATAATACAAGGGTGAGAAGTACACTAAATGGACATGTGTAGGTAGGGGGCTTATTCTTGTCTGTCATTTACCTGTCATAGAAGGCAAACTGAGCCAAGTAAGTCTCTTTCCTGGGAAAGCACTCACAGTCATGGTGTATATGTAAATGTGTAAACCTGGCCTCATCCCACACACAAGGCAAGGGTCCCACTGACAAGTCTCATCATGGAGAAGCCTGGAGCAACTGCTCCCCCCTGACCCCAGGGACATCTTCTCTGAATTAAAACTTCTAAGGTCATTGACCTCATCATCTCAGGCTCTGTAAGCAAGTGAGAAGGTTTTTGCTAAGACTTCTGGCCAATTCAACAAGAAGTTGTTAACATTTTCAGGACTAAAAAGAACTATGAAAGTCTCAAGCAAATCACATTAGCAACTGTGAGGCGGATACCACATTTACCAAGCTGCAAACTTAGATGTGTTAACCTGTCTAGACCCAATGCAAGCCTTCCACCTGTTTAAAAAATTACACTCTCAGTCCCTGGCGTGTGAATTTTTGCCAATGGCTACAATAAAGTTATAGGCTCTTGCAACTTAATTAAACTACAATGGCAGACTCATTCCTACACATAAAACTGAAGCGTCCAATTAAGCAGCCCCCTCACACTTAAAGTTCCAGGGAGAGAAATGGACAGTAACTCTACCTGCTATTAAATTTCCTTTGATACTCAAAAAAAAAAAAAAATTTAAGAAGTCCAGAAGGGAGCTGGAGGGTGCTTCAGCTGTTAAGAGCACTTGTTCTGTTCCCAGCAGCCACATGGTGGCTCACAAACATCTGTAATTCAGTTCCAGGGGATCTGAGAGCCCCTTCTGGCCTCCATGGGCACTGTATGCACATGGTGCACTTACATGCATGCAGGAAAAACACACGTGAAATAAAATGTATATGTATCAAAGTCTGGAAGACAGAGAGATTTGGGAGCTTAAAAGAAACAAAGCTGAAGATAATAATATTCAAAATCAGATTAAACAACAGGGTGTAGTGGTGTATACCTTTAACCCCAGCACTCAAGAGGCAGAGGCAGGCGGATCTCTATGAGTTTGAGACCAGCCTGGTCTACAGAGTGAGTTCCAGGACAGCCAGAGCTACACAGAGAAACCCTGTCTTGAAAAAAACAGAAAAAGAAGTCAGATTACACACTGGGGAGAAGGTTTAGTTGGCAATCCTAGGACCTGATTTCAATCCCCACAAGCCATATAAGACCAAATGTGGTGGCCTGTCCTGGGAATCCCAGTGATAGACACCTGGGGTGGAGCCAAGATCTCAGGGGTTCACTTTCACCAAATAGCTTGAACTGCTGAGCTTCAAACTAACGAGTGATTCTGTCTCAAAGAAGGGGGACAATTTTCTTGAGGATAACACCCAAGGATGTCCATATATACATACACATTTTAAAACATCACTTACTATGAGAATCCTCTCAGGCAATTCTGTGAGCTAATGAGAAATACTGGGCCAGCAAGATGGCTCACTGGGTAAAGATGCCTGCTGCCAAACCTGAAGCCCTGGGTTCAATCCCCAGGACCCACATGATGAAAGGAGAGAACCAACTCCTGAAAGTTGTCCTCTTGCCATGCCACATAAACACCAAGGTATGCAACACACACACACACACACACACACACACACACACACACACACACACTAAAGAAAAATGTAAAAATGTTTAAAGGAGAAATGTCATTCATATTTCATACCTACTTCGCAAAAAAAGGTTAGAGGAATATATTTGCTACAAGAACTACTCAGGATTGACACTTACACAACCTCCAGCAAGGATTTCTGCAGGCAGGGGGATGGAGCCATCTCTTTTGGTAAATTTGTCCCGGACAAAATCATTAACCTAATTAGAAAGACAAGATCAGTTCATCAGAATTTCCTGCCATCTCCTCTGCTGGCATACTGTCATATTTCCAAATTACCAAAATACTTGATAAAAGTAAAATTTTACCAAATGTCTACATATATGTGAAAATTCTTACAAGTGCCTTGATAGTGTACCAGTCTCACCAGCATTGATCTTGTTTTTGGCTTCACGACAATCTAAGTAAATGACATCAGCTTAGTGGCAAGAAACTTACTGTCAGCTTAATGGCTTTTTCTGGTGCAACTCCTATCAGCTGGGGTATCAGACCTGGGTAGAAGGAGAGGATCATGTCTTTATGTGAATGGACAAGTCCAACAAGAAAGTGTTTCCCTAGAAGTTACCCACCAAGTATCACAAGGTTTCATCCAAATGGGGAAAAGGGATTATTTTAAAAAGTCCTAAATTATATATATATTACACAAATATATGTAAAAACTCTACATATTATATAATTACATACATATACAATTTGCAAGTCAAATATAATGCCATTTTCTCAAAGCTATAAATGTTTTTCTTTAACATCCCTAAAGATAGACAAATAAATAAAACCTCGCTATCCAACGCCTTCTCTAAAGTAAAGAAGGGAGCCTCTGGGTTTTCTCCACTCGGTAAGTGAATTCCCCCTGCCCTCCACAGCAGCAGTAACAAGCATGCAGACCCTGCAGAAGCTGTTGTTTAGGGCTTGGAGAGAAGCTGGGGCAGTGTGCTTTAAGCACAGCCAGGTTTTGCTACAGACGGCATTCTCTGCAGCACAAAGGAGAGCGGCTGCTGCTGACTATCTTCTCTCCAGAGAAGCCTAGCACTCCACACTCATTTATTTAAAAGAAAGCCACGGCTGTAAAGGGAAAAAAAATGCAGCCTTTAGTATCAGTTTGTGAGTATCTTCTGTAAGTGAAAACATATGCCAATTTTATTTTATTTACTAATGTATGTCAAGCTTAAGGCATTTTTTTTAGACTCTTCTCAAAACAAAAGAAACCATTATGCTTGGAAAGCTACATTTCCCAGGCTGGCTGCAAACTGGAAAAGAACAGGCATATGTAAACCACTCCATCTTCAGATGCCCATGGAGCTCCGCTTCTGAGAGTATGCAGGTTTACCAAGTTGTTGGCATAATTTTGTTTTTTGTTTTTTGTTTGGGGGGGTGCATTCATTTTTTAAGAGATGCCAGCAATAAACACATCTTGTAGCTTTAAAACTAGGGGGAGTGAGTGATATTCCTGTCTGCCTGCTTGCTTGCTGCTCTTCAGCTTAAGCCTCCTTGGGAGATGCCAATGTGTGATTTTCTGGGAGTTGAGAGCCAGCAAGGAGATGTGCATACAGGCTACTGTCAGTCAAACTGAATTATCAGCAACGAACACAAGCCGGTGCACACCTTCTGCAGGCAGCAGACTGGTCTAAAAGAATAAATCAGTAGATGGCAGTCTTAACGTCTGCCTGATCATCAGACCCTATTGCTTTTAACCTAGCTCCAGAACCACCATGTCAGTATGTGTATTTGTTTTACAACTTTCCTCCCTAAAGCTCGTGGAATGTTAATAAAGCACTGATTTGTGTCATTTTATCATTGTTGCCTGCAAAGAAATTTAGCTAATCTGTCAACAACTTTGTCAATCATCTGACAGAATAATGGGCCAGTTCTAAGCAATATATGACAATCTCAACAATCACTGTGCTTCCACGAAGGGCTCCTACAATCATCTCTCTAATATAAAAGTCTGTTATTTAAAGGGTCCATTTTATCAGTTTAGATATCCTCAATAAAGTCAACAGCACCCTCCCCTGCTCAATATATTGCACCCTCTTAATTAATATGATGGCTCTTCCAAACAAAAATCTTCGAGAAGTATCTATTGAGAAGGCTACATGTGGCATGGCTAGAGTTCTTCTAATAGTTCTCTATAGACATCCTTTGTAACTTAAAACCACTAATTAAGAGTAGGGTCATTATTCAATAAGGAAATATTGGAGGTGTCAAAGAATAAACAACCTTAGTGCCATTCAACAGTAATTCCCCTATTAAGTAAGACGGATAGGTGCGAAGAGCTGAGTACATTTAAAACAAGCCTTTGCTCCGCCAACCCTGGACGTACGGGATAGTGGCCACTGTTGCCCCTGGAGTACAAGTTTATGCAGCTGGGATTTGCAGAGCCAAAGCATTCTGAATAGTTGAGCAAATTTCATTATACTTGCTCTCACAGCAGGGCGTTTGAGACTATTTACTCCATACACAGCGCCCACAACAAACATGCAAACGGTCTTCTTTGCCTCTAAATGTGTCCACTTAAATGCTTGAATGCGATGCCAACTACAGGTGTTTCTTCCCCTGCCCATCTATTCAATCCCAGTCTCTCTTTCCTAGGAAAAACTCTAAGCCAAACTGTTCCACAGAGCTTAGAAGGCGCTGGGGATTAATAAGCCTGGGAATGCAAACAAACATGTACAGTAAATTACATAAATGCCCGGGACCGGAGCATGTTAAGAGTGTTTAAAGAATTCCAAGTGGCGCCCAAAGGGATTAAAAAATTAATCTCCCCCGCAAAGGAAACCTAAATTCTAACGTGAAAACACGTAGATGAAAGCCATCCTCTCTCCAAGAAGACAAGTCCCTACAAAGCCCATTGGGGCGGGGCGAATTCTAAACAGGCTGCAGCCTGGGATACCACAGCTGGGCGCTTAGTAATAGTCACCAAGAGAGGAAAGAGAAATACTGTTCTCTGCCTGCCATGGGGAAGGGAGGGGGCCGGGGAGAAGCTTGGGGCCCTAGGGTTTCCCTGCCTTTTAAAAATTCAGATGACCCAACTGGGAAAAACTTATCACAGGTCTCCTTGGAAAAGACAAAAAAGAAAAGAAAAAAAAAAAAAAAAGGAATTTCTGCTAAAAACAAGTGTACACAGAGGATAAACTCACCTTCAAGTAGCACCTGGCTTCGATTTCACGGGGAATTAGTATAGGTCCCTCTACATTTCTGATGGCCCGTGCACACACACGGAATTTAGATTCCAAGAATTAAAAACAACAGGAAGGAGAAGGGAACACCTGTTTGCAGACTAATATCGCTAGTCACCAGAAGGAATGCAACCCGGGAAACTGAGCAAAAGGGGTGGGGAGGGGGTGAATCCTTAATTGGTCTCCATAAAGAATGAGTTAAATCTGATAGTGACAGAAAAATCACCAACCTCAGCGGCTGAGATTTGCTTACTCACCTCGGTAGAGTCCAAAAAAGCCCTCATAACGCAACACTTTCTTAAAACAGTCAAAGCTGTTTTTGTACATCAGCTCCCCGACCACAGAGCCGGTGCCACGCTGGTTTTGCATCCGGGTCTTCACCAGATCTATGGGATACACCGCAGTGGCCCCCACAGCTACAAACAGAACAATTTTTAGGTTTAACAAAAGGAACACAATTATCTGGAGCATCCATAAGGACATCAAATCTCATCTCCGTGGGTGAGAAATAAAACATAGTGTCTATTCTTACAAAACAGAGTCAGCATACTACATTTTTCCTTCACTTATTAATAGAGCCAAAAAGATGGCAGAATAGCAACCAGCCGAGCCCATCAACAGCTGCTTCAAGGAACAACACAGATTCAAGCCAAAGTGCTTATCTAGCATGTGTGAGTCCCTAAAATACATCTTTGATGCCTTTGTTATCTTTGGTCTATGTGTTAGAAAGTAGACTCTCAAATCACCACCAACCACATTAGAAAAACAGCTCTCAGATTCCTTTAGTAACACTAAACTATGATGCATGGGCATCATTTCTTTTTATTTTCTATTAAATGCCTAAATATTATGCCTGCTCCTCCTTCATAACTATAAAATGTCAGTACACAAGCTAAGTGACTGTAATTTTAAAGTTTAGCTCACTGAAACATGTTGGTAAATTAAGCTACAACCATCTGGAGGAAAAACCCTTGCCATCCTACCTCTATGTATAGAATTTGGTTGCAAATCAAACAAACAAACAAAAACCTACAGTCACGCTTTAGAACTTCTCGGGGGGATTGAAATATTTCACAGGACTAGAGTGTTCTATTCTGGGGCTGTTGAAAACGAGAACACACTTGGCACTTTCTAAAGCAGGCTGAAAAAAGTCCTAGTCGCTGATTCCAGCTTGCTTTGAAAGTTCGGGAGCATTTTAATCACTTTTGGAGGTTCTTCTCAACAAAGCAATTTTAGCTTCTATACATTTTCTTTGCAGATTATATAAGTCAAATTAGTCTCAGGCTGGTGAGGTGGCTCAGTAGGCAAAGGTGCTTGCCACCAAGTGTGACAAGCTGTGCTTAATCCCTGGACCCCACACAGTGGAAGGAGAGAACCAACTCCGGCCAACTTGACCTCTGACCTCCACATGCACACCATGACCTCCACATGCTCACACATGTACACACAAAAATGAAACCCTCTCTGTGTGAGCAGAGAGGAAAGATTCTTCTCAGTAAATAAACAACATATCTGGACACTCTTAAGCCAGAGAAACAAAAATCACAAGCCAGCCACTGTGGTTCTCTGTGAGAGGTTGTTTTAGTTCATTTAGTTCACGAATTTCTTGAGTTTGCGTCTCGGATCTTGCCCCTAGCCTGACCCCATAAACTCTGTTTTTAGTCTCCATTTTCCACGCTGGCCTTAACTGATGTAATTAAGGTGAGTGCAGTGATGCACTTCAGATTCTCCCGTCATTACAGAGGGTTTATGCTGAAGACAGACTGGAGCCAGAGGGCCACAGCCATGCTATGACAAGCCCTCCTGAAATAAAGAAGCTTCAGAAAACCCCGTAGCCCTGACCCCCAAGAACAATGAACTGCACCTTTGCTGAGCCATCCCATCTGCTGGGATAATGTTACAGCAAGACCAGCCTGAAAGAGCCAGCGACATGACACTCACCTCCAGCAACTGAGCCCAGGGTGAACCTGTAAGCAGACTCCGCAATCTGGAGCCAGATAGGCCTGCCCAAGCCAGGAGATTGCTGTGGGAGGAGGAAAACAGAAAAGTCTGAAAATGTATTCCCCATGTGAAAAAAGCTACAATTCAGCATTTTTCAAGTTTAAAAAAAGAAAACCTAAAGCTGGAAGCAAACAGGATATTAATGTTTTCCCACAAAGGAATACCTCGGGGCTAGAGAGATGACAGGGTGGTTAAAGTGCACTCACTGATCTTGCAGAGAACCCAGTTTGGGTCACCAGTGTCCACAGTGGTGGTGGAGGTATGGTGCACCACCTATAACTTCAGTTCCAGGGAATCTGAGGCCCTGTTCTGATCTCCAAAGACAAGAAGCATGCTTGTGGTACACAGATATATATACTCTCCAAACACTCAAAAACATAAACTAAACTAAAAAACAAAGCAAAAACAAAACAAAACAAAAAACCAAAAACCAAAAACCAAACCCATACACAGCAAAAAGTAGAATAGCTTTTTCTTAATTTTCACATATGGACTGCTACCGGGGAATACATTATAATCCTTGAGAGGTTTGTGTTTGCTTATGGGTGCAGTACTGGGGATTGATTCCAGGGCCTCATGGGAGCCTGGGAAAGCTCTACATCACTAAGACCCACTTCTAACTCTCCCAGGAGTGAAACTCTTAGGTAAACAAACATACCAGCATGCAGCATTACTCCTCTCTAAGTTGAAATTCTTAAATATTTTGTTTTTAACATCTAGTCACTCATTCATTCACCGTATATGCACTAAGGCCAGGAGTTACAGCTTACATGTGGCAGTCAGAGGGCAACTTTCAGCCATCTGTTCTTTTCTTCCACCGTGTGAGATCTAAGGATCAAACTAAGATTGTCTGACTTGGTGGCAAGTGCCCGTACATGCTGAGCCACCTTACCAACCCCTTTTTATGTTCTTTTAAAAAGATTTATTTGTAATGTATACAGTGTTCTGTCTGCATGTGTGACTGCAGGCCAGCAGAGGGCACCAGACCTCATTAAAGATGGTTGTGAGCCATCATGTGATTGCTGGGAATTGAACTCAGGACCTCAGGAAGAGCAGCCAGTGCTCTTAACCACTGAGCCACCTCCCCAGTACTCTTTATCATGTTTTTTTGAGAAAAAGTCTCAGACTATTATCAGGCCAGAGAAGACTGCTCCCACCTAAAACCTCTAATGACTACTGTCCTTCCTACATTCACAGTTCTAATAAAACCTATGATAATAGTAAGATAAAGCAATGAAGAGAATCTCATTGTGATTCAGATGCTAGTCTACGGGTCCTATACCAGGAGTAACTTGTCTACCTCCATGTGTAAGTCTGGAACTCAGTATTTTCACTATGAAAATATCTGCTGTGCTCTATAAGATATTGGAAAAAAAAAGGGATAAAATATCTACTTTGTCAAAATGAACTTTTCAAAATGAAGGAGAGGAGGCAGCATCACCGGATGAGATGGTTCAGCAGCTGAAGTACTTGCTGTGCAAGCCTTACGATCTGAGTTTGATTCCCCAGAGCCCCTGGTGAAGGAGAGAACTTACTCCCAAAACATGTTCTCCAAGATCCATATGTGCACATACACACACACACACACACACACACACACACACACACACACACACACAAATACAGTCATAATAAACAAAACTGAAATAAATTAAAGCCATAGTGGGCCAGACATGATTTCTAGGTCTATGGGAAAGGAGGCAGGAGAGTCACAATTTTAAGGTCATTCTTAGTTACATGGTAAGCTCAAGGCCCATCTGGCCTACAGGAGACTATCTCAAGAAAAAAAAAAAAGTTGGATTTAAAGACATAGAATAAAGCTAGGCGTGGGGGTGCAAAACTGTCATCCCAGCTACTCAGACAGCAAAAGTCCATGGATCAAGAGTTCAAAGCCAAGGGTTGGAAAGATGGCTCAGCGGCTAAGAGCATTGGCTGTTCTTCCAGAGGACTCATGTTCAGTTCCCAGCACCCACATAGTGGCCCACAACCACATAAAACTTCAGTTCCAAGGTTGCCCTTTTCTGGCCTCCACAAACACTACATACACATACATGCATGGGTACATGTATACATACATACATTCAAACAGGCAAAACAGCCATAAACATAAAAAACAAAAGTCTAAAAAATAAATTCAAGGCAAACTGGGGTCCAAAGTGGGACCCTATCTTAAAAAGAGAGGGAAAGTTCTTTTCATAATAATAGGTCTCTGATCCCAAAGAAGCACCAAGTGACCACTAATTCCCTTATTCACATGGGAATCTTCTCCTGCATTCAACAATACAGATTTTTCTTTCAACTCCCCTTCTTCAAAGAATGTTACTAAGCCCTGCAAAATCCTATGAAAACTGAAGGATTATTCTGTGCTTTAATTCTGAGCTAAAACATCTCAAACTATAAATACCCAAATGCCTTTTGACAGAAATGTCACCTTCATTCCCATTAAATAGCAGTTGTGAGAAAACGTACCAGAGTCGGGTTACCTCGGGTGTTTTTTCTTAAGGCTTAGTTATCAATACAACTGATGGTTCCCTTGTAGTCAGCTATGCAAATTAATGTAATTAATGCTATAGGTTTCACTTCATGAATATTCATAAAAGGAATGTCCCTATAGCTGTCTTCCCAATTAATGACTATGTACTGAGTTTTTAGCATTAAAGCTGAAAGATAATATTCAGCACTAAAAAAAAAAAAAAAAAAAAATCACCTACTGTGAGCCAACAGGTCAAAGGCAAAGGCACTCTCTCCCTTAGAGTTATGATCAAGACTGTGAAGGCTGATATTTCACAAGATTAATTAAGTGTTTTTCAAAGCAAAACAGGGTGAGATGCTTAAATGATTTTAACTGGCTCCCTACAGGATTTTAGATTTCATTTCAAGAGAGGTCCATTTTTTTTCCCATTTTTAGTTTTTTTTTTTAATTTTGTTTTTCGTTTGTTTCTGTTGTTGTTAAATGTAGGACAGGATTGTTGCTGAATCAAGCCTACACCAGGCTGTTGTATGTAGGATGCCAATCCAATGGAGAGAAGGCCTCTTCCAAACACCTACCAGGGTGGGAGAACAAGAGTAGCTAAAGTCAATTTTACCGAAAGTGTCTGGGTTCTATATGAGCTAAACGTGTGGTCAGAGGAGCAAGGTAGGGCTAGGGAACACAAAATAGCGGCTCCAAGTCACACCTATGACCTTCCAAACCCTCTCCATTCCTTACAAAGTAAGACTGAAACTCAAAGCCATGACATTACAGAAGGACGAGGTGGGTAGAGGGAAAAATATATAGACTTTAATTATTTTCTTGTTTCTATCCATAAAACAATGTAAGTATACTTTCCACTCCCAGTATGAGGGAGCTCAGATTCATTGAAGACTGCAGTATCTTTTGATCTAAAATTTTTAATGAGATAAATGGCTAATAATGTAAATAATAGTTCCCATATAAACCTGATTTCCTCCCTTTTGAGAACAGGTTTCACTTTTGTGGAACTAATCAGTAAACTGTAATGTTTTCCTCCATGTAGTCACAAATCCAGGATCAAAGACTTGTAGTCTATGAGACTTCAAACTGCACAAAGAGACAAAATCCTAAGACTAAGGAACGGCATTGGTGAACTAAAAATGAAATCAACCCAGTAATGTCTAGGTCAGTGGTTCTCAACCTGTGGGTCTCGAGCCCTTTGGGAGGGGGTTGTGTATCAGATATTTACATTATGGTTTATAACAGTAGCAAAATTACAGTTATGAAGTAGCAACAAAAATAACTCCATGATTGGGGGTCACCACAGCATGAGGAACTGTATTAAATGGTCGTAGCATTAGGAAGGTTGAGAACCACTGATCTAGCAGAGCACACAACTCAGCTCATTTTCAGCAAACAGCCTAGAGCTTTAATATAATTCCACATGGGGGAGAGAGAGAGAGAGAGAGAGAGAGAGAGAGAGAGAGAGAGAGAGAGAGATGCCCAATGGTGTTCATATAGATCATTTATCCCATACAGTTGAAAAAGTAAATGTGGGCAACCTTGAAAGAAGAAAAAGGTTTCATTTGACCATTCTCACATAGAAACAACCTGGTTTTAACTTCCAAACTATTACAAGCATTAAAAATGTGCACATCTTTTTCTCTGCAGCCTTTTATTAACACAGTTTCTTCAAATCACAACATCCATTTGGGGAGACAGGGACATAGCTCAGTCAGTACAGTGCCTGTCTAGCATGAACCCTGGGTTCAATCCCCAGCACTCCTGAAACAGATGTGCTGATACACAGCTGTAACCCCAGCACTCAGGAGATAGACAGGAGGATCCAAGGTCAAGACCAATCTCTGCTACAAAGAGTTCAAGGCCAGTAATGATGGGGTGGGGTTCATTTTTTAGCTTCAAACATAGCTTGGAGTAGAGTACTTGCCTAATATGTAGGTTCAAGCCCCAGAACACAAAAGAAACTTCAACCTCTCTCTCCCTCACCCCTACTTCTAAAATACTCTTGCATGTAGCCCAAGCCAACCTCAAATCTGCTATGCAGCCAAGGCTGGCCTTGAACTCCTGATGATCCTCTTGTCCTCCTTCCATCACGTATGGGAATTACAGGCACTTGCTGCCATACCCCACAAAGTTACATTTTCTAGATGGGTATGCTCAAGAATACCTTTTTATCCCAGTACCTGTGGGTCAAGGGCTAACCTGTCACAAGCAGAAAAAAATAATAATTTTCTCACTGCACACCATATGTATGCATTCCTTCCTCCTCTCTGTAAGTATCTGGAGTGTTTACAGTATTTAATGCTACTACAAGTATTCTTGGACATCTGCTTTCAAATTTTACTCACTGTTGTTGGTTATGGGTGAGATGTGTAGGGGCACACATGCCTCTGGCTCACACATGGAAGTCAGAGGACAACTTTGTCAAATTAGAGCTAGTAAAGACTTCATTCAGGAGAACTATAAGGGGCACATGTCTCTTCAACTGGAGGACAAACTAAAATTCTTCCCGAAGTTGTTATCGTTGTGTGAGGCCATGTGGAGGCCAGAGGTTGACATCAAGTGTCCTTCTCTACTGTTATTCACCTTATCATTTGAAAGGGGTCTTTCTTAAACCTAGAGCTTGCAGACTGGGCTAGACAGGCTGGAGGGTGGAGACAGGAATCAAACTCAGGGAATCAGGTTTAGCAGCAAGCTCCTGTGATGGCCATTCCTGGTTGTCAACTTGACCATGTGTGGAATTAGCTAAAACCAAAGCTGCTAGGTACAGCTGTGAGAGATTTTTCTTTTTTTTTATAATAGATTTTCAATAATCAATATGGATTTTTTTTAGATTTTATTTATTTATTATGTATACAATAGTCTGCTTCCATGTATATCTGCACACCAGAAGAGGGCACCAGATCTCATTACAGATGGTTGTGAGCCACCATGTGGTTGCTGGGAATTGAACTCAGGACCTCTGGAAGAGCAGTCGGTGCTCTTAACCTCTGAGCCATCTCTCCAGCCCAAGATTTTTCTTAATTAAACCTTCTGAAGTGAGAGGATCCACCTTTAATCTGGGCCACACCTTCTGGTGGCAGCTTATGTAAACGACATAGAAGAATGAAGCTCTTGCTCTTTGCCTGCCAAGTTCATTCTTTTCACTGACATTAGAACCTGCTTCTTCAGGATTCCAGCATATACCAAAAACCAGCTCAGACATCCAGCCTCATGAATTTAACAACTACTGGATTCTCAGACTTTCCATTGACAGCCATTGTTGAACTAGCTGGACCACAGCCAGTAAGCCACTATAATAAATCCCCACATATTTATATTCATAAAATCATCTCTGTCCCTCTGAAGAAGCCTGACTAATACACTCCTTCACCCACTAAGCTATCCTGCTGGCCCTTGCTTATTCTGAAGAGGCTAAATGAACTATTTCTCAATTACAAGTATTTGTATACTTGTTTATTAATTAATTTTTGTGTCATTTATGGTTGAATTGAGGTCTCACATACATTATACAAGCACTCAAACACTGAGTTGCCCCCAAGTCCCAAGGATAGAGATGTAACTATACAATATATTTTCACAATTAAGTTTTTCAAAACTCAAGAGCAATTTTCACAAATGCATAGTATAAAATATAAAGTTCAATTCAGTAAGAACTCTTTAAATAGTTCAATGTCTTAAGGTTTTCTTATGCTATGGAATTTTATTTTAAAAAAAAATCACTGAGTGGGGTGGTGCACAGCTTTAATCCCAGCACTCGGGAGGCAGAGGCAGATGGATCTCTGTGAGTTCGAGACCAGCCTGGTCTACAAGAGCTAGTTCCAGGTCAGCCTCCAAAGCCACAGAAAAACCCTGTCTCAAAAAAAAAAAAAAAAAAAAAACCCAAAAAAAAAAACAAACCAAAAAACAAACAAACAAAAAGGAAAAAAGAACAAAAAAGAAACTGGTAGCAGAAAGCAAGAATTTTGGGGAAGGGGAAACAAAAAAGCTAAGCTGCAGTTCATCACAGATATTAATCTCCCTCATGCCCCCAAAAAAGTGCACTGTAAATGAAGACACCAAAGGACTCTTTGCTGTTCTCCCTTTGCTTCAGCTGAGGAAAAAGGTTTTATTTATCATTGAGGTGGAGCTGGAAATCCTAACTGGTTTCAGGAAGCAATTCTAAGTTGCTCAAGCAGAAGGAATATTTCCTACCAAACCTTTCCACGGTCAAGACATCTTTTGTTTGTTGTGTTTGGAGTCAGGGTCTTGCCATGTAGCTGGAGCTGGCTTTGAACTTATGGCTCTCCTTCTGCATCAGCTTCCTGAGTACAGGGTTACAGGCACTTACCACCATACCTGGGAGAGCACTTTGATTTCTCACTAACCTAATTGACGGAGGTGCAAAACAGCAAGCTCACCCCTGACTGCTCACCAAGGAGTCACATGAGGGAAGGGACAACCTGTCCTGAACTATCCCTCTTGTCCTCTGTCCTTCTGTTTCCCACATCCCCTCCCCATCTCCCTCAACATCACAGAGTCTCATGAAGAGCAGTGAGAAATAGAGGCTCTTCAAGGATAAGCCCAGTAGAGCATCAGAAGGCAGAGGCCAACTCTTCCCCAAACCTCAGCCCCCACAAGGCCCATGAACCTCTGCTACAACTGAAGCTTTAGAAGTCCAGGATTCCATTTAAAATAAAGCTGCAAAAAAAAAAAAAAATTCAGTCTTGAAGGTCACCTCGTGGGTCTGGCTTTTTCTACTGAGAACATTTAGAAAATCCAAAATGGAACTGTATTAACATTACAGGACATAGGCCCCATTTTTATTATATTTAATGTTAAATGAAAAAATCTTTCTGGTCCACTAATTACAGTCCCTTGTCCCTCTTGTAGTCTGTTAAGCACAATCACAGGGATGGTTTGTTTCAATTACAAAATGCTTTGTACTTAAAAAAAAAAAAAAGGCTATATGTATCAGCTTAACCGTAGCCTGAACACTAATCTTTAAAGATGATTAGGCAAATGACTGGAAAGGAGGTCACACCCACTGTTTGAACACCTTATCTTAATAAGCTAGAAGAATGAAACTCCAAAACTAGTCATCACATCAAAATAGCTCCTGCAGGTGTGGGTGATAACTCAGCCAACAGAACCTAAGCTAGGAGCTCTGGAGTCTTTAATATTCATCCCACTTGGAACCTTTAGGCTTGACATTCTCACCAATGTCAGCATGGTGACGGGGAGTATAGTCACAGGCTGCTCATACCTGTCTCTGAAGCTCTGCCAGGTTGTAAGGCAAGGCCCCCTCAGCCAGCGGAGCTATTCTCTCGATGTCGGCCAGAGTCAAGCGCCTTAAGGGAAGAAAGTGGCAAAGAAAATTGTTAGATGGGACAGATCCCTCACATGCAACATGCCTTTCTGCTCCAAACCCTGAAGAGCTAGCATTTAAAGGGGCCATTTCCTTATTCACCTTTTATGACTCTTTTAGTGAGAAAAAAAAATCAATAAGGCTTCGGATCTTATTTATGACAAAAGCAAAACCCTCCAGAGGTCAGTGAGGAGGGAATGGCTCTAATGAAATTCCAGCAATGGACAATAACAGTGAAGAAACATCTCACACCAAAGTGAAGGTCCACAAACCCTCTCCACAATGCAGAAGTCCCCAGGGTCTCCAAAGGAAGGTTAGAAGCAAGAAGGATAAATACGTTGGCTGCCTTCAAGAGAAGGCACAGGATAGGGAGGGGCCTTCTTTTCTCTCACACTATACTTCAAAGTCCTTGAGTCTGGAATCATATGAAGGCAGCACTATGGGTACCAAAACTGACTTAAATAAATACATTCTGAGAAGGACTTTATTAAACCATTTATTTGTAAGAAAGAGGCTCAAAACATTTGTCTAAAAAGTGTGAATTTTAGGTGGCTAAGACACAGCCTGGTAGTTTGTGCCCGTCACCAAACACTTCTCAGGAAGCACAAGGCAGCTGAACAACTAAATATCATGTCCTGTCCAGCAATGCATCATCTGGCAAGAAGACAATAAATCACACAGGCATATCCAACTTCTGGAGTCTCTAGGTATTAAAAATTATTTCTAATTATGTGTATTTGCATATATATTTGCAAATATATATGCAAATACATATGTGCATATATATATATATATATATATATATATATATATATATATATATATGAGTGCAGGGGCCCTTTGGGACCACCAGAGAGCGTTGGATCCCCTAGAGCTGAAGTTACAGGCAGGTATGCACCACCCAAAGGGTATTGGGATCAAAGGAGTCCTCTGCAAAAGGAGCCAGTGACCTTAGCTGCAGAGCCATCTCTTCGGGTCTAGTATTCCTGACACCATTACTTAACGAAATACCACATGTGACTGACAAAAACAACAATAACCCAGGTTTTTAACAGACCATTCACTTCTTTAGCCCTGTCCATTGGGTACTTGTGGATGAGGGCTTTACATGGATTTGCATGTCTCTGTACGTTAAAGGCCCGCTACACACTATTTTTTTAACTTATAAAAAACAAAAGCATAAACATCTGGGCTTGTGTCTGAGGGAAGCACGATGATATATGAGGCATATCTTAAGGAAATAATACTCTCTAGCACACACTGGGTACACGCTCTCAGAAAGACCATTGTTTATAGCGATCAACAAAGGATATGACATTCCTCAGTACAACATTCTTCATGAACCGCAGCCTATTTTCATGAATTTACAAACTTCACCAAATTTCTACAAATCACTTTGAGAAAGCCTACATTAAACCTATCTTTTCCCTCTCTCCAGCTCTCTGCTCTTCTCATTTTTCCTCCTTCTCCCTCTTCCCTCTCACCCTGAATGAACCCCTTCTCTAACCTCTCCATTCCCTTTGGCTCTCTTTGCTCCAACCCATTATGTCTTTACTTCTGTTCCCTGCTCTCTCTCTCTCTCTCTCTCTCTCTCTCTCTCTCTCTCTCTCTCTCTCTCTCTCTCTCTCTCTCTGCCTCCCCAGCCCTCTGTCTTCTTTCTCTCCTCCTGTTTCTCTTGCTAGGAATCCATACACTGACAAGGCTGTTGGTAAAAGGAAATGGCATAGGCCACGTCTAAAACGCCCCCCCCCCCCAATAACACCATGAATCACAGGAAGATTTACCCCGAAGCGTTATATAGGTCTGCAAGCTGGTACAGGATATCAATTTCTAGTGGAGTAACTTGTCCATAGCGTATGGCACTCTGGGCAAATTCCTCTGGAAGAGAAAGAAACAAAGGTTAGTATCTCAAGAGCCTAATATAAATGGAAAGCAAAAGAATTTTAGCACCTTTCTAAACATCTGAAACTAAATTTAAATGCAAGTTCTGCTTATCACTGCATTCCTGAAAACTGGTGAAACTGCAGGAACAGACAAACCAACTTTGCTGACAAAACAATCACTTTCTAGCTCTCGCTTCTCTTGCTCATTCACTCTGGTCTCCAGGGTTACAAGATGAGGGTGGCTGTTCTGGGATCTCCCAAAACATCCTCTCACTGCTCACTCAAAGAGTGGGCTTGCAACTCGTTCCCAGTACAAACAAGCTGCTGCCACACTGCCACTGACCTGTTTGACAGATTGGGCCAAGGCTCTTTTCAAAACTGTCAAAGGCACTTTGGCCTTCCCGCCTCGGCATCTCATTAAGTGCACCTGGGGTTCGGAGCCCACTCGAAGCATGAGCATGCGTGAAACATGCACATGCATGTGGCAACTGACTTTCTGACCTCACACCTATCTGATGAAAAGCACAAATTCGAAGATCCCAATCAATTTTTAAATCTTACCCTTTGTGACTTCAATATCTTTCCTTGTGCCTGCTAAAGTGCTATAGATCTTACGAACAAGCTCCATGTTGTTGAGTAAGGAGTTAAATGCATTGAAGTAGGAGAAGCTAACTTGGTGTGAGGTACTTCCTCCAGCAGCCTAGGAAATGACAACACACAACATTTAAAACTCCAAAGTAAGAAACGATGATTGGACTCTGCATTTATTATTTTCCTCAAAGTGGACCCGGAGGAGTCTCGGTCATTAAAACAATTAACTACCAGCCTATAAATATAAGGGGGCTGTCTGACTAAAACATGGGGCACTCTGTACCCTCAGGGAAGTCTACACAAAGAAGAAAGCAACATCTGGAAGTTGGAGTTCATGGTTCATCCACCGCGAAGGTCAGAAACAACAAATACAATTACTGCAGATCAAACCTGGCCATTTAAGCAGAATTCTTCAAGACCCTTAACTGTGCAATGCCTGCTAGTGCTGGAAAAATATCAATGTACAATATAGGGAATATTTCCCAAGGCTGTTTATTTATTTTTCCTATGCACATACACAAAAACACAAGCACGGACTTTATTTTTCTCATGTTATAGATTGAAACCAAGGCCTCATCCATATTTACCATGTACTCTACCACTTAGCCTCCCCTCCAGGTTTAGTAACCTTAAATTTTAAGACCATTTAAATTTTATTAGTATTTTATTCTATGGATAGTGGTATTTTGACTACATGCATGTGATATACCACACGTGTGCCTGATGCCAGAGAAAAGTAAAACAGGGTGTCAGGTCCCTGGAACTGAACTTACAGATGGTTGTGAATCACCATGTAGGTGCTGAGAATTGAACCCAAGTCCTCTAGAAGAACAGTGAGTGCTCTTAACCACTGAGCCAACTCTCCAGCCCTGAGACCATTTTATTACTTTTTTGTTTTGTTTTGTTTGTTTGTTTGTTTGTTTTGAGACAGGGTTTCTCTGTGGCTTTGGAGGCTGTCCTGGAACTAGCTCTTGTAGACCAGGCTGGTCTTGAACTCACAGAGATCCGCCTGCCTCTGCCTCCTGAGCACCACCTAGCTTCTGAGACCATTTTATTACATCAACTTTTCTCAAGGTTTTAAAAGCTACTGTTATACTTATGATACCTAGCTTGTGCCAGGTGGTGATGATGCACACCTTTAATCCCAGCAACCGGGAGGCAGAGGGTTCGAGGCCAGCCTGCTCTACAGAGCGAGTTCTAGGACAGCCAGAGCTACACAAGGAAACCCTATCTCAGAAAACAACAACAGCAATAAAAGACACATAGTTTGTGTGGCTCTCTGATCCTGCATCATGCAAAATAAAGCTCTCAAATGCTCCCCACATGTACAGAAGGTCTGGCAAAGGCTCACTATTAAGTTACGTCCTCACTGCTTCCAGGCCACAGGGCTCACACTGGATAGCTGGCAAGCTGCCTTCACCATCTCTGAAGGCTGAGAGACTCCTCGCTTTGCCCATCATTTAGGTGGAGTCTCAAAAGAGAAGGATTTTGTGTTCGTTTTGTTTGTTTGTTCAGTTTCCAAAAGTCTAATCTAAAAGCTAAAAGGCAAAGGGGATCAAAAATTGTCACTATTTAAAATTCAAAGAAATACCAAGAAAATAATCCCAGTCCAAAAAAAAAAAAAAAATCTATTGCAAGTAGTGTGATGCTCTGGTTTCTCTTTGACATATAAACCCCTCACCTTCTACAGTGAGAGTGACAATGGGCAAATGTCTCTACACCCACCCCGTAGAGATTTTATTTTTATTAGTGTCAATCTAGATACCAGCAGGATTCAGATCCCTTAGTGTTTTCCTCTGAGGACCATGATTGTATTTGGTTACTGAGTCAACAGTCACGTAGCCAAGTTGGAAATACAAAACGGATCCCTCAACCCTAACTGCGATGTGTGAATCCTTCCCTCTGGATTTTCTCCCTTTCTTCTCTCCTTCCCTCTCCGATTCCTTTTCCACCCTTCCTTTCATCTTTGGTTGGGGTATGAGGTGAAGTACAAAAGTGGGGAGGGGGTGTGGGGGGGGGGTAACATGTGGAGGGAGAGTGACATGCTCCAGTTCAGATTCACTGAAGAGAAAGACCAGAAGTTGATCTTTCTACCCCAGTCTAAGTCGGGATAATGATCTTCAGCTGAAACAGCAAAAGTACCCACTGGCTTTCCTCCATCCCAAACAAGCAGTAATCAAAAACGTACACACAACACCGTGTGTGGACAAGAAAGCAGGTGGGTGGGGAGAGTTTCAGCCCTGGGTAAGGAAGTGGATGACACGAGTTTGCTGTGGGTCCACATGGCTACCTGAGAGAGACTTGAACTTTGACAGAACAAAAGGCCTGTGTCTGAACGCACAGGTGAAGGGGCAGAGCACAGTGACTCCAGAGGTTGGTGGCCCCACGCTTCCCCCATGCCTTCTGACATGAGCCAGTAACCATCCCTCTGGCACAAAGAGAAAGAAGCATCCTAACTAGACCTCCGAATATTGGGTGGGAGGTAATAGAAGCCAAGATGAAAGCAAGAACGCACTGAAAAACAGCGATGACGGTCTCTTGTCTACTAACTCTTGTGTCCCTTGGACTGGACACTGTTAATGGAAATAAACAATTCGGAAATGCATGAGAGCAAGACAGTAGCTCTGGATGAAGCTAGAAACTGAGAAACGTGTGTGCGCGCGCACGCGCGCGCACACACACACACACACACACACACACACACACACAGAGTTTAACCTTCTACCTCCTAAACATGAAGCCTGGCTAGTTAAGAGCCATGTGGTCACAAGAAGGCACTCCAGGACCCAGAGGTTCAAAAACAGTTTGGGAAATGGGAATTAAAAGCCTGTCTTCTTACTTACTGAGACTAAGTTCTCTTCCACAAAAGGAGTGAGCATGTGGGACCGAATGGTGACCATGACGTCACTGAAATCCAGACCTGAGATCATGCCACTTTTGTTTTTGTCTTTGAGTGCAAAGGCTTGCCTTGCATGTTCCAACTGCAATTCCTGCAGAGAAAAGAGACAAACAGCATTAAAATGGTTGGAGCATATCCTAAGCACACGTTCTGCAAAGGAAGGACTGGCAGACTTCCTTTGCATGCCCTTACTACAGAGAGAAGCAATCTACAGCTCTGAATTCACAACCAAGCTTCTGATTTGTTCTAGGAGGTTTTCTGACAGATGTGATACATGGCATTCCTTGGGGAAGAGAATGGAGTAGAGCTGGCAGTAACCAGTTTGGGGGGGGGGGGTGCGCTTTGGATTTTACTTGGAAAGTTTCCATCACTGAAAACAAAGCATACAGTGGTTTCAGTGCTTTCTTCCAGCTGCTACAATACACAATGATTTACTTGCTTGCCATCCATGAGAACTTCCTGAATTGAGAGTTTACATTCATTTTCAGTTCTTCACTTTTAAATGTCGCAATAAGAGACAGTCTTTCTCCTTTTCTCTGCATCAGACACCAATTTTTCCCCAAATGATTTAAAAAACAAAACAAAACTGAACTCAGTGTGAAACCCTACCAAATGGCAAATGCAATACTTCCTAATTCTGAAATGGAAGTCAGAGACAGGAAACTGTACAAGCTGTGCTTATTATTATATCACTCTGTCAGGCTTGGGCATGGACACTCTCAAGAGAATAATCCAGAAACTCTCTGATGTTTTAAACTACTGTAAAACCTAATGTTGTAATGAACAAAATCAATGAAAACAGTAAAATGTACCCCAGGGGACGATACAAAAGTCAAAGCCAGAATATTTCTGCCTTGGGCACCCATGACAGAATCCACATGGTGTGCTGGCACAACACATGGTGTGTATTTTCAGGTGCCATCCATGTAGCTGGAAACTATAGTCATGTTTAAATATCATCACTGCCATTGCCATGCATTCACCAAACCACTGACCTACCTCTTCCTGATATTCAAAATACTTCAGAGGGCTAGGGGACTCACTGGTAGAATGCTCACCTGTCACACAATAGGCCCAAGTTTCACTCTTAGCACCCACAAATGGATGGATGGATGGATGAATATATAGACAGATAGATGAAAAGCTTTGCTGAAGTCTCACCTGATGGGGGAGGGCCTTCTGCGTATATGTTTGTCTTATTGGTTGATAAATAAAGCATTGTTGGCCAATAGGGGAGCAAGTTAGGCAGGACTAGGAAAGAAGGAGGATTCTGAGAAATGTAGTAAGGACAGTCGCCATGTGATCCAGAGAAGAATGGACACATGCCGCCAGCGTCCTTGATAAGTCTTTATAAATATATAGATTAATAATCATAGTTGATACTTAAGACAGAGATAGCAGATAAGAAATCCTAGTCATTGGCCATCAGCATTTGTACCTAATATAAGTCTCTGTGTGTTACTTGGGACCTTAACATGGCAGCAGGCAGAACTCAGGCGTCTGTTGGAAAGGTTTATCATTACACTCACCCTTTTTATTTTTTACATATGTGTACATATCTTAAACAAACAAACAAAAAACATGGTCTCATTCGTGTAGCCCAGGTTGGCTTTGAACTCTGTGTAGTCAAAGCTGGCCTTGAACTCCTGATTCTTCTGCTTTTACCTCTCAAGTACTGAGATTCTGGGCACGCACCACAACATCTGTTTGGTTTTTTTCCAAGACAAGGTTTCTCTGTGTATCCCCGACTGTCCTGGAACTCACTCTGTAGACCAGACTGGCCTCAAACCCAGAGATTCTTAGGAGGATGATGAGCAAAAGACAAGTATATCAAATCTTCTAAATCTTTCAATGCATCAAGAGCTTCAGACAGCTGTGCAGGTGATATGACAATCAAATAAAGGCTGTGATCCCATTGGAAATGCAAAATCTATGGCCACACACCTATAATTCCAGCACCCCAAGGGGGAGGTTGGAGGATGAGAAGTTCAAAGCCCGCCTTGACTACACAGAGACTTTGAATAAGAAATTTGGTTTCTGGGTTGGAGAGATGGCTCAGCAGTTAAGAGCAATGACTGTACTTCCAGAGGACCTGGGTTCAATTCCCAGCCACTCCATGGCAGCTCACAACTCTCTGAACTCTAGTTCTAGGGGACCCAACACTCTCACATGGACACACATGCAGGCAAAACACCAATGCACATAAAATAAAAATAAATAAAATTTTAAAAAGAGAGACTTGGTTTCTTATATTCTGATTGCTGAGTAGGCAATAGGGCTGGAGGCCTCAACAGTTGCTATGGATACAGACACAGACTGGAAATTTATTTCCTTCTTTCAGGGTCATGTTCTGCATTGGCTTCCATCAGCCTCTGGGTCCCTCTGTTAAATTCTCCAGACAGACAGTCAGCCTTTAAGTCTTCTCCAGGGTTAGTAAACGGCAGAAGCTGGGCTGATGGTTGATGAGGTAGGTAGGCAGGTAACTGGTGTGTGTGTGTGTGTGTGTGTGTGTGTGTGTGAGAGAGAGAGAGAGAGAGAGAAAGAGAGAGAGAGAGAGAGAGAGAGAGAGAGAGAGAGAGAGAGAGAACTTGGAGGCCAGGGGATGATATTAGGCGACCTGTTCTATTACTCTCCACCTTGATCCATTCAGAGTGTATCACTAAACCTGGAGCCAAGCTGGCAGCCATCAAGTCCCAGTGGTCTTCCTGTCTCTGCCTCACACAGCCCCATGACAACAGGCAGTCAACCAGGTAAACATGCCCACTCCCCTTTTGGTGTGGGTAGTAGGGATTGAATTGATGCTCATACTTTTTTTTTTTTTTCCGTTTTTTGAGACAGGGTTTCTCTGTGGCTTTGGAGGTTGTTCTGGAACTCTGGAACTAGCTCTGTAGACCAGGCTGGTCTCTAACAGAGATCCTCCTGCCTCTGCCTCCCGAGTGCTGGGACTAAAGGCATGCACCACCACCACCTGGCTTTTTGTTTCTTTCTTAAGACAAGGTCTTCTCATATGACACAGGTGTGATGCAAATGCCTGTTTGAACTCCTGATACCCCTGCCTCAGCCTCTCCAGTGTTAAGATTACAGGTGTGGCTGGGCGGTGGTGACACACTCCTTTAATCCCAGTACTTGGGAGGCAGAGGCAGGAGGATCTCTGTGAGTTCGAGGCCAGCCTGGTCTACAGAGTGAGTTCCAGGACAGCCAGGACTATTTCACAGAGAAACCCTGTCTCGAACAACACAACAAAACTAACAAAGATTAGAGGTGTGAGCACCCTGCTACAGACCTCGAGGTTGTTTTGTTTTGCAGTGCCAGTGATTGAACCTGAGCTCAATGCAAGCTGGGCAAGTGCTCTACCACTAACTATAACCCATTCTCAATATGGCTAATCCTTTCTTTTTGAAACAGGGTCTCACTATGTATCCCTGGCTGACCTAGAACTCTCTGTGTAGACCACACTGGCCTCAAACTCAAGAGATCTACCTGTCTCTGCTTCCTGTATGCTGGGATTAAAGGCATTAGCCATCACATTTGGCCTAATATAGGTAATTCTTTAAAGTATTACATTAAGTGGAGGAAAGACTCACAAAAATGACTATCAAATAATCCCACTCATGTGAATTGTCTAGGATAGTTACAGCCATAAAAAAACAAAAGGCAGACTGGTAGTTTCCAGAAGCTGGTAGAGAAATATTGATGAGGAGCAACTTCTAAAAGGCTACAGGCTGTTCTTTGGGGTAATGAAAATGTTTGGAATAAGACAGAGGCTTCAAAATGCCATTAATGTACTAAAAACCAGTAAACTGTCTACTTTTTTTTTTCCAAGACAAGGTTTCTCTGTGAGCTTTGGAGCCTATCCTGACACTCGCTCTGGCTGGCCTCAAACTCACAGAGATCTGCCTGCCTCGGCCTCCCAGCTGTCTACTTTTAAAAGGTTAGTTTTATATTATATTTATGTGAAAATTTATCCTCCCTTCCCCTATTTTCTTTATCTTCTGCTATAGTAGGGACCAATCCCAGGGACTCATACATGCCAGGCACTGAGCCACACACTTGGCCCTTGATTTTTGTTTAATATGGAAGGTTCCTGGACAGTCCCACTAATATGAAATTGATAAGATAAGCTCCTGTTTTTAAAAGCAATAACAAGATGAGTTAACATTACTAAGTAAACAAGTAAACAAAGCCTAGAGCTCCTAAACAAATTAATAGTTCTAGTTATTAATTAGAGGTGTCCCTCAGTATCTGTAAGGCATTTGGTTCTAAGACCCAACCCCAATGGTCCTCTCCCAGTGGACACCAAAAGCTAAATGGTCCACTCTCTGCAGATAGCCTACTTGTGTTCCCTCATATACTTCAAATATCTCTTTCATATAGCCTGTTGCAGCTACATTTCTTACATTTTATTATTTCATGTATGTGTGTCTATGCACATATGCCATGGTATACATGAGGAAGTCAGAGGACAGCTCCTGGGATTCAGTTCTGACCTTCTACTACATGGGTTTAATTGATCAAACTCAGTCATCAGGCTTGGTGGCAAGTGCCTTTACTCACTGATCCATCTCAGTGAGTAATCGAAATGATCTGAAATCATCTCTACACTACTTATAAAGCCTATTTCAATGTAGATACTATGTCGATGTTATTAAGCTTTATTGTTATGACAGGAAAAAAGTTTGTGTATATTCAACATAGATGCAACTTTTTCCAAATATTTTCTATCTGTGGTTTCTTGGCTCCACAGATCGAGAGCTCATAGGTAGGGAGGGCTAGATTTATGAAATTGTAGTAGTTCCTATCACTATTGATCTAAACAGAACTGTGGCATGACTATAGAAAGGATGAGGGTGGAGGCAGGCAGATCTCTGTAAGTTCAAGACCAGTCTGGTCTACAAAATGAGTTCCAGGACAGACAGAGCTGTTACACAGAGAAACTCTGTCTGGGGCGGGGCGGGGGGGGGGGGAGGATGAGGGTGGAAATTGTCCAAGTTTGTGCTTGACAGTGAGAGGTAAAAGAACTTCTAATCTCACATAATTAGAATCCAACCGAACACACCTAAAAGTAGAAGAATTAAGAAGGTATAATATGAGTACTTAAGTAAATGGAAGTATGTGCTGAAAGAAAATGGTTGCAAGAGTTTAAAGAACTTGCTTCAATGAAAGAGAATGAAGAGTGGGGCGACATAGGGACCTCCTCTGCCCCCGTACTAGACAATACAAATGTCCAGGAAGGGTGCTTACCTGGAGAAACTGAGTGAATTCCACATAGTTCAGGTGCTTCTTGCGATTGTGCCCAAAGTGCAGTCGGATGAATTCGCAGTCCCAGTTAAAAGGGATGTGATGATGGATAATAGTCTGTCCAAAAATCTCCTTGACATTTTCTTAAAAGGGAAAAGAAAAACGCATCAGTCACACTGACAATGAATCATCCGATCCACTGCAATGCTCCTACAGAGAAGAATTAAGAGAAGTTTAAAAAGTCAAGACCATCTGCTTCTACTAAGAGGAACTGCAAATCTCTTTGTGCCCAGAAACCCATGCAGGAACATAACTGATACAAAATATAATTTTTCACTTAAGATTGTGTACCATTACATATAAGGCCATGAGATTCTTAATTTCTCTTGATTTAATTTTAATTAGGAAGCGATTTCTATCTTGCAATATAAATAGCTGCTACTTTACATTCCAGCATAAAATCAATAGTGTTTTCCTGGTTCCTCAAAGAGTCGAATTAAGCCTTTTATCAGAAGCGTGAATACCTAAATTACAGTATAATGCAATATTTGTCATACTAAGTATGGTTTGATTGAGGCGTGATTATTACATTCACACTAGCCTGAATATGAGTATTGAAGATAGCTATAAGAAATACTACCAACAGCGTATCATTAGCTCAGCAGTAAAGCACCTTATTAAAAGCTGATAGTGTCAAAAATAGGGTCTTGCCACAAAGCCTCGAAATCCCCCTAAAATCCATGATTATTAGACTGAACTATTAAATATTTTAGGGTAAGTGAAATTAGTGATCCGCTTGTCAATGAAGAACCATACACGGTACCAGTCGCGCTGTATGATACAACCAGAACTCTGTTGCTTGTCTTCATGCACTAGCGAGATCATTCACTTTCTTGCAGTTTTACATTTATTATGAAAATTGTTTCACAAATGACTGTCACTTTAACAAGCATAGACTGGGTAGACCAATTCAGAAGCTCATGCCAAAAAAAAAAAAAAAAAGTCATTAGCAAAGTTAAGAGAGCAGGAAGCCTTTTTAGTAATGTCTTCAGAACCAAATTATTTTCCAATTTAAGCCAATCTTATTAGTGAAAGGGTTTTGCCATCAGTAGCTATCAATTATCCTAGAGAATTAATAAACATAGGTTTAGTGTTTTATAATCACCTCCAACTATGTTCTTTTCTCTGATATCGACAGTCAATGAATACAGTATCCATCTCATAACTGGCCATGGTGTAATGGATTCCCTTTGTCTTGCATATCTTTTTCTTAAAGAAAGTGCTGCATTTGGGTGGGGCCCTGAACTGGATCTCTCCTAGCAGTTTGGACTCAAGGTAACAGCTCTAGTTCAGAGGACATAGCAAAGTTGAAAGGAGGCATTGGATGTCACTGGGAAGATGGGATTCTCAGCTTCTCTCTCAAACAGATGCAGGGTTTCTTGGCTAAGGAGCAACAAGACCTCAGAGTTTTCAACCCATGTCAAGTATGCTCAACTTAAATAAACATAAACTAAACACTGCAGGGTTTTTAATTCTGAAAAGATTTCAATATCAACTCATGAGATGCTGGTTCAAATCAACGGGAAAGATCCGTCCTTATAACTAGGTCCTGGGGATGCCGCTGGTGTAGAATGCTTGCCTATCATGCATGAGATCATGGATCCAATCCCCAGCACCCTCTGTCCTGGGGAGGTTGGGGGAGAATGTCAATGAAATTTCAGGTTGTAAAATATGTTAAGGCTTATAAAATAATTAAAACAGTAAGGACTGTAAAATGTTTAAAATATGGAATACCAGTAAAAATGCTCTTAGGGTCCACCTAATATAATTAGTCACTCTATTCCCAAATTAACTGACTTTATTTATTTTAGAAGTCTAACAAACCAGACATGGTAGTGCTGGACTTTAACCCCAGCATTCAGGCAGCAGAGGCAGGAGCATCTCTGTGAATTGGAGGCCAGCCTGGTTTACATAAAGAGTACCATGCCAGCCAGAGCTGCATGGGAGACGCTGTCTCAAAAAACAAAGAAAAAAAAAGTCTAACAGAAAAGGTGTTTAAACTAGAAGATGAAAAGCCTAGTGGATAACATAAATCATCAAATATATTCAAATATATGAAATAATAATAAGCTTGATAAAGAAGATAATTATTTCATGGTAACTTCCATTTTAAAGGTTGTAAATCACAACATTTAATTATTTAATATGAAATGTAGACTCAGACATGGCAGATCTGAGCCTACTACTTAACATGATGCTATCTCTAAAACAAAAGATGAGGAAAGATATCTGCATAATTTTTATGTAACCATCGATAAAACTGAATCCATTTTACATGGCTTGGAAATTGTCTTAAGTGAGAAAAAGCCTCATATAAAAATCAAAGATTCAAAAGCCTTCAAACAACAATCAAAAAATGTAGTCATTTCTATTTTTTCTGACATCACCTAAAGGATATTTACCAGCTGAACTGTCTTTATTCCTGTATTTATTTGTCCTATTGGGTACTGAGCCCAGGGCCTTAAGCATTCGAGGTAAGCATCCTGCTACTGACCTCCACTCCTCGCTCCCAGTTCATTTTCATTTTTTATTTTGAGACAGGGTGTCATTGCCTAGGCTGGGCCTGAACTCACTCTGAAGCCTAAGCAGGCCTTGAATTTACAATCCTCCTGTCTCAGCTTCCAAATGGCTGGGATTACAGGCCTCCACTATTGTGCCTGTTGGAGTTTTATTTGGCTTGGTTTTGTTACTTGAAACAATGTCTCATACTGTCATCCAGCATGGCCTTGGCAATCCTCCTGCTTCAGCCTTCTCAAGACTGGGATTACAGGCATGAGCTACCATACTGTGCTGGCAAACTAAATTTATGCAACATAATAGGAAAATAATCTTTAGAGTTGAAAACTAATTATTAAAGTGGCACTAACGATCAACTGATGCCCCACCAATGCTAAGCAAGCAGTCTACCATGGAGCCATACCCCAGCCCTATAAAAAAGGCTTCAGTGGGAAGAAACTCTCTCGTACTAAGATCCTAGCAATCTCTGACGTCTTAGACTGCTGTTCAAGCAATTAAAATAGTGGTCCAAATTAGTCATAGCAGGCTCTCCAATACAGAAGTGGCATTTTCCACAAGTAGTGTATGGACATTTTCCACTTCTCTCCAAATGGTCCCCTGACAGCTCTGTACATGGTCTCATTGTAATGTCGTCTCCCAGTTTACTAACTACTCAGTGATACTTTCAGTCCTTTCATTACACCCGGGCTGCAACTGGACTCACTAGGGCTAATAAGACTGTAAACCTATCTTGGCATCTCTTGAGATATAGTCTACAAATCTTGTTTCTAGTCCATGACCTGTCTGTCCTGAAGCTAGCTCAGGAATGTCAGAGACAGTCAATGACTGAAGTCCAATTTATAATCACCACTGTTCTTTCACTGAGACAAGTTTACAAAACAGAATTATGTCAAAGCTCTAGTACTAAGGAGCATATATCTGCACGAGGCAGCAGCCGTAGCACTTATCTTCCTGGTCACCAGGTCTTGCATGACTTGAGAGGGGGGACCACCATTAACCCCAAGCATGCGTGATTCACCTCACTGCTCTGTGTAACAAGTTTCCCACCCAAAGAGAATCCCATCTTTCCAGGGGCACACAAGGATTTTTTAGCTCTAAATCGCACTCTTTACGAGCACTAGTTCCGTGGCCATGGTTCTGGCCTTGCATGACAGTCACATCCTGGCAGCAAGATCATGATCCAGGAGATTATACTAGGTTGGCACTGCTAAGAGAAACAGGAGTCCATTCATGTTTCTGACAGAGAAAACAATAGACCACATTTTGACTTCCTGCAGAGAGCATAGGCTTAGGAAAAAAAGATGCCTTACAATTCCTTTCAAGAGGGAACGGGGGCCAGATAACAAAAGTAGCTTGTCATTATGTTCTCTTTGCTCAAAAGGAGAGGAGCATGTGACTTGTCAGGAGGGCAGGTAACGGTGACAATGTGATTAAGTAAAAATGTTCCAAGACGTATATTAGTCAGTTTGCCTCTATCAGTCACTTATAAAGACTGGACTAGGGGAAATACACATTGAAGCATAGTATGTAAATATGTCTTAACAGAGGTTTCCATCTCCCCAGCAGCCCACACTGTGTCTCCCCATCTCATCCACCCTCATCCCGCCCCTGGTTCTTATGGGCGCTTCCTCCAGGGTCTTTATCACCTTTCTGCAGTACAAAATTACCTCTGACCGGGGCTGGCACTCTTCTCCAAGACTGCCACCATGCCTGCTCCATGAATGAGCCTGGAAGGAGCTGCTGTACCAACGGTGTGGCCAGAGAACTCCTCCTGTAGGTATACAAGCCATCAGCCCCGTGACACAGCCCGCCTACCATCAGCCCAGCTTGACAACGTGATTTCAAGGATCCCAGCCCAGCAGGAGCCGTTGCTTCCAACTTAAAGGCTTGGGACCACGAGTTCTTATTGCCAGGGGAAATTTTTTTGTTAACAGCTAGGTTTCACCTGCACGGTTCTTAGGGTGAAGTCAGAGAAGCACTTAGGATACCTGTGGGAAATGGTGACTATCCTTGTGTATGACTAAACAGACACAACAGTGAGACTTGTAGATGTGCTTTTCAGTGAAGGAAAAGTAGGGAGGAAAGAAGAGGAACAACTAGGAACCCAGAAAAGAAAACAAACAGCAACAACAATAACAACAGAAAAGATCAACAGCGGGAACTTGTGGAGGAAGTCCCAGCTGAAGCATGCAGACTCTCTTGGCTTCCAGCTTTACTTCCAGGAAGGTATTAGTGTCCTGGGTGAACTCTTCCGGCACTCTGAGGGAAGGTGTCTGTTAGCCCTTTACCTACCTCCGAAGGGATTACTGTGTGATCAGTCAAATAGAGCAGTCCTGCTGCCAAATACACCCAAAGGTTCGTTTCTCAGGAGAGATGAGTTCACAGTTAAAGAACATCACAGAAGCTACAAGCCTTAGCGTTAACAGTCTACCGTCAAGTGACATAAAACCCAATGAGGCCTCTCCTTTAACCTCAATCTCTAAGCTACTTTAGTAGCTTATGCATTTTTTCCCCAAAACAGTCCTTTCTGTGATGCCTAAAAAACAATACAAAGAATCTTAAAGTTACTTCCTGATTTAATCAAATACCCATGTGCCCCTACTGCATACCAAACTATCCTAGTCTGTGGCCATTGGCGTCTCACATCACCCATGTCTAGTTTTGTCTCCACAGAGAAAGGGTACATTTAACTTTCTTGGTGTTTACACTACCATGTCCTGACACTTGGAATAGCAGAGCTGGTTATGTCTTCTTCCCTTTGGAGAAAAGTCTATTTCAAAGGCACACATAGAATACATTTTTTGCTTGTTGTATGCTATCCATCCTGACAGTACTATATCAAAAGGCACCCCTGGTTTAGAAGGTTTCTACGGTATGGGCGTGTCCTTGGAAAAATTCATTTTGATGAGTTCCCAGTCCTGACAAACACATGGGAGTGCAATGTGCATGAGTATTTCATAGAAAATCTAGAGCACATAGTATGTTTTATGTTTGTTCATTAGTAAACAGTTAAGAGTTTCTTTTGGTTTTGTTTGTTTGGGTTTATTTTTTTAGAATTAAATCTTTGATAAAGCAAAAAATTACCTCCATTTAATAAATGCATGGAAGCAAATAACAGCACCATGCAGTATTACCACTTAATACATTAGGTTACCTCTTTCTAATTCTACCCAGCAGGATATCAGCACACCAGTGGGTAACAGTGAGACACAGGCACACGTACGCTATATCTAGCACACACCAGTCATGCAATGACCTCCGCAAGGCTCATGCCATCTGGCTATAGCAGAGATACAAGCCATTAAGAAATTACCCACAGCATGCATTAAAAGTTTATTAAAGATTATCAAAGAGGAAAATACTAACTAATGCTTTATTTATGTACAAAACAAAGCAGAACCAGAACTCTAGAACCCTTCCCTAGGCTTTCATTCTGAAATGTGTTACCAAGGCCTTGATATAAGCCCTCTGTCCAGAATGGAGGCATGTCTAACAACAACAAAAACCCTTGTCTAGCACTCAAGTGGATTTCCAATGCTGCTATCTGTATAAATACTTGCTAAGCTGCTAAGTTTAAATATATAGCTTGATGCATGTAAAAAAAAAACATATCTAAAACAAAGGCACAGATGAGAACAGTATATACAAATACACAGATAACACCAGCACTGCTGTCAGAGCCCACAGAATATAGCGATGGCAAAGTGACTGGTCTCCATTCTATTGCAGTTTGCATCCAATATCTCTCCTTACTTTCCCTCGTGTGCACAAGAAAAAACTATACCTTAAATAGCTCCAACTAAGAAACGGAAGGCCATTTGGTGCAAAGGATTTAACTCTAGTGAAAGTGAATATCGAATTTCATTTCCCTAAACATGTGTCTATAAATATATAAGAGCAATTCATTTTATTAAATGGATACAAACATAAAAACTGACCTTCATCACATACCCAAAAATCCTATAAAAATAAACCTCAAGTTGATGATTTCCTTATGCAGAGAGTCTGGAGTCTTGAAATGAGTGAGACTTAAAATTTTTATTACACGGCATTTGCTGTAACAGTTGCAATGTTTATTTTCTTAAAAGTTCTCTTCCTTACTGTCTTTGCTTTCATGTCGGTTGAGAAGGCTGGTCTAAGAGTTGGGCCTGAGCTTAGTGGCAGAATGCTTACCTAGAATACATGAGGTCCTGGGTTCAACTTCCAGACCAGAAAAATGATCTAAAAGTAGATCCTCAAAACTAGGGATGAAGGACAGGACGAGGAAAATTATCAAAGTCCTTCCAGAATGACAGCAAGAGGAAGGAGGAATGGGGAGGGAGGGAGAAACAGGAGGACCTGAACGCACTGGGCAAGGATAATCCATAATAACCTTATCTGTAAATTGTGGAACAGGAAAAAGAACGCAAGACTCTGAGGAGGGAGGATCATACGTCCTTCAGATTACAGCAGGTGTCATTAAAAAAAAATCAAATTTTTTCAACCTGACTATATTTCTTAAAATCCTAGCCCATAAATCATAACCTAAGGGAAAAAATAAGGGTTGTAATAAAGAATCATAATAAAGTTAGGACCTAATTGTATATCCATGAGCTTTTATCTTCATGAAGTAAGGTGTGTGCCAGCCACTCAACTGCTTCCTATATTCATTCTAATCTCCTAATCAACAGTGACAGGAATCTGCTGATGAAGTGTCTGTTCATGAAGTGTCTTTGGTGACACTTTAAAACACACACACACACACACACACACAAGCTGGGGAAAGTAACCAAATGGAGGAGACACAATCCTAAGGTAGGAGACAAAATAAATTAGAATCTGATTTTGAGAACCCTAATTCTTAATGTACACATGATATAAGCACGGGGATACTGTCAGTAACTCAGACTCGTTTGTCCCAGTTTCCCAACATCCCTGCGCCATGTTTGGAAGGGAGCCTGTGAGCTACCTCCTGCAAGGAGAATGCTCAACACTACAGCGTTCATGCTGACTAACTAGGTGATAGAGACTGTGATTTCTCTACAGCTCTGGGTGTTAGGGAAGAAAGTCAACATTCTTCAGGAGGCAAAATGGTCAGAGCTTGCTGCAAAGCAGGGAGGACACCTAGTTACATGCGGAAATGTAAAGGGCTCTGCGGAGTATTTTTAATCAAAAATGTTCCTCACGGAGGAGGGTTGAGCCAATAAAGGGGAGAAACTGCCAAAGCAGACAGTGTGTCCACCAAAGTCAGAGGCAAGGTGCAACTGGTCCTGCTGGTGGATGCACCATTCTTACAATTGTGGTGATTTTGCTTCCTTTATGGTTTTTGTTTTGTTTGTTTTGTTTTTGATACAGGATCTCCATATAACCCTGGCTGTCCTGAAACTCACTATGTAGACCAGGCTGGCCTCAGAGATCCACATGCCTCTGCCTCCTGAGTACTGGGATTAAAGTTGTGAGACACCACTGCCCTACCTTGCTTTATGTGTAAATAAAGGACATTTCTATTATAAATAAAGCATCAGAGGGGATAATCAGTGATGTGAATTGGGGAGAGCCTGAATTTCAAGGATTTTGCTACAAATATTTGTGGCAATTCACACCACAAAAAGGGTCAGTTTCACTTGTGGAAGATGAAAAGTTGTGGAAGTCTGTCTAACATGCCAAACCTTGCTGAACTGAACACTTCAAAGTGACTAAGAAAACTTCTTGCTGCTTATTTTTAGCCATAAGAAAAAAAAGTTTCCAAATATTAAAAGAAAAGATAGCGAGGGGGCTCTAAATCCTCAGAACACTACATTTTTTATTGAAAAAATGCTGCAGGAAAGATTAACCAACAGTGAGCATCAACTAATTTCTACAAATGACACCTTCAGAGATAAATGACAGCTGAAAAAAAGAAAAGAAAAATTCTAGTTTGTGTACTTCTGAGGCAATGCTCCTACCAAAGGATTTACATCAATTTCTTCATCAATCTCGGATGACAATTCTACTTTCCTAGGCTTTGTTTCTCAAAGCCAAGGCTCCAAAGTGAGGACCAGGCTTTGGAGACTCTAATCTTGCCCTAACTCCATCATCCCCATGTCCCTTTGTGGGTGGGAAATGGTAGAATACAATTTTCCCAAGGTGCCATCAAGAATCTCCAGACTCCCTATTCAAAAATAAAAGTAAAACAAAAGCCCCTCAAGCATGAGAAGACGAACACTGGTGTTCGAACTTTTACTTCATGAGGAGTTTTTCCCCGGCTGGGCCAGATGAGGAAAGCTCACGGACTCTTTTAGGAAGGCAAAGTATTAGTGTCTGAATGAGCTGACTGAACATCACTCCTAAATTCCTTCACCTTTTGCAATAGTCTAACGCTGAAGAAAGTAATGCCCACTCTTATTTGTATAAATCCCTTTAGGAAATGACTACTTCACTCACTGCCTAGGTCCTAAACAAACAGCAACATGCATTTAAATTACATTTGAGAATGAAGAGCTGGGCTAGCATTGGGAACTTTACTTATTACTTATGATCTTTTTTGTTTCCCCTTACCAAATGTCACCTCTCCATTTCCACTCTTGTCAAACAATTGGAAAGCCACTATGAACATGGAATCTGGAGCACATAAAACAGATTCAAATGCCAAAAACTCTTGATAGGAGATCAACCTGGAACAAAATAGAAAATGTTATGGGGCTGGAGGGATGGTGGCTTAGCCGTTAAGAGAATGCAGAAAACCCAGATTCGATTTCCAACACCCACATCAACCACCTGCACACATACACACACACACACACACACACACACACACACACACACACACACACACACACACACACACGCCACACAATTTTTTAAATTACTGGCTAGAAGAGAATAGAAAAATACTGGACCTTTTAATGAATCAGAGTTGGAGTTTAATAAACATATTTTAATATAAGCTAAAGCATGAGGGTTAAGAGAAACAGGCCCACAGACAAAAGTAAGGCACACCTGAGAGCCTGGCTGTGTGCTTCTTGCAGAAGTCACAGAGAGGAAAACATACCCTGGGTACCCGCTCCTCATGAGAGTCATCAATACCAGGCATTTACTATGTGCTGCTGTATGAACTGTAGCTCAGGGTAAGCAGGTGACAGGTGAAGGTGGATGCATTTGTGGAAGGGAAGGAATAGCACATTTTTGTAAGCTCCTAACGAATTAATGGACATGAGCATTAATCAATAGCTCCTAACATCACAGAGATAAGAGCAGGCCAAAAATAAGCCTGAATTTGATCAGTAGTCTCTCAACCCCAACACTGCTGATATTTTTAGCTGGATAATCTTCTATTGTTGGGTCTTCTATGGTTTGTAGCATATTTAGCAGTATCCCTGGGTTCTGAGCACGAGATGTCAATTTCATCTCTCAGTTGTGATAACCGAAAATGTCTTTAGATATTGTCAAAGATGTCCTAGAAAACAAGATTACCCCCATTGAGAACCAGTGATTTAGAACTAATCATCAATTTAGAGACAATGTGATGCACAAAGGAACATGTTAACTGCTGCCACAGAAACAGCCGATAGGAAACCACAGGACAGTACAGGAGTCCAAGAAAATAAAATTTAGAAGAGATGCTCTCTCAGCCTCCATGTCATCTTCCTTGAAACTCATGTGTCACAGAGAGAAGTGCAGGAAGAAGTGAAAGATGACACAGGCATCCCGTAAATTAGTTTGTGCATCCCTGGGGGCCAAAGGAGCAGAAAGAAGGGATTCTGGAACAAGTTGTCTGTATGCTACTGTTGGCAATTCATCTGGATAGGTCCGAAACTTCCCCATCGGACCACCAAGAGCGCCTCTGAGAGACTGCCCTGCTTACAACCCAACATTGCCTGTTGATCCTCAGACCTGGGGTATTCTACTTCTCTTTTCACTTGTGCCCAAGTGTAACTCAGGAACATTAAATCATCTCCTTCTTGCTGTGTTGGCTGAAGAATCTATACCTCTATGTAAATATATATATATATATATATATATATATATATATATATATATATATAAATACACACACACACACACACACAGTGACTTCAAAATGGGTGTGGTGGGACATGTCTGTGACTCCAGCACTGGGGAGATGAGCCAGGAAAATCAGGAGTTCAAGGACCAGCTTCTACTATATTGTAAGTTCTAGGCTAACCTAGGCTACATGAGATGAGGGGGGCTCCGAGTCTTTTAGAAAAACAAAAAAGTATTTGTACACAAATTATGCTGTCTGGAGCTTTTGGCAAAGTAAGTTAAATGACAGAAATTTAAATGAAATAAATTCAATAGTTATTTTATTATCAAAAGTGATAAGAACAAGAAATCACTATATTATTCTATTTGAAAAGACAGTAATACATTTTTAATGAACCTTCAAAACAAAAGGTGAAATCTCACATTACTGAATTTCCAGAACTTAAACCCTAAGATGATATATATTTAGTGACTCAAAATAACATAAAACTGCCTTTAATAATCGCACAGAGCATGTGTGTGTCAGCTATAGGAGTCATAGTAATGTTGACACTGAGATTCCATGTTTCTGTTCTGTACTTTCCTTTCCTTTCTTCCTTTTCTTCTTTTCTTTTCTTTTTGACAGGGTCTCACATAGCCCAGGCTGGCCTCAAAGTCTCCCTGTGATGGAGGATGATGTTGAACTCCTGATCTTCCTGCCTCCACCTCCCATGTTGGGGCTCTTGGTTTATGCAGCTACATGGCCTGCAGATTATAAAATCACCATCCTAGGTCTTTTGAAAGCTTGTCAAAGATGGTTTGACTTTAAGTAGGGCCAGACGATGGTGATGCGCACCTTTAATCCCAGCACTCAGGAGGCAGAGGCAGGCGGATCTCTGTGAGTTCAAGGCCAGCTTGGTCTACAAAGCTACACAGAGAAACACTGTCTTTAAAAATAAAAAAAAATTAAGTAGGGTACAGTATCAAGGACAGAGGATGACCCTGGACAAGTTCGTTAGTCTCTTAGTTTCCTTATATGTAAAACTTTTAACATTTAAGTCAAGCTGGTTTTGAGAAATCCATGATATAAAGCATATATACAGTTGCTTGGCACAAACAGACACTATTGCACTTTAGCTATAACCATCACCATTACTATAAAATCGACCCAGAGGCACCATCTGATGCAGGTCTGCAGAGAGGGGTGTTACCCCACCTCAGAAGTAGACCCTTAAGTTCCATACCTGGGATTTGGGATCTGCCCACCCCATGTTGCTGGCAGTCTTCCTGTATCCTTCCCTGAAAACTATGGTGCCACTGAGCTGTGGTGGCACATACCTTTAATCCCAGCATTCAGGAGGCAGAGACAGACAGACCTCTGAGCTGGAGACTAGCCTGGTCTACAGAGCAAGTTCCAGGACAGCTAGAGCTACACAGAGAAATCTTGTCTAGGGTGGGGCTGGAGGGGAACATAGTGCCATTAACACAACACAGACCTCAATGATAGTCCAAGGAGCTTGGAGCCTATGGGGCACACTGGCCCTCAGTGCACCCAGCTTTTGTAGCCATTTATGTTCCCCCATCTCCAGCAGGAGAAAGTCAGAGATGGAACAACTTGCCATGTCCCGGAACTTTGCAAGATGTGACCCCCATCCCTGACTCATCTATTCTTTTTTGTTTTGTTTATAATTCTTTTTTATTTGGCTCTTTTTGCTATTCTTGTCACAACATATCAGAACCAACCATACATTCCTCAAAAGCAACAAGCTGGGTGAGGTGTAGCCAAGCATGTGTGAGACCCTGGACTCCACACCCAGGTTCAAGAGGGAGAAAGGGATGGAGGGAAGAAAGGAAAGGAGGAGAGGTCAAATCAATAGGGGCGGGGGCTGAGCTTGAATGAAACAAAAGGACAGGCAGGAATGGCGTTGCTGGGATTGACTGGAGCATGTAACACAAAGGGAAACGGTGGCATAGGCAGGGGGTACCAGAAGCACTCATTAACTACATGCTTTTAAATGCCTGAAAATTTATAATAAAGAATGACCAGCATTATTTCTTCTGTCTATAAAGTAATTCTAGGCCTACGTGAAGGGATACACTCTGGCCCTGGACACATGGGGAAGGGCCCAGGCCCAGTCCAGGAAGATTTGGTGGACATTGCAGAGCCCCTGTTGAGGGCCCTACCCTGCCTGGGGAGTGGAGGGTAGATGGGGTGGGGGAGAAAGGATGGGGGTAAGGGGAGGGAGAGGGAGAAGGGATTTACATGTGAAACAAGTTTGTTCCCAACTTGAACTAATTAAAAAAAAATTTTAAAAAGTAATTCTAGGGCAGTGATGGCACAAACATTTAATCCCAGCACTCAGGAGGCAGAGGCAGGTGGACCTCTTGTGAGTTTGAGGCCAGCCTGGTCTACAGAGTGAGTTCTAGCACAGCCAGGGCTACACAGAGAAACCCTGTCTCAAAAATAATAATGATGATGATGATAATGATGATGATGATGATGATAATGATAATTAATAATTCTAACACTTAAAAGCAATAGATGAGCTGATTATGTATTTTTTTAAAACATGAGCAAACAGGCAACAACTTGATTTTTGTTGTTTTGTTTTATTGTTTTTGTTGTTGTTGTTTGTTTTTTGAGACATGGTTTCTCTGTGTAGCTCTGACTGTCCTGGAACTCACTCTGTAGACCAGGATGGCCTCAAACTCACAAGAGATCCACCTGGCTCTACTTCCTGAGTACTTAGATTAAAGGTGCAACAATTTAATTTTTTAAGTGTCCAGAACTGGGCATCAAAAACACAAGTAACCTTGAAATATAGAATGCATCACTTTGAATCATATTTCATACTCAGTAAATAAAACTTACTTTTGCCAGACGGTGTTAGTGCATGCCTTTAATCCCAGAACTCAGGAGGCAGAGGCAGGCAGATCTCTGTGAGTTTGAGACCAGCCTGGTCTACATGAGCTAGTTCCAGGACAGCCTCCAAATCCACAGAGAAACCCTGTCTCGAAAAACCAAAAACCAAAAAACAAAACTAAAAAACTTACTTTTATAAGAGAAAATCAAAGACTAGCTCTCTGTCTAGCTAAGGCTGTTGGCTAGCAAGTGGAATTTATCCAACAGATGTGTTTTCTTTGGCAAACAAAGAATTACTTTTCCAGATGCACTTGTTGGCAACATTGGGAAATCCTAGGATTTCATACAAACATCCAATTTTCAGATTTCCCTTGACAAATTGAAACGGGAGGGTTTTGGTCCTAAGTGGCACTTGGTAACTCTTGGTGCCAAGCAGGAACTGCCTCCAAAAAGACAGCTGTAGGCCTTGGCTGCCTATGCCTCAGGACACTGGTGACTCATGGAGGTTTACTATATGCATCACACAGCCTCTGTTAAAATGCAAGCCCTGTGGAACCTGCTAAATTGATATATTTTGCCCATCTGCATAGTCAGACTACTGAGCAGCTAGGGTGCGGGGCCAGCGGGGCACATCTGCAGGCATTGACTTTCCTGCTGGTCCGTCTGCAGGAGGCAGTCAGGTGTGGACTAGCTCACCAGGTCCCCAGACTTTGCAGGATGTGCACCTCATCCCTGGCCACCTGGCCAATCTATTTCTTTAGTTATTTTATGGGATGCAATGGGGGTGGAGGCACACTGAACTCCTGATCTTCCCGCTTCTACCTCCTAGGTACTGGGAATTTTTAGGTGAAATTGGGTATTTTATGGCTTTGAAGTAACAAATTTTGTGAATGTGTAGTACATTTTCCCACAAAATCTCCTATCAGAATGGAAACTAATATAATGCCAAAACGTTTATGTTACTTTTGTAGTTTTCTACAAAATTTTGTAAAATAGCCAAGATTTCTACCAAAATGAATGGGTCTTCAACATGCATGGTACATTTAAAAAAAATAAAACACTCATGAAGAATCAGAGAAAAAACCTGGGTCTTCCCAGTATAGCAGATAGAACTTGCAGATGAAATTCTGACTAGACTAAAAATAGAAACCACTATCCTAGAAGTTACAGTTTCAAAGAAGCAACTGTCTAAATATTTTAGATCAGATCACATGATAATAGTCTCCGTGATCTGCATTTAATGCATAAAATCACTTTGCTTTTCATTACGAAACTAGAACTCCCAAGTTTAAGCCACAATCTCACAAATAACACTTGGCTGATGGCTTGACTTTCAGACAACCCATCAGGCTATTTATACCACACGATGCTGCTTCTGCGTGACTGTCTGTATCAAGCACCATATTTCACCATCTAACGGTGGACAAGTGATGGCAAGAAAGAGCAGGCTAGAAACATCAGGGGGAAATACTATGTTCTTTTGTGCTAATAAAGTTCCAAAAGCAATATAAAAGCAGCTACAAAAGACTTACCTGAAAGCATGTTTATTCTAAAAAGTAGGTCTCAGATCCAACCAACAAAGTAGGACTGCTGTCCACTCCTAAACCAGTCTTGCCTCACACATCATCAAGTTACTTAAACTTGTCCCTACTGATTCTTCTCACTCTCTTGGCTTCCCTTTGTCTTGGGGATTCTATGTAATATCACCGCTGACATCTCAAATTAATTACATCCTGTAGGATTTAACATCAAAAAAGCTGTAGCAGGCAGGTAGTGGTAGCACACACCTTTAATCCCAGTACTCTAGAGGCTGAGGCAGGAGGATCTGTGTGAGTTCCCAGCCAGCCAGGGCTACACAGAGATACCCTGTCTTGAAAAACAAACACAATAAAAACTGTACCAGAACCTTAACTGAGGCCAGAATAAAAGTAACAGTTTCATTCTAATCCTCCATTCAGTCTCCTGGGTAAGGTGACAGCAAGAAAGAGACAAATGGAGGAAGAGAGATTAAGGGTTATCAATACAAGAAGAAATAGGACTAGATGTTAAGAGAACTAATTTTTTATTACCAAGAAAGCCAATCACCCGATCTGAGCCCCTTTTCCTTAACTGTTAAACAAAGGCTGACTTCCCTGAATGAGTGAAACAATATCAAAACTTTAATTGTGTTGGATTAAGATGTAAACCCTTAACCATAATACTGAGCCTTTGCAAAAGCCTGAAATTTCTCCCTAGAAAAATTCTGATACAAATCCACACATTCTGCATTTATATTCAGGAAGTCCAATGACCTCTGAACACCAGGCATCAACAAGGCAAGAATCCGAGTCTCCTAGAGTACTCTATTTTTTTCTCTGCTTCTGGAAGTAATTTGTGGGCAAAATGAGACTCTCTTGAAGAAATGGAAAAAAAAAAAAAAAAAGGTGAAAAGGCTACCAGGTGTGGTGATCCCTGTAACCCAGCACTTGGGACAGTGAAGCTGGGGATTATCATAAGTTTAAATACATACCTTACAACCACCAACAACAGGGAAGAGTGAAAGGGTATCTTTAAAAGGTAAACTCAGGGCTGAAGAGATGGCTCAGCAGTTAAGAGCACCAGTTGCTCTTCCAGAGGACCCAGGTTCAATTCCCAGTACCCACATGGCAGCTCACAACTGTCTGTTACTCTAGTTTCAGGGGATCTGACCTTTACACCTATGCACATAAAAATAAAAGTTAAATAAATTATCTTTTACAAAAAGGTAAACCCAGCCAGTTGTGGTGACACACCTTTAATCTCAGCACTGGTAGACAGAGACTGGTGGGTCTATAAGTTATAGGCTAGCCAGGGCTACATACTGAGACTCTGTAATTAAAAAATAAAAAAGGAGTAAATTCAATTTAATATTAGTAGATTCTTCACTACACAAAGCTATTACTGATATACTCTACCAAATTAATACTTGGATTCTACTTGACTGCATGAAAAATGTCCTACGTTGACAATGTACTGCAGCCTACAAGAATTATAAAGTTTCAAAGGAAAACTAAAACAAGATGGTCACAAAAGACATGAGATATTTGTGTGAAAACATGGGCATTCTAAAAACCATGTCTAGAACTGGAGAGGTGGCTCAGAGGTTGAGAGTACTGGCTGCTCTTCCAGAGACCCAGGTTCAATTCCCAGCACCAACTTAGTAGCCCACAGCCAGCTGTGACTCCAGTCCCAGAGGATCTGATGCTCTCACCTGGCTTCCTTGGGCATTACCTGCACAGACATACATGCAGGCAAACACGAAATGAAAATAAAGGGAGAAAAATAGGACCAAGTGTGGTGATGCACAGCTTTGAGCCAGGCACTCAGGAGACAGAAGTAGGTGAATATGTGGGTTCGAAGCCAACCTGGTCTGCATAGTGAGTTCTAGGACAGCCAGGACTACATAGAAAGACTCTTATTTTAATAAATAAATACAAAACCAGGTCAACAACAAACATGCCAATATTTTCTAAAGGAGCAAAATGTATGTGCTACCTTCAATAATTCAAAAGAAAGGATTCTAATTAAACAAATTAATTTTCAGAGACTTTCCATCTATCCACTTCTTAGACTCTAGCTGATCTGACATTTTGTTTTGTTTTGTTTTGTTTTTTTCAAGACAGGATTTCTTTCTATAACAGCTCTGGCAGTCCTGTAACTCACTCTGTAAACCAGGATGGCCTGATACTCAAGAGATCTGCCTGCCTCTGCCTCCTGAGTGCTGGGATTAAAAGCATGCACCACCACACCTGGCATCTGATCTGACATTTCTTAATACTAGACAAAAATGTTTAACTTTTATCCAACACCTGCCATTAAAACAATGAATCTAAGACTCATTGAATAAACATTTGTTGAATGTCCAAAATTTCACGCACTGTGCCAAGTTCTATGGGACAGTAAAAGTGAGCTCACGGTCAGCTCTGGCAGGAAGGAGTTCTTGCATCAGTCTTGCTTCTTCAACCATTCCAATAGAGGGCTGACTCGAATGCATGAGACTGGTCTTGTCCTCCCCAGCCTTCTTTTCTAAAGCGTGATCATATTTACAGTGGTGGATAAAGACTCTCACTGCCCAGCTTTTCACACAAGCACCTCTGTATCTACTAAAAAACATCCTGGAGTCTGGTGATATTGCTGAAAACTGCCGTAGTGAACAATTGTTTTCTTTATGTAATCCAATGAATATTTTATTTGTTCTATAACCCAGCCCCAAGCAATTTTACAACCATTAGCAGCTCCTCATGAGGAATGGACTAACTCCACAGTAAGATGAATCTTACTGCTTCTGTGGCTTCACACCCATACACTACCAGGCTAAAAGTACCCCAAGACTGGGAGTCATTATGTTTAAGACACAGCAAAAGCCCAGCACACAAAGTCTGCAGGTTTTACTCCAACTACATCTTCTGCAGCAGCAAAGCACTACACACACGTCCTTTCATGTCCCATGGCAATCCTTTTTCCCTCCCTGGAATTCTTCTCCCTCTTTGTCCCACTACCAGAATGTTCCAATGGTTTCATTCATATCAGCTCTCCTATAATGTTGTCCTAACTACTTGAAGGTTAGTGAAGCTTCCTGGGTACTTCTACTTTCTATATATATGACCACTCTGTCTTACCCCAGAAATACTGACTTGTTTTTTCTTTGTCTGGTTCTCTCTTTTCCACTAAGCTATAGCTTACTCTTAAGGTCAGCAACCTCGTTTTATTCACGCTTATATTTAGAAAGCCTATCAGTACCTGGCAAATTGTGATGTTTAACATAATGTTTTCCAACAAAATAAGTATACAGATGAATACTGACCACTCCCTACGTTCTTCATAGTGCTTACACCCTTCTAAAATGTTATAATTTACTTTTTTATTTTCTTTATTGCCTTTTGTGGCTTGCTTGCTGATACATTCTAACACTAATGCCTGACACATTAGCAGGTACTCAGTATTTTTCAAATAAATGAATACAAAAAATATAAAATTAGTTATAAGGAGCCCCTCTGGATCAGATTATTTGATATAAAATATGGCTTCTCTCATGTAAACTTTTTGTTTTCAGGAAATAAGACATGACAGATGATGTCAATAAATAATACCACTTTATAGGTTTCAAAGGAAAGATATTGATTAGTTTTAAAATTCTAGATACAGGGCTGGAAGGACGGCTCAGTAATTAAGAGCACTTGCTACTCTTACAGATGACACAGATTCAGTTCCCAGCACCCACATGGCAGCTCACACTATCTGCAACTCAATAACCAGAGACTCGATGTCATCTTCTGGCCTTCTCACACACCATACACATAGTGCACATGCAGGCATGCGGGCAAAACACACACAGAAAAATAAATACATTCTTTAAGTAATTCAAGTAATACAGGTTTAATCCCAGCACTCAGGAGACAGAAGCAGGAGGAACTCTGTGGGTTCAAGGGCAGTCTTGGGCCAGGCCAGCCGGGGCTATGTAGTAAGACCTTGACATGTTTCTGCCACCCCCCCCTCAAAAAAAGATAATATGAAACTTAGAGTTTGACATTTTTAATAAAACATATGATTAATTTCTAGAACATGTGTAAAAGTTCTTACCCATCCTTGGTTTGATCAGCTACTCCTGCCAAGAGCTGCACAATCTTTGGGTTGCTGTTTGGATCATTGTACAGGCCAAGATAGCGCTGAACGAAGTCTTCTGGGGTCATGTAATGTTCTCCATCCACCTCAGTACTGGCATACTGAAAAGTAGATAAAAAGGCGCATTGAACAAGTAGGGTGATTCAGCATCATGTGGTAGCTAACAGCTGTTTGGGGGAAAGTGAACCAAAGGGTGGCACTGAAATCAAACTCAGGATAATGAATGTGGATATTGCCTCTGGATAATGAAAAGCCAAACACCCAGATACCAATTTAAGACCACAGTAAAGACTGATACATGGTCTACATTGATGAACCCTGAAAATCTGCTAGGTGAATGAGCCAGACACAAAAGGCCCATGGTGTAGGATCCCATTTACAGCAAATGTCCACAAAGGCAAGCCCATGGATGAGAACACAAATTACGACTGCAAGGACCTGAGAGAGGGAGATGGGAGACAGCAGCTCTTTGAGGATGATGGATGTGTTCTGGAGTTACAGAATGGTGAAGCTCACACATTACAAATATTTAAAGTAAAGCCACTAAGTAGTATACTTTAAAATGATCACAACAGGAACCATCATGCCATGTGACTATTTAAATTCAGTTAAAAATACAGGAAGTGGGGCTGGAGAGATGGCTGCTCTTCCAGAAGACCTGGGTTCAGTTCCCAGCAACCATGTGGGAGCTGGCAGCAGTCTTCAACTACTACAGTTCCAGAGGACCTAACTCCCCCTTTTCTAGGGCACTGTAACCATGTAGTACAGACACAACATGTAGGCAAAACACCCACACATGGGCGTTGGTGGTGCATGCCTTTAATCCCAGAACTCGGGAGGCAGAGGCAGGTGCCATCTCTGTGAGTTCGAGGCCATCCTGGTCTACAGAGTGAGTTCCAGGACAGCCTCCAAAGCAATACAGAGAAACCCTGTCTCGAATAAATAAATAAATAAATAAATAAATACCCACACACAAAAAATAAAAATAAATGAATTTTTTAAAATAAATAATTAAAATAAAATACATAGGGGCCAGCAAGATGACTCAGGCGGTAAAGCCACTTGCTAACAAGACTGACTATTTGAATTAAATTCCAGGGAATCACACAGTAAGAGAGAATTTCCAAAAGCTGTCTGCTATGGAATAATCCTTCTGTACACTGTGAAAATGCATTGCTCTCTTTGCTAATAAAAAGCTGATTGGCCGATAGCTAGGCAGGATTTTGGGGGCAAAGAGAATGCTGGGAAGAAGGGTAGAGTCAGAGGAATCACCAGTAAGACAGAGAGGAAACAGGAAATGGGAGATGAGAGCTAACTCCACATGGCAGGATGTAGATTAATAGAAATGGGTTCATTTAAGTTTTAAGAGCTAGTTAGTAATAAGCCTGAGCTATCGGTCAAGCATTTATAATTAAGTCTCCGTGTCAGTTATTTGGGAACTGAAGGGCATGAAGGAAAAGTCCACCTACAGCTGTCCTCTGTCTTCCACACAACACACAATCAATCAATCAATCAATCAATCAATCAATCAATAAATAAGTGTAAAATTACATGAGCTGGGGAATACAGCCTTTCCATCATGAATTTAATCTGCTACAGCACTGCTACAATAAAATAAGCAAATAAAAATAAAAACATTGGTAAGATAAGAGGTACCAGAAAAACTAAGCAAAGTGAAAGAGAGGCCAAGGACCAGAAGACGATCTTGCAGACACCTCACTTCCCAGATGCAGCCTTTTGTCAAGAGCCCATCAGAGTGGGGCAGAGATGCAGGTGACTCAGAGGCTGCCATTAAAAATGAAATTACTGTATCCTAAGGAAATCTTCCATTATTCCAAGTCCCAGTCCCTGGAAAAAGAGGTAAAAGTCTTTTATATCTCATGCCAATTTTTTGAAAGTATGCTTATCAAAGAAACCCCTTATCATTTCAGGGACTCAGTACATGGTGACATGGCCAAGACTCATTACCAACAAAGAAGTAAGATCAGGGAATTTCCCCAACTGAAGACTAGAAGAGCCCATTAAATGTCAAGCACACACACACACACACACACACACACACACACACACACACACACACAAATAAAATAATGTAAAAGTCTCACCAAGACCTCACTCATCCTCATAAAACTGCAGGGCAGCAAAATAAAAAAAGAATAATCCTAAAAGTCCCCAGAGAGAAACACTGGGTCAGAATAAAGCATTAGGGCAACATTTTAGACGTGGAATGAGACCCAAGAGATTATTTCCAACCAGGAATTCTAAACTTGCCATCTAATGTAAAGTTAGCTACACTATTTTGAGATATCCATATTCTCAGCATTACATTTTTGCCTTTGTGCTCCCTTTCTCAGGAAACTGGATTTTTTGTTACATGTTTTCATTTTGGGTGGGCACACATGACACGGCTTGAGTGTGGAGGTCAGCGAGCTACTTTCCATAGTCAGTTCTCGCCTTCTACCATGTGGATCCCAAGCATCAAACTCAGGTCAGGTCACCAAGCTCAGTGCCTTCATCAGCTCTGCTAGCTCACTGGCCCCAGTTGAACTTTTTTTTTTTTTTTTTTTTTTTTTTTTTTTTAGGAGAGAGTGAACTAAACCAAAGAGCACATGTAGGAATCAGAGGCAGGTGATCCACTGAGGAAGTGGGCAAGGGAACCAGGACCAATTGAAAAAGCACAACTTAGCTCAAAATAAACAATACCTGAAATCAGAAGAATATGATACTGAATAATAACCAAACGTTGTAACTGTATTGAGAAGAACGGAGGAAAAACCTGAAAGCACTGTAAGGAAGCTTGCCTAGCTCACACGCAAAGCCCTGGGCTCAATCCTTGATACTTAAAGAAAGAGAAAAGCCTATAAACAGCAGCATAAAAATATAAAAGGAAATACCAAAATAAATAGCTAAAGGAGGTTCAAGTGGCTGCCTCTGGGGAGTAAGATGGATAAGGATCAGGGAAAGGACCCCTGGTTTGCTCTTAGTTTCAAATCATGGAGTAAACCAACTGGGAGTAAACCAACTGGGAGGGATTTTAAACCCAAAATGTTTCCTTTGTCTTACTCTGAAAACATCAAAGGTCACAGCACATGCTGTGTCAACTTGCAAAAGAAGGAGCCTAAGGTGGCCTTCTTCACTAGCTGATGCTATCAAGAGCATTTGAGAAGCATCATCCTTCCAAACGACTCATGCCCTGGCCATGTGACTACAAAAGCCACTCCTGAAGCAGCCTTGTGTTTTAATCCTGGCTCTACTACAAATCAGCTCATGTGAGTCTTTAGACAAGCTCATTCTTTCCCTAGGACTCTAGATCACGTACACTTCTGTGCCATGAAGATAAAGTAAACCTTTGATATACTGAAAGAGTGGGTCTATAAACAAAGGATCAAAAACAAACAAACAAAAAAAGCAAACCAGGGGCTGGCAAAAGGCACCACATAAAAGCAATGCATACTGCTCTTGCAAAGGACCTGCATGTGGGTGGCTCACAAATGCCTGTAACTCTGGCTCCAGAGGGATACACACACACACACACACACACACACACACACACACACACACACACACACACACAAACACACACATACAGAGTTAAGAATAATAAAAATCGCCAGGCGTTGGTGGCACATGCCTTTAATCCCAGCACTCGGGAGGCAGAGGCAGGCAGATCTCTGTGAGTTCGAGCCTGGTCTACAAGAGTTAGTTCCAGGACAGCCTCCAAAGCTACAGAGAAACCCTGTCTCAAAAAAACAAAATAAATAAATAAATAAAAGTCAACCTTAAAAAAGAACAAACTGGCCACGCAGTGGTGGTGTACATCTTTAGTTCTGGCGCTTGGGAGGCAGAGGCAAGTGAATCTCTGTGAGTTTGAGGCCAGCCTGGTCTACAAATTGAGTTCCAGAACAGTCAAGAGCTGTTACACAGAGAAACCCTGTCTTGAAAAACAAAAATAAAACAAAACAAAATCGTATAAGACATTAGCAATATCATGAAAGGAATTCTAGACGCTGATATTAAGTGTAGTCTACCACCTCTTTTTGCCCACTTCTTCCCTTCTTTACCATTTGCCATAATTAGATTTTTTGTTTGTTTGTTTGTTTTTTTGCTTATTTTTGTTCTAGAAACAGGGTCTCCTGTATTCTGGGCTGGCCTCAAACTCACTATAACATTGAACTTCAGATCCTCCTACTTCCACCCCCATTATTTCCCTCCTGCCTCCCACCCCCCAACCCCAGGGCTGGGATTACAAGCATGAGCTACTCTGTAGTGCTGGAGAGCAAACCAGGGCTTGATGCAAACTGGGCAGGCACCCTACCAGCTGAGCTACATTCTCAGTCCCTGAACAGGTTTAACAAGAACAGAAAATCAGCTGAGCTAGGGACAGGCAGAAGTGGAGAGGCACAGTAGTCGTGGGGCTACTGGAAGTGGCAAGGGAGGTCAGTACAAAGAAATCTGATAGCAGGATTTAAGGAACATGATGAGTCAACCAACAATGTGAACATGACTGCCAAATACTAAGCAAGATCGTAAGTGCACTATGGAAACCACAGGGCAGGTGGGATGCGGTGGGGAGGAGAGACACAGCACTATGATTTCAACCAGAGAAAGAAGATTTCAACCTGAGGGGATAACTTAGAAATCTCTGTTCATTTCTGGGAGAGGGGTTAATTGGAGAGAATAGTAATAAATAAAGTTTGGGACTGAGGAATATGGTTCATGGGTTCGGCATTTGCATAGAATGAAGGAAGACCTAGGTTCTCGTCCTAACACCACCAAAAGTGGTGGGTGATACTGTCCTGTCTTAAGCATGTAATTGTGTGTGCTCTTTTCCTGTTTAGGAAAGACAAAAGAAGGCTGGAGAGATGGCTCAGAGGTTAAGGTCACTGGCTGTTCTTCCAGAGGTCCTGAGTTCAATTTTCAGCAGCCACTTGGTAGCTCACAACCATCTATAATGAGATCTGGTACCTTCTTCTGGTGTGCCAGCATACATACAAGCAAAACACTGTATACATAATAAACAAATCTCTTTTAAAAAGACAAAAAGAATAAGAGGGAGGCAGGGAAAGGAGATAGCTCAGAGGGCAAAAATGCTTCCTATGCAAGCATGGGACCTGAGTTCAAATTCCTAGCACTCAAGTAAAAAGTCAAGGGTGACCACGTGTCTGTAAGCACAGCATGTGGAAGGCAGAGACAGGAAGATTTCTGGGACTTGTTGACTGCCAGTCTACCCCTAGGTTCAATAGAGAAGATGCGCATAGGTTACACACACCCTCTCCCCAGCCCACAGTGAGCACACACCGCACTCACAAATATGAAGAGAAAAAGATTAAGTGGATGGATGATGAATACAGATTGAGTACCTCAAAATGCCTGGGACCAGAAGTATTTTTAATACACATTATTTCTCAAATATTGGCATATACTAGTGGGAAATCTTTTCGCTGTTATTTTTGTTTATTTGTTTGACTTTTCCCTTTTCTTTTTTAGGCAGGGTCTCGGGTAGTCTAAGCTGGCCTCAGACTCCCTATGTAGAAGAGGCTGGTCTTGAATTGAGCCTCTTGCTCTACCCCACTCCTACCACACCTGGTTTCTTAATGAGTTATCTAAACACAAAGTTCCATGGTTTCGTACATACTCTTGAGGTCTAAATGAGAAATGTTCCCCATAGTCTGGGTATTTGAACACTTGATCCCTAGTTGGTGGCTGTTTGGGTGCTGCATCGTTGCTAGAGGAACTGTCACTCAGGTTGGACGTGGAAATGAAAGGCTTCCCATCACTTCCAGTTTCTTCCTTATGCTTCCTGCTTGTGCTTGAAGATGTGAGCTCTCAGCTTCCTGCTCCTGCAGCCATGTCTGCAGCTTGCTGCTATGCCTCACACCCATAATAGACTCTGGAGCCGTAAGCCCAAATAAACCTTTTCTTCTAGAAGTTGCCTTTGGGCTGGAGAGATGGATCAGCTGTTAAAGGCTAGGCTTCACAACCAAAAATATAGAAGTTGCCTTCATCAAGGTGTGTTATCCCAGCAACAGAAAAGTAATACACACACCTTTCTGTACACAGCCTTTAATACAGTAATTCCAGTGTGCCTGCATATTGATCTCTACCCATTATATAAGGTCAGGTATAGAACTTTCTACATACATCATCAAATCAGTGTTCAAAAACTTGGGTTCTGGAGCATCTCAGACTGCAACGTTTAGGAACAGCAATGTCCTAACACTGCACACAAAGGTATGCAGCAAAAAGCGAGACTGAAAAGGGTTTTGGAGACTAAGTTACGGAAGGTGGTGAAAGCTGAACAGGTAACAGGCCTTACTCTGTGAAGCTTTCTGTATCATGAAGTAAGATTTTAGAGCTGAGAGAAACTACCCCTGTGCTGTTCAGGAGGATGAAGGCAGAGGACATGACCAAGACAAGGAGACCACGTAGTGTCCACCCCCACAGAGCCAGGTGAAAGTCCCTAAGCCCCGCCACGATCTCCAGTGTCCAGCACTGCAGACAGCATTTTACTTCAAACTGCGAGGACGCTGCTCTCTCAAGAGCAAGGAGAGAACACGAACACATGTCAGAGCTGTTAGTAAGAACTTACTTGCCCAAGCCTGATCGAGAGGCGTGTGTGCCTGAGCCTGGCTGCCAGGACAAGCACACAGCCTACCCAGAACATAGAGTGAGTAGGTAGCACCCAAAGAGGCCCCAGGATGCCCCTGAGTTTATCATCCAGGAAACAACAGCGTTAGCATTAGCGCAAGCTACCAAGGACCAGCAGCCAACAGGAAAACAAATGCTTTTGTTGACAGGAGCTGACAAAGGCCTTGCCAGTACCTAGGGTTACAAATGATGCCAGAGAGCAACTCCCAGACTCTCCCAGTCTACTTTAACTTGATTTTAATAGAAAGATAGAGTGTATAGCTGAAGGGGGGAAAAAAGTCTTCTCGGCAGGGAGTCAGTACTTGACTTCTACAGAAAACAGTGAACTAATTAACCCATTAAATTAGAGGCAATTACTTGGCAATGTCAGGAAGCCTGTTGCCTGAACAGACAGAACCAAAGAGAGTCCTGAATGGAAACTAGAAGCTACCCAAAGTTGGTTAAAACGCCAAAACGAATTAGATATTATACTAATAGAGGAGCGCTGGCACCACAGAAACAGGTAATAGGAGGTTGCCGAGGCAGTTCTGCGGTGGGAGAGCACACACCTAGAATATCAATGCCTAGTTCCAGCCCCTGCACCACATACACAAACACACACACACACACACACACTCACACACACACACACACACACACACACACACACACACACTCGTGTCTTTTTTAAATGTCTGTTTCTTTATTTGCATGTGAAAGAGTGCACACACTCGAAAGTTAGACAACTTTTGAGAATGGGTTCTTTTCCTCCACCATGTTGAGTCCCAGGGATCAAACTCAGGTAATCAGGCTGGACAGCAGGCACTTTTAAAATCTGTGCCACAGAAATCTTTAGAGGAGGATGAGGTTGTGTTTGAGTTCAATCCTCAACAACAAAATAAAATCGAAGGTGTATGTGTGATGTGTCTAAACCCAAAGTACTTTAAAGGATAGTTTTTTACTTTTTTTGTTTTGTTTTGTTTTGTTTAGATTTTATTTATATATTATGTATACAGTGTTCTGCCTGCATGTGTACCTGCAGAGCGAAAGAGGGCACCAGATCTCATTAGAGATGGTGGTGAGCCGCCATGTGGGTGCTGGGAATTGAACTCAGGACCTCTGGAAGAGCAGCCAGTTCTCTTAACCTCTGAGCCATTTCTCCAGCCCTAAGTAACTTACTTTTAATGCTTATTTTAATTAACTACTAATAATGGGGGGTTGGATTTGGGTTATTATTTTCTTTAGGTTTTTTTTTTTTTTTTTTTTTTTTTTTTTTTTTGGATTTTTGTTGCTTTGAGGCAGGGTCTCATGTAGCCCAAGCTGGCCTTTGACATGCTATGTAGCCAAAGGGACTCCTTGCTCTTCCTGCCTCCATATTCCAAGTGGTGAGATTACACACAGGCACCACTACACCAGGCTGGTAATACTGTTGTAGACGGATTCCTATTTCTATAGGAGTAAAGATAGTATGTGTTAGTACTTACATTTAGGCTCCTCGATAGGGAGCCTGAGGCCAGCCTGAGCTATACAATGAGCAAGATCCTCTCTCTCTCTCTCTCTCTCTCTCTCTCTCTGCGAGTGCAGAGATATATATATATAAGGTAATATCAGAATTAAAATTAAAAATAGCAAGGGCTTTATTGAGGCCTTCTCTCTATGCTAATAAAAATATCTTGGATATTTACATTTAAAATGGCAAAAGAGACTTAAAATAGTATTTTGAGGGCTCAGCTGTTAAGAACTTGTGCTGTTTAGCTGGGTGGTGGTGGTGCAAGCCCTTAGTCCCTGCACTAGGCAGAGGCAGGTGAGTTTCAGTTTAAGACCAGCCTGGATTCCAGAATGGCCAGGACTACATGGGGACCCTGTCTCAAAAAAGCCTAATTAATTAATTAAAATCTTTAAAACTAAAGCTTGGAGTCTTCCAAAATAACATCATGCTAAAGATTTAATGTCCTAAGTAATAGTTTTATCACATCTTTTCCATTTTTGTTATCATTTCAAAGAGTAACCTAAAATGACTTGAAATAAAATTACAGAATACTATAGCCTTACACCAAATAACTTTAGAGTTAATCACTTGCCATTTTAAAGATGTTTCTTAAGCAGTTGTAAATCCCTCCTGGGCAGGAAGTCAAGGACACATGAAAGACACCCACAAGAAGCAGCTCACAGAAGCTGACAAAAAAATAAGTGATCTAGTTTCTAGATTAAACTTTTTCAACCCAAGTCAAGTATTTGGAATGCAAACATGCACACAGTTTTTGACATTTCCAGAAACATTTACATTGACGCGAAGTATAGTTCCCCTGGGCCTGAGAAGGCCTTGGCAGTCTCAGGCTTGAAAAACAAAATAGACCTTGTGAGAGCCTGAAGTACTCATGTATGTAATCAAAATCACATATTAAAATTGGCAGAGTTTCGTATACAAAAGCATGTTGTAATTAAACTGAACTGTCTGCTGCCGGAGGGAAGAAACCCGTGCCACCCTGAAACGGTTGGCCTTTTGAAGCCAAAAGACGAATACATCAAGGCCTCCCCTGACTGGCATAAACTGGAGAGCAGAAACTCCCTTGCAATTTACTAACATTAACCTTAGGTGACCTTTCAAACACATGACACCCACCTTACAAGCTAACAGCATTAATTACAGCTTCCAAAGCACTGACACATCTCCCAATTTCTACTAAGGGGGAAAAAGGCCTATCTCAAAAATTTGTAACTGGAAAAATTTTTGTAAAAAGTCTAAAGTGATAAGAAGTAATCTGTTTCATTGGTGTAAGTTAAAAAACAGATTCATTGATATTTTGATTCAAATGTGTGTGCATATACATATTATCTACCCATCTATGTATTTGTTTGTTTGTTTATGCAAGTGCTGGTCATGGAGACTCAGGCCTGTAATCCACTCAGGAAGGCTAACTCCCACAGCCTGCCACAAGTTTGAGGCCAACCTGTGTTAACTAGCAACCTCCAGGTCAGTGTAGGGTACAGAGTAACACCCTGACTCAAACAAACAAAAACATCAGATAAATAAGTAAATAAATTGCAAAAATGAAGACTGAGATGTTGGGTCTGGAAAGATGACTCAGCAGTTAGAGCTATTACTGCCCTTCTAGAGTTCCCAGCACTCAAGTCAAGGAATGCACAAACCACACCTGCACCTGCAGCTCCAGGGGACCTGTGTCCTCTGTCTGTCCTCTGCTGGCAACTGCATTCACAGGCACATACCCCCAAAACAGACACGTGTGTGTGCGCATGTGTGTGTGTTTGTGTGTGTGTGTGTGTGTGTGTGTGTGTGTGTAATTAAACATACATATATAATATAATATATGTGATATTTACATATATAATTAAAAATAAAAATTGTGATGTATTACAAATAGATTTTTTTTATTGTTTCATTTTTTTGTTTTTTGTTTTTTTGAGACAAGGTCTCACCATGTAGCTCTGACTGTCCTGGAACTCACTATGTAGACCAGGCTGGGCTATAACTCTGAGATTATATAACATAACAAGATCAAATTTTTTTTCAAGTATGCATACCAAAACTAAAGTCACATATCTGGAAAAACTACTTTTTAAGCCAAAAAATCTGAGGAAATCAAGTCTGTTTGTGTTGTTATGCTTTCATCACAAGTCCAAGCTGGGTACTATGCCTGAGAGTTGACGCTTGAACAGACAGGTCTCAGAGCGATGAGTAAGACATACAACATAGTTAGAAGGATGGACAGTAAAACCAGAGTCAGAAACTGGGGTCCTAAACCCCAAGCCAGTAACTCATTGGGGACTTTTTGGCCAAAAAATAAAATAAAAATGCAACTCAGTTGCATACCTTAGCTACTCGGAAAGCTAAGGTAGAATCACTAGAGAGCAACCTGGACGGCACAGGCAGACTCCATTTCTAAATAAGCAATTATCTCTGTTTCTTCTCTGACAAGTAGTTCCAAGAAAAATAGCTGACCGGTTGTTGCAGGGAAAGGAGATCTTCAATACCAAAGTATTTGGAAATGGGAAACACGAGTGTTGAAGTCACCGCTCTGAAATGCTCAGAAACAGTCACGGGGAGGGTCACGGTGCCCTCCTACTGACTTTTACCCAAACATGAAGGAGTTATTCTTCTTGCGCTTCGCCTGTCTCCAAACCGCCTGTCTCCAAACCGAGGTTGCCCATCGATTGTTTTGAAAGATTTGTTTTTTTTTATTTGTGTATAAATATCTTGCTGTGACTGCTCTAAATGGCTATCTCTACAAATCCAACATGCGACTGTAATAAGAGTCAAAACTGTCTCTCCATGACCGTTTCAACTGATATGAACTAATATTTTAGATTTTAACATCCTTCCAATTTCACTGACTGCAAAGACGGCGTCACTGAGTTCGGTAACTAGAGACATCACACAGAGCGTTTCCCGTGTGGAAAAATGGGTTATGTGAACAATGGAGGAGGACATTATGTACCAGGGCAAGAGCTGAGAGCATGAAGCTAATCCTCTCGCTGTCCACTATTACTGCTCGAGCTTCCCATGGAAGCCAAATTTAGTCGGGAATGCGTGCCCTTTCACTGCACACGCAGTCTGCACGAGGAGCAAAGACCACAGCACACCTGACACATGAAAACTTGTACAACAGTGCATCCTGGGAGTGACCTTATTTTGATACACTGAGTCAACGGGGAAGAAAGCTTATTCTAGCATAAGTGTTTCAAAGGGAAAGAAAATAATTTTCTACACATGTGACAATCAGGGTGTGGTGTCTCAAGTCTGAAAACATAGTTCTCAGAAGACTGAGGCAGGAGGATCATGAATTTGAGCCCAGCCTTGACTACAGAGTAAGTTCCAGCTGAGCCAGATCAACACAGGAAGCTCTTGTCTCAAAAACAAACGAAAAGGCCAAATTGACTTTTTAAATTTAAGAACTTCATTAAGACATAGAAACACTTTAAAATGCAATTTAGTGAGTAATATAAAATTTTCCAAGATTAGTAAAATCATGAATTTTTAAGAAAAAGCAGTTTCCTCCATTTAACTAATTTATTTATTCATTAGCTTTGAAATATATTTTTTACATTTATTTATTGTGTATATGGGGAGATACAGGAACAGAACTCAGGTGATTAGACTTGGCTGGAAGCACCTTTACCAGTTGAGCCAACTCACCACCCCAGTTTTAAGCTTTTTGAGGCAAGGTCTTACTAGGTTCAATCTGACTTCAAACCTGCTTCAGCCTCTCCAGGCCAAGAATTTCAGGTGTGTGCCACCACAACAGGTTTATAAGATGCTGGGGTCAAACCCAGTACTTCGTGCTTTGCAGGGCAAGTACTCCGACAACCAAATTACATCCATAGTCACATATAACATATGGTTTAATATAAGTATTAATTTTACACATATAATCTTCAGATCCATCAGAAACAAAATCTATTTGATTTTTGCACACAAAATTCTCTAGAATCCTGCCTTTCTTGCTCAGAATACTTCCACAAATGCTGTTGCTTATTTTTCCTTTATACTTCATGTATGTATTAAAAATAGACAAAAATATTTCAAAATTGGACTTACAAGATGGCTCAATGGATAAAGGTGCTTGTCACCCAGTGATGCAAGCCTGGTGGCCTGAGGTCAAACCCCAGAACCCATGTAGAGGAGGAAGGGGAGAAACAACAACACACTAATAAGTTCAATTAATTTTTTTAAAAGATTGTAAAACTTAAAATACATATGTTTTCTCTGTCCATTATAGATAGTCCTACTGTCTGCTAGGACAATATAATTTCTAACAGATCAAGAAGGAACTCAAGAGCCTTGTGAGTTCTGAAATGAACTAATGCTAGGGCTTTCAAAATCATTCTGTCTTCAAAAGAATCAGAATCCTTGGAAATAAAATAATGACCTCAGAGAATTCAATAACTAGAACCAGGGAGCTTCCCAGGGGATACAGAGTTGAGTAATTCATTTGTATTGTTCTTTAACAGTCTCTTGTTTTAAGTAACCATGGGAACACACAAGGAACATATATGTTCATAAGCCTGGACAAACTGTGTCTCTTTGATAATCAAGGTACAGTTCCTAGGGAGATAGAATACCTTGATGTTGTTAAGGTTTGACTTGAAAACCAACTTTGCCACAGAACAAGAAGGCCTTTTATTCTGAGTGGGCAGATGTACAAGATCAGAGAGAGACACTACCCAAATGCAACGAATGAATCTAGCCTGTATCTCTTTTGTTTTTAATATGTTTTGGGTTTTTGTTGTTGTTGTCTGGTTTTTTTGTTTTGTTTTATTTTGTTTTGTGTATATGTGTGTCTGTGTGTCTGTGTGTCTGTGCTCACACATGTGCCCAAAGAGGACAAACAAAGACATTGGATCCCCTAGGCTAGAGTTATGAATGATTGTGAGCCACCTAACAGGTGCTGGGAACCAAACTCAGGTCCTGTCCAATAGCAACAAGTGCTCTTAACCACTGAGCCATCGCTCTAGTCCCACAAAAAGATTTTTTTGAAGAAGAAAATAACAGAGTGTTTCTGAATGTACTAAGTTTATGGTTAACCTATTATTGCTTTCCTGGTCCTGACTAAGCAACTGACAGCTCGGAAGGAAACAGCTGCTGCCTGCCACAACCTCAAAGCTGTACAGGGTAATCACCACTGAGGTTGATAACATCTGCCATAGGATCTTGTGAAGACATTCTGATGCATGTCTTAAGAATGTGCCGGATTCACACACATGATGATAAACATATGTTAACAGCGGAGTCGCTTTATGAATTTCAGCATAGCTACCTAGACAAGACTTTTTTTTTTTTTTTTTTTTTTGAGACAGGGTTTCTCTGTGTAGCTTTGGAGCCTATCCTGGCACTCGCTCTGGAGACCAGGCTGGCCTCGAACTCACAGAGATCCGCCTGCCTCTGCCTCCCGAGTGTTGGGATTAAAGGCATGCGCCACCAACGCCCGGCTCCTAGACAAGACTTAGGACAGTATTCACAGGGAAGCAAAGTCTTCATCTCTATGCAGAACTGGGACAAGACACTATGCTTGATTTGGTTCTTAGCGTATCAGGCACACTTTAGCAGTCACCTCACTTAACCTTTATAAAACCTGTCTGCACTGAGTGCATCAGCCTTTAGACAGAGAGAAAATAGACTCCAAAGGGAGTCAGTGTACATACCTAAGGCACAATAAAAATGGGTCAAATGAGAGTTCAAACTCAGGTTGGAAGCCATGTGTGGTAGTCACTGCCTATAACTCAATACATGGGAGTGTAAGAAAGTAGTATTTAGAGTTCAGGACCAGCCTGGGCAGCACAGCGAGTTCACGGTCAACCTGGGCTACCTAGTGAAATCAAGCCTATAAAAATAAAGCAAAAGTGAAGGTCCAAACTAAACCAAACACACAGAAGTTTAAAGCAAAACAAAGCACCCAGCCTACAAAGCCCATGTTGACTCCAACTGGATTGATTCTGAGGCCTCCTGCATGTCTTTACACAGTTCAAGATGTTCTAAGAGCACTGTTGACAGACAGAAGGAAATGAAACCTCACAGAATCAGTGTCTACTGAAAGCAGCCATCCATGAGGACGAATGGAAAAACCAGTTTACATATCAATATGATCTACTTAAATGTGTCCTGCTGAAACTGTAATTTCAACCATTCCAAAGTGAAAGGGGAAAAAAGATCTTCGCTGTTTTCTATCTTGCTGCTAAGAAAAAAAAAAATCTAAATTCTTACATGTCCTAGAACAAAGGCCTGCTGGACATGGCTACTTCGGCCTCACCTCTCACTGGCCCTGTCACTCGCTGGTGCTTCCTTTCAGCTGTTGAACACAGCAAAACCATTTTCTGCACCGGAGCCACATAGACGTGATCCCTGTGCTTGGAACTTCTCCACCACTTCACCTTGAGTGTTCAGTTCTTAACATTAACACACTCTCAGGAGCCAGCACCAACCTCTTGAATGCAATGAAAAATGTGGCCATTTCATCACTATTTTATTTCTGTATTGTACTTGTCATTCCTATAGTAATCTCTTTTTTCTGAGCTTTTTTATATCTGGATCACTCTTAGATGCTGGGGATCCAATGTTAGGTCTCCATGCCTGTGTGGCAAGCACTTTCCTGACTGCCATGTCCCCAACCCCTTAATATCTCACTTATAACTGTGTCATGATACACCTCCCACACTTGACAACACAGGCCCAGGATCCTTTGCTAAAAACCCTGTTAAGTCCCTTCTCAGCCTTTCTTCCAAAAACAAGTAAACAACATAATTCATAAACAAATATTTAGTGAGCCAACGGAAACTTCTTTCTACTAAACATTCATGCTATCAAAACCCTAAGAAACCCTAAGAAACTTTACATCGTCACCAACTTCCACTTACTCTTCAATTTAAAATAAACAAGACAGAGCTAAGGATGTGGTTCAGTGGTAGAACACTTGTCCAGTATAAGCAAGATCTTGGGTTCAAAGCACAGAAAATAAATAAATAAATAAATAAATAAATAAATAAATAACACATAAGACCAAAAAGTGCACTTTCTTTCTTTCTTTTTCTTTTCTTTCTTTTTTCTTTTCTTTTTCTTTCTTTCTTTTTTTTTTTTTTTTGTTTGTTTTTCGAGACAGGGTTTCTCTGTGTAGCTTTGGAGCCTATCCTGGCACTCGCTCTGGAGACCAGCCTGGCCTTGAACTCACAGAGATCCACCTGCCTCTGCCTCCTGAGGGCTGGGATTAAAGGCATGCACCACCAACGCCCAGCAAAAAGTGCACTTTCATGTGTTTGTGTTAATCTAAGGACAACACTTTTGTGTGTTATATAACCTTCATTGTTCATTGGTGCTAAGGAATAAAAGAATAGAAATCAAAATAATATTTGAATTCTGTATCTCAGCAAACTTAGGTCTGGCATACATAGTTGTATAGTCTCAAAGTGTGTTGCCTTCAGCAGTGTATGCTGATAAACAATCACAGAAAGTCTACCAGCTAAAAAGAATTAAGAGTTCTCTTTAAAATGGAAAAAAAAAATCGTTACAAGCCTACTTTGTCGCAAAGCGAAGAGAAGGCTAACATTCATCAGATCGGTAACATTCATCAGACAATGGGTTGCATCCCATTGTCCCCACCTCACCTCACCTCTTATTACTTCTATTGTACCCTTCCACTACTGTACACTTCTGATGTAGAAAATTGGGTCAATGATAGTGTGTGGGCAAGAAAGGTAAAAGAAGAAAGAGATAAATCAAGAAATGACAGTTATAAGGGTAGCAATAGTAAAATCTTAGCTTGAGAACTGGCTGTAAAATTACAGCGCAGTTGAACAGCTAAGAATTCCTCAGCTGTGCTCCAATTTCAAGGGCTTGGAGGGTTGAGGGAGGGAATGCGGAATCCTAGAGAATGTCTTTTGTTTTGTCTTGTTTTGTTTTAGACTTCTTTATTGAATTGATGTGTGCGAATGTTTTACCTGTGGGTATGTATGTGGACTACATGCACACCTGTTGGATCCCCTGGAACTGGAGTTACCGATAGTTGTAAGCCACTATGTGAGGGCAGGGACTCAAACCTGAGCCACCTGTAAGAGTATCAAGTGCTCATAATTGTTGAGCCATATCTCCAACCCCCCAAACCTCTGTTTATTAACGAACAGAAAATACAGGGGTTAGGGATGTAGCTCGGGTGGCAGAATGCTTGCCAACACCAATGCCTGATTTTGAGCCCAGCACCTGGGGAGGTAGAGGCAGGAAGATCAGATGTTCAAGGATACCCTCAGCTACTCAGTGAATTGGAGGCTAGCCTGGGATATATGAGGCCCTATCTCAAAAAATAAAAAAAAGGGAACAAACAAAAATAGCTTATCAAATTTTAAGAAGTAATAAAGAACACAGGGAAACTGGGTATGGTGGCACATGCCTTTAATCCTAGCCAGCAGAGACAGAAGCAGGCAGATCTTTGAGGTCAGCCTGGTCTACAGACAAGTTCTAGAGCAGCCAAGACTACTCAGAGAAACTCTGTCTTGAAAAACCAAATAAATAAATTGATAAACAGAAAGAAAAAAACGAAAGAACATGTGGGAAGAAAAGGATACTTCCTATACTTGAATTGACGTTTCTCTTTTTGAAGCCCTTCAGGAATTACACACATGGCTCCACTAAGCACAGAAATGCCTGCACTTTCAAAAAGGACTCTTTTATCCTAGTAGTAGGGGCACATGCCTTTGAACCCAGCATTCAGGAGGCAGAGGTAGGCAAATCTCTGTGAGTTCAAGGACAACATGGTCTATAGAGTCGAGTTCCAGGACAGCCAGGGCTACACAGAGAAACTTTGTCTCAAAAAACCAAAAAGACTCTTTTATTGTTGTACATGACAAATGACTGTGTTGTTGCTTAAAGATTTGTTCTGTTTTTAATTACAAATATGTGTCTGAGAGCGTTGGTGCCCACACAAGCCAGAAGGTATCTTAGTTCCTGGACCTGGAGTTACAGGTGGTTGGTAAGCAGCCCAATGTGGGTACTGGGTGCTGGACACTGAACATGGGTCCTCTGCAAGAGCAGTAAGCACTCTTATCCACTGAGCCATCTCTCCAACCTGCTTTGTTATTATTTTAAAGGCTCTATTGAGACAAAGTTTTTTCTATGTAGTTCAGGCTGGCCAGGAACTGGTGGGCCTCAGCCTCTTCTGAGTACTGAATTACAGGTGTGTTGCTATATGCAACTCTCGAATGTGTTCTAATATTTTAAACCAAACATTTTCTGAATATGTGTGAGTTGTGGAATATTACTTTAACTAGGCAAAGATGTGTTACATTTGTTTATACTGTATTTGTTTAACGATGTAAAGATGTAATGCCTTGCTTGCCTAATGCACATGATTGGTCTAATAAAAAGCTGAATGGCCAATAGCTAGGCAGTAGAGGGATAGGCAGGGCTGGTGGACAGAGAGAATAAGTAGGATGAGGAATCTAGGCTCAGGAGAGAACGGGGGGGGGGGGGGGGGCCCGGGGTGCGTCACACACCGAGGGCCAACCAGGCAGTCACCAGACAGACAGACACCTAGTAGGACATAAAGAATGAAAGAAAAGTTAAAAGCCCTGACAAAGCCAGGAGGTAGTGGCGCACCCCTTTAATCCCAGCACTTGGGAGGCAGAGGCAAGTGGATCTCTATGAGTTCGAGACCAGCCTGGTCTACAAGAACTAGTTCCAGGACAGTTAGGGTTACACAGAGAAACAAAACAAAACCAAAAGCCCTGAGGCAAAATGCAGGTGAAGAGAAACAGGTTAATTTAAGTTAAAGAAAAAAAGCTAGCCAGGAACAAGCATAAGCTAAGGCCAAGCATGCATAACTTATATGCATAATAATAAGCCTCCATGTCTTGATTTGGGAGCTGGTCAGTGGCCAAAAGAAAATCTGCTACATGTGTGCATGTATAGTATTTATGCATATGTGTTCATATGTATGTGGACACATATGTGGTTGTGTAGGCCCTAAGTTCACATTGAGTTTCTTCTACCATTGCTCTGTAGTTTGGAGATAGGTCTCTTGCTAAACCCAGACTCTACTTCCATACCTGCTAGGCTTTTATGTGGGTTCTAGGCATCTCTGGTCTTCACCCTTGTATGGCAAGCCTCCACCCATGTAGCCATTTCCTCAGCCCTCTGTAGACTTCCAAGTAACAAGCTCAAATGATACTGAACTCACATTTCCTTCAGAATACCACTCAACCAGATTACACTAACAGAATCATGGGTATTTTAATCTTTGATTTATCTTTTTTGTGAAACTCCTACTTCCAACTCTCATGGCACTGCTTCCCCAGCTCAATTCCTCCTTCCGCTTTCAACTGGGAGTGTCAGCTAGAAATTGGTTCCTGGTTCTCTGACCTTTGGTTTTTTCCTTTCCCTTTCTTTCTTTCTTTCCTTCTTCCTTCCTTCCATCCTTCCTTCCTTCCTTCCTTCCTTCCTTCCTTCCTTCCTTTATTCTCCTTTCTCTTTCTCTTTCTTTCTTTCTCTCTTTCTTTCTTTCTTTCTCTCTTTCCTTCTTTCTTTCTTTCTCTCTTTCCTTCTTTCTTTCTTTCTTTCTTCCTGTCTTTCTTTCTTTCTCTCTGCATAGTGACACCCTGTCTTGAAAAAAGGAAATCTGTAGTTTTAGATTCTTTCTTCTATAACCTCATTATGCAAATTAGCATTAAGCTGCTTTTTTTTTTTTTTTTTTTTTTTTTTTGGCTTGAGTCTTGACAGGAGACCAAACTGACCTAGGACTCCCAGAGACCTGCCTGCCTCTGCCTCTTGAATGCTGTGATTAAAGGTGTAAGACACCAAGCCCACTAAAGCTGCTCTTTCTCTTGGTTTTTTGAGACAGGATTTCCTGGAATACTCTATAGACCAGGCTGGCCTTTAACTCAGAGATCTACCTGCCTCTGCCTCCCAAGCACTGGGATTAAAGGCATGCACCACCATGTCTGCCTAAAGCTGCTCTTCTTAGAGAAAAAAAAAAGCATGGATTCTGGAATTCATTTGATGTGATGATGGTCTTTATAACTTATGAACTCAGTGACATTAACCAAGTCATTTAATTTAATCTACATAACAGACCTACTAAATCTACCTCATGAGAGTGGTAAGAACTTTAGCAAAATACTTTTAGAACACTGAGCTAGTAGTGTACACAACACTCTAAATGATGGAAAAATGTCAGCAGCCACTGTTGTTATTCCATGAGCCTCTATTCTATAGACAAACTGGATGCAATTGCTCTACATCAGGCCATGTTTTCACCTGCATAGGTCCTGACTTCCTCAACCACAGCTCATTAGAAAGGGAATGGGCCTCAGAGAAGAAAAGATCCGCCACCACTCAGTCTTGGCTCAACTCTCTGCTTTAATTATTATCAAATTATTTAATTTGATGATTACTACTAAATGAAACACAAGTGCATGGGACATAACAAATAGCCCTTAGTAAATATTGTTGAAGGGTTGACAGCAAATAACAGAGCTTGTGATGCAAGCACGATGACCTGAGTCCCACAACCAGAATTCACTGTGAAAGGAAAGAACTGAGTCCTGAAAGTTGGCTTCTGAGTCCCATGCATGTACTGTGGCATGTGCAGGCCAACACTCACAGTCATTCACACACACATAAACTTAACTTTAAAAATATATGTGATAAGGCCAGGCGGTGGTGGCACACATATTTGATCCCAGTACTTGGGAGGCAGAAGCAGGTGGATCTCTGTGAGTTTGAGGCCAGCCTGGTCTACAGAGTGATTGCCAGGACACGGTCCAAAGCTACAGAGAAACCCTGTCTCACCCCCCCTCCCCGCAAATATATATATATGTGTGTGTGTGTGTGTGTGTGTGTGTGTGTGTGTGTGTGTGTGTGTAGATTATTGCATGCTGTGTGCACTCAAAGATGATCCGTAGTCCGTAAGGCTAAGATTTCTTTATTCAGATAAACACCAGCCCAAACGCAAGCCAGAGCATGCCAGGGGCAGCAAGGCAGCCAGGCCAGAGAGAAGGGGCTATCCACGTGTACTCGGTCCCTTAAGAATCGTTCCCTAAGAATCGTTCCGGCATCACCTCAGACCTACCCTGACCATGCCCTCACGGGCATGTCCCAGCACACCTGTAGGGGCTACTAGGAGGCAGGGCTACAGTGTCTCCCTACATATATGATAATTTGTTTTTATTTACTAAAGAAAAATGTAGCTAGTGTGCATTTTGTTTATTATATCTAAGATGTTAATATGCCACATAGATCTATAATGAAACTTCTTATAAAACTAACCAATTGTGGGGCTAGAGAGATGGCTTAACCAGTTAAGAGCACTGGCTGTTCTTCCAAAGAACCTGGGTTCAATTCCCAGCACCCACACAGCAGCTCATAGCTGTCTGAACTCTGGTTCTAGTATATCTGACACCCTCACACCAATACACATAAAATAAAAATGTTTTTCTTCATGGGTTTAATTTTGTTTTTTTGTTTGTTTTGTTTTAGGTTTTCGAGACAGGGTTTCTCTGTATAGCCCTGGTTGTCCTGGAACTCACTCTGTAGACCAGGCTGGCTTTGAACTCATGAAGATTCACCTGCCTCTGCCTCAAGAGCGCTGGGATTAAAGATGTGTGCGACCACAGACTGGCAAAATAAAAATTTTTAAAAAGGTAGTACTTTAAAAAAAAAAGAGTATCCAATTGTTTTAAGTTACTATAGTTTGAAGTAGACAAACCAGGAATAAAATCCTAATATGCTAGAAGGTAACAAATAGTTGCTCCAACTAGATACAATGTCTTCCCAGCAGTTTTATGCTTCTCAGGGGATTAAGCATCTTTATACCATTTCTCTCTTGCCTGCCAATAATGCTAAAGCTGAGTATGGCGCCTCCTGCTTGTAATCCCAACACTGAATTCAAGGTTCCCCTGAACTACATAATGAGTACAGGTCAGCTAGGGCTACGTAGCAAGATTCTGACTAGAAAAACGAAATAATAATAGTTATGTTTGAGTCAGCACTTTATGTTTAGTGCTAAATATAAATCAATAAACTGCACAAATTTTCAGTACAAAAATAAGATACAGACAACATCAAAATAATATTCAGAGGACTAAGGGTAGCCCTTCCACTGAGTGATACTCTATTCAGTGATAGAATGCTTGCCTAATATGTATGAGGGGCTTGATTCCCCAACACCACAAATTAACAATGTGCAAAGAGATTCTGATACTATGCAAAACAGCAGATGAAAAGCTAAAGTGTATATGCTGGTAGTTGTGAGCTCTCCACGCTTCCACTGTCACTACCCACCCTAAACAACAAGACACACAAACCACTAACACATTCATAATGTGTCAGATTTTTTTTTCCATATAGAATTTTCAAAGCTGGAAAAGACCCTGATTCCGATTTCCTATTTTTTTATGTTCTACTGTGTCCCATATGAGAAGATGAAACTCATCTAGAAGGCTAGATAATTAGCTTTAAAAAAAAAAAACCCATAGAGACACAAGCCTGGGAATTCAACCCGTGTTCCTAAAAAAAAAAAAGAAAATGCCAGGCATGGTGGCACACACATTTAATCCCATCACTAGGGAGGCAGAGATAGGTGGATCTCATGGCCAGTCTGGTCTACAGAGTGATTTCCAGGAGAGTCAGAGTTATATAGTAGCAGCCTGTCTTGGACAAAAATCAAACAACAGCAACAAGAAAAAAGTGTTCCTGATACCTGGGACAGAGCTCTTTTCACTACATTATACAGCATCCCAGCTGACTCCTTCCATACCTCCTTAATCAGGAAATAAAATCAACTAAATTTCATGAACTCTCCACAAAACAACTGACTCTAAGCACATGACAGGGTTTATACTGATGTATTTTTGTGTGTCCCAAAGAATATTTATGCAGTTCTATTATAATTGGTTTTGTTCCAGAAAGCATCTTCCTCTCAATACACTTTTTAAAACTTAAGACTCCCAAGAAGCATGGTTGTACACACTTACAATCCCAGCACTCAGGAGGCTGAAGACAGAAAGGTCAAACAAGTTCAAAGATATCCCTGGCAGATCTCTATGAGTTTGAGCCTGGTGTAATAATAGTGAGCTCCAGGCCAGCCAGAGTTACATGGTAAAACCATGTAGATAGATAGATAGATAGATAGATAGATAGATAGATAGACAGACAGACACACAGACAGATAAAAATTTAAGGCTGAGCTGGACAGTGGTGGTGGTGCACGCTTTTAATCCTAGTACTTGGGAGGAAGAGGCAGGTGAATCTGAGACTTCAAGGCCAACCTGGTCTACAGAATGAGTGCTAGGACAGGCTCCAAAGCTACACAGAGAAACCCTGTCTCAAAAAACAACACACACACACACACACACACACACACACACACACACACACACACACACCCCTCAAGGCTGGGCTACATAGTAAGCCTTTGTCTAAAAAACAATAAATCTTGTTTTTCTAATTCTGTTTTCTTTTGGTGCAATCAATCAAATCCAAGACCTCAAACAAGGTAGGTAAATATGTTTTAAACCTGAACTACACCCTTACCTTTACTAATTCCTTTTCATAAACTATGTGTGCTCACCTATGCAATCTCCTCCCCAACAATAATTAAGAGAACTACATGTCTCAGATAAAAGTGCCATCTAGGCCGGGCAGTGGTGGTGTATGACTTTAATCCCAGCACTTGGGAGGCAGAGGCAGGCCTATCTCAGTGAGTTCAAGGCCAGCCTGGTCTACAAAGCAAATTCCAAGACATCCAGGACTACACAGAGAAACCCTGTCCCCCCCCCCCAAAAAAAAGTGCTATTGAGCCTAGGCTCACTAGTAGAAGCTAGAATCTGTTCCTAAAATAGAACCATAGACTTTTGGAAGGAACCTTGAAGGTCACCTTTCATTTTACAGAGGGAAACAGTACCCAGAAGGAGTCTGCCCAAGGTTAAGTGTCTACATAGAACCCACATCCACAATACAAAATTCTAAAAAAAAAAAAGCTCTTATGTGAAAAACACAATCATTAGTAAAATAGATTAGAAATTTAAGAAAGCAAAAAGACAAAAAAACTAAGCAACATTTTCTAAATTAAGTCCATAGTCAAGTCACTGATTCTCAAAGTAAGTAAGGGATTAGAAGGCAAATCATTACAATTTTTCCTCTTCTAAAATGTGTATGGATAGTTGCCTGTGTGTATGTCTGGCACCACATACATACCAGGTGTCAGATTCCCTGGAACTGAGCTACAGACCATTGAGTGTTGCCATGTGGGTGCTAGGAATCCAGCCCAGGTCTTCTAGAATAAATAGTGCCCTTATCTGCTGAGCTATCTCTCCAGCCCCTTTCCTTATTTTTCAAATAGTTTATTATTAACATTTGGCTGAGTGAGCATATGTGCATATGAAGGTCAAAGAATGGCAACTTTATGCAGTTAGGTCTCTCCTTCCACATATACTTGGGTTCTAGGTAGAGCACCTTATCCACTGAGCTGTCTCACCAGCCTCCTTGCAGAAAAATCTAAAGTAAACTGTTGGATAGCAGGGCGTTTGTGGCACCCGCCTTTAATCCCAGCATTCGGGAGGCAGAGGCAGGTGGATCTCTGTGAGTTCGAGGCTAGCCTGGTCTACAGAGCTAGTGTCAAGATAGGCTCCAAAGCAACACAGAGAAACCTTGTCTTGAAACAACAACAACAAAAACCATGTTGGATCTATCTATCTATCTAATGTTTTTTAGATAGAGGATATTACATCTATCGTTGTAATAATTAGAAGGGAAAGCATAACTATAATAGCTATATTATTGTACAACAAATGACATAGACATTTATGAAGCAGAAAACTTTATAAATAATCTCAAATCAAGCAAACAAAAATAGTAACTACAGGAAAATGTCTTATTGACTCCTAATATAAAGGAAACCTTTCAATCAGTTGTTAATAAAAGTACAAACAGCCTGACATGGTGGTGCACACCTTTAATCCCAGCTCTTATTCGGCAGAGGCAAGCAGATCTCTGAGTTCAAGACCAGCCTGGTCCACAGAGCAAGTTCCAGGACAGCCAGAGCTACACAGAGAAACCTGTCTCAAAACACAAAGCAAAAGTACAAACTACATACCCCACTCATGTGTATGAGAATACATGGAAGTAAAATACTTCTCAGAGTTAGAGCTTGAAAAGGAATAACGATTATACTCTTTTTATTCTTTCCTTCATGTAAAAATTCTTTAACTTACCTGTAGGAATATGTTTCTCAGCTCATGAGGATCACCTCGCTTGGTTGTATGCACCTATAAGGGAGTGGGGTGGGGGAACTGGTTAATGCTTAGCTAGAAACCATACAATCTCTTTAGATTATAGTTTACATCTGCTAACAACGTGCTTATCTTTTAAAAGGGTATTTAGTGTAAAACAACCCCAAAGCTTAATTGCTGATAACACCTGTCAAACTAGACATCTATGGCTAAGGGGTGAGAAAAATGGATGTGAGTAACCTGAGATACAGCAAATTACAGACGGTACTTCCTCTGAATTGGAAAGGGAAACCAAACAATATAATCGTTTGCTTGATTCCACATCTACTAGCTACACAGTAGCAACTACCAAGCTGTAAATCCAGAGAGCCTCAAGAGTGGAGCAACAGGAGACGTAAAACACCCAAATTAATATCCGGGCCTAGCAGCCTTTCTTACGGAAAGCAGTAACCGCACATCGTCATCTTGACGACCCTTTCTCCATCCAACCTAAACCAAAGCTGCCACAAATACGAATACTTCCCACATCCTGCAACCTGCCACGCAAATGTCAACCAGTGCCCTGGGCTGCACTGAGGCCCCAAATGACAACACCCGCCCCCTCCCCCACCGCGGATGCCCTGGGTATCCCCGGCTTTCCTGTCCACTAGTTCTCACTCCCTCTCCTATGCTCTCCAACTCTGTGCTGGCAATCCCATGTACCTAGGGCAAAACACTACTCTTTTCCTCCTCCCAACCGTGGTCCTCATGAGCCCCTCCAACTCACAATCCCTCCTCCTTCCCCTCCCCCAGCCGGGCATCCTCTTCTCTCCGGTCCAAGCCCGGCACAGCTCTCCACCGGCAATCTAGAGACCCGGGACGCGCCGGCCAAGAACCAGGCAAAGAAAGCAACGGAAAGAGGCGGGGGGCTGCACTCGGGGCCCTTGGAATGTCTCTTATGCAATAAAGGCAGCAGCAGAGAGTTGGAGTCACCTTGACCGCCATGCTGTGCTCGGAAGCCGGGAACGAGCGAGTGAGCGAGCAGGGCCGAGCTGTCAGGGCGCGCGCGCGCCACTGCCCGGGGCCGCGCCCGCGCTCTCTCCTGTCGCGGCGCCGCGCCCGTCTATATGCAAATGAGCTAGAGCGCGTCGGTGCGCACCGAGAGGCCTCTGTCCATCCATCTGCGGGACAGCCGGACTGTCGCTCCTCTCGCGGGGGACACCGGAGCTCCGGCCGCCGGATCCGAGGCGACGCGTGAGCAGGGATGCCGCAGGGTCAGCCCCAAGTCCCAAGGCCAGGCAGTGGGTGTGGCTTTGGGCACTGGCTTCAGCCAAAGTCGGTTCACTCTTGGGGCTTAAAGGAACACTTGGGGCCTGTATTGAGCAAGGTTTGGAAGCATCTGAGCGCTTGGACCATTAATAACGAGTTAATGACAACTAGTGACAAATACTGACTGGAAAAAAAAATTAAGAACTACCTACTTAGTTTTTTGGAGGGAGCGAGGGAGTCTATGTAAACATAACTTCAGAAATATGCTCCTGAATTGTCATTCCTTGGAGTACCCTTAATAGTTTATTAATAGACTCGTTTCACTTTCTTAACCACACAAATCCTTTGTGCGATGTATATAGAAAACAATTTCATTTGTCTTGGGGCTGGCACTATGCTGGCTCTCATTTGTACATGAACACAAAACAGTTCTTCATTTAACTCCCAGCTTTGCCTTAAGCCAATATGACTCTAAAAATTGTGTCTTGCCATTAAAATATCTGATGGTCAGGCGAGTAGCATAGTTGGCAAAGTGATTGCTTAACATGAATGAAGTCTGGGTTCCATCCCCAGCTCAGCACAACAATATAAGGTTGGTAGAATATGCCTGTAAAATGTCAGCACTTGGGAAATGGAGGCAGGATGATCACAATGTCATCCTAGGCTGCATAGGAGAAGAGGCCAGGCTGGGGTGCATAAGAAAAGAAAATCTAAAGGGAAAGAGGAGAAATAGGGAGGGAGAAGAAGGAAGGGAGGGAGGAAGGGAAGAAGATGGAAAGGGAGAGAGAAAAGGGGGAATCGGGGAGAGAGAAAAGGGAGAATCCAAGGTGATAGCTCAGTCTGAGGAGCCTCAGAACCCATTAAGGATGGAAAGGTAGCCAGCTCCTTATTTTCCACACTTGAACTAGGCAGGTGTAATAAATAAGATAAAATTTAAAAATTATTAAAGAGATGAAAGAAAAGATCCTATTAGGTCACATAGTGACATTCATTCAAACATTTCCTGAAATCCCCCATGTACTAGGCATGGTCCTATTTGTAAAGTGTGTATATAAATGTAAATATATATAAAGTGTATATATACAGATATATACATGCATACACATACACATACAAAGACAGACAGTTTATTTATTGCAAGACCTTTTCTGCCATCATTATTATAGACTATTTAAAGTTATAAAACTGCCAGGCAGTGGTGGTGCATGCCTTTAATCCCAGCACTGGGGAGGCAGAGGCAGGCAGATCTCTATGAGTTCTAGACCAGCCTGGTCTACAAGGAGCTAGTTCCAGGACTGCCTTCAAAGCCACAGAGAAACCCTGTCTAAATAAACAAAAAAAGAAACAGAAAAAAAAGTTATAAAACCAAATAGCAATCCTAAATACTGTATATATTTACCTTGCTGAGTCATACTTAAGTTGTTATCTACTGGGTTGTTACAAGAGAGTTTGTAACAAATTGATGGTATCTGCTGTAGGAGTAGATTGCCTGTATTCCTATCCCCTAGCTGTGGGCTTAATATCTTTTGAGGCCAGGCAAGTGTAGAAGTCTTTTTTTTTTTTAAGAAACACAGTTTATTTATTCAAAACCAATCACTAATGCACTTGACCTGGTTTTTTGTAGGTGGGAAACAAATGATGAGATTTTAACTGGTTCTTCTCGTTATAGTATTAAAATTAAGTCTACTTAACTCATAAAATCATATTCATGCCCTGAATACTTGTATCTATCAATAAATATTGTGGTATTTGAAAGAATAGTCAAGTAAAAGCCAGTTCTCCAGACACTTTGAGATCGTGTTTACCCACGCCTCATCCACAGGAGGTTTGTCTTCTTTCTTAAATGAGACATGCTCCTTTAAATTAAACAAAAAAATCATAAGTAGTGATAGAAAACCAGGTTCCCACATGTGAGTGACTTTGGGCCCTTTTCTTATGCCATGCACAGAAACTTCCCTCAAAATGCATTTTTAAAGGCTAAACATAAGACCTGCAGCCATAAAACTCCCAGAAGAAAACACATCGAGGACGTTCACTGGCGTAGCCTTTGGCAGTAATTTCTTGCCTACCAAAGCCAAGGCTCAGGTTACAAAAGCAATAAAATGTGGGACTACACCAAACTAAAATGCTTCTGTGAGGCAGAGTAAAGGGGAAAAAGGGAAAAGGGCAGCTTACAGGTTGGGGAAGATGTTTTCAAACTGTTAATATCCATGATTCATTTTGAGAAAACTTACACAACCTGGTAGCAAATATATCCCAATCAAACAGTAAATGAAAGACTTGAATAGACATTGCTCTAAAAATGGGTACCCACAAGGGGAGCTCAAGATCATTGACAATCAGGAAAAGGCCAGTATAAACAAGCACTGTGAATTATCACAGCCTTTAAAAACTGTTATTATCAAAAAAAAAAAAAAAAGATAAAAGCCAACAAGTACAGACATGGTATAGAGATGGGGGCATTCTAAGAATTTAGTGGAATCACAGGGCAGTGGTGCCACACATCTTTAGTCCCAGCACTCGGGTGGCAGCCTGGTCTACAGAGCTGGTTCCAGGACAGCTAGGCTGTTGCACAGAAAAACCCTGTCTTGAAAAACAAAACAAAAAACCAACGAACAAAAAGAAGAATTTAGTGGACTCATTATGGAATCCTAAAAGAAGATTCCTAAAGAAGCCAGGCAGTCATGTCACACACTTTTAATCCCAGCACTGAGGCTGAGGCAGGCAGTTCTCTGTGAGTTTGAAGCCAGCCTGGTCTACACAGCAAGTTCCAGGACAGCCAGGGCTACACATTCACAGAGAAACCTACTTTTGAAAAAACAAAACAAAACAAAAAAGATTCCTAAAGATGTTAAAAATGTACATGTGCAACTAAAATCATGTATGTGTGTAATTAAAATGTTTATGTGTACTCTAGATCCCACTTCTGGTCATATACCCACAAGACATGAAACTACCGTATCTTAACTGTAACTACTCTCCTGTTTGACAGATCAAGGCGACCAGCCATGTCTTATATCTTGTCTAGTACCACTCCCAAACTGCTGAACACCCAGCATGCAGCAGCCCCATGGGTAGGGTGGGACAATGGGGTTAGCTCCCTGATTAGCTTTGTATCATCTATTCTGTGGGAGTACTCTTGGATCTCTTTCACTATTTCCCCCAGCTTTTGGTGACTGGTGTTATTATTATTGTTATTGTTGTTGTTGCTGTTGTTTGGGTTTGGTTTTGGTTTTTCAAAACAGGGTTTCTCTATGTAGCCCTGGCTGTCCTGGAACTATCTCTGTAGACCAGGCTGGCCTCAAACTCAGAGATCCTCTGCCTGGGATCAAAGTGCTGGAATTAAAGGCATGAGCCACCACTAATTAACTGGTGGCTGGTATTATTGAAGGACCGGATTACCTGAAATTCATCTCAATGCATCTCTCTACTGAACCTGGGAAGATCTTTATTATTTATATTAATGTTTAAGGCTAGTGAGACAGCTCAGTGGTTAACAGTGCTTGCAGCTTCCAAAGAGACAGAGTTCAGTGTGTTCTCTTCCCCCCACCCCCACTCAGTTTGGGCCAATCACAACCAATTATAATTCCAGTTCTAGCAGATCTGATGCTGTCTTTTGGTTGCTGCTGGTGTGCAGCACACGAGCGCACACATACACACACACAGAAAGAGGGATGCACATATACACATAAATAAAAATAACGACAAATCATAAAATAGTGTTTGTTGCAGCATTATTCATAACAACCAAGATATATAGACAACGTAGGTGTCCATCGATGTATAAATGAATAAAGAAAACCTGATACAAATGATGTTTGTGTTAATATTATTCATCCATTATAAAAGTAGGTGGGTAGTTCAACAACAGAGTGCTTGCCTAGTATTCACAAATGCACAAGGCCCCTGGGTTACCTCTCCAGCACCACACACACACACACACACACACACACACACACACACACAGAGAGAGAGAGAGAGAGAGAGAGAGAGAGAGAGAGAGAGTACCAGATAGACTTGGTAGATGGTAACACATGGCAACATGCAAGAAGTAAAGATAGGAGGATTGAAGTTCAAGACCAACCTAGGCGATATAATGAAACCCTGCCCCAAACAAACAAACAAATTAAAACCTGGATTTGGTGATTTATACAAGTAGTCCCTAGCTCCCTAGCCCTGGAGAGGCTGCAGCAGGAAGAATGCCTCCTCAAGGCAGCCTGGACTGCAGAATGAAACCTTGTCTCAAACAAGATTTTAAAAACGAAATGAAAGACCCTATTTGTATGTGAGATCCTAAAAAAGAAAGAGAGGAAAAGGAAATAAAAGAAAAGGTCAGGCTAGGTATGAGAGGCAGAGGCAGGAAGATCTCTCTCTGTGAGTTCTGGGCCAACCTGGTCTACATAGTAAGACCCTGTCCCAAAAAAGAGAAGAAAAGAGCTTAAAGACGGAACACGACAGTGACTCCCCGGGTTGAGGCACGTGCAGCAAACAGAGAGTTCAAAGGATACAAAGAAGTAACGGGTGCTGTGAACAAGTTGGAAGAGCAAATGTACAACGTGAACATTACAGTTAATGGTAGTGCAAATGCACAATGGGCACACTATAGTTAATGGTGGTGCAAATGCACAATGGGCACACTATAGTTAATGGTGGTGCAAATGTACAATGTGAACATTACAGTTAATGGTGGTGCAAATGCACAATGGGCACACTATAGTTAATGGTGGTGCAAATGCACAATGGGCACACTATAGTTAATGGTGGTGCAAATGCACAATGCACACACTATAGTTAATGGTGGTGCAAATGCACAATGGGCACACTATAGTTAATGGTGGTGCAAATGCACAATGCACACACTATAGTTAGTGATGTGCAAATGCACAATGGGCACATTACAGTTAATGGTAGTGCAAATGCACAATGGGCACACTATAGTTAATGGTAGTGCAAATGCACAATGGGCACACTATAGTTAATGGTAGTGCAAATTCACAATGGGCACACTATAGTTAATAGTGGTGCAAATGCACAATGCACACACTATAGTTAATGGTAGTGTTCAGGTTTCTGGTAAATGAGCAGATTATGAAGGGAAAATATGAAATGATTGATACATTTTTTCTATGATAGTATCCACTTTACAGTGTATGTTTTATGGAGGGTTGGTGACTTTTTGATTGTTTTGTTTTTGCTTTTGGAGGGAGGGGTTAAGACAGGGTCTTTTTCTGCACAGGCTGGCCTAAAATTCATCACAATCCTTCAGCCTCAGCCTCCTGAGTGCTGAGATTACAGACATCCATCACCATCCCTAGTTTATGTATTATTTTTAAAATAATGCTCTTTAAGCCAGGCATTGATGGCACATGCCTTTAATCCCAGCACTCGGGAGGCAGAGGCAGGCGGATCTCTGTGAGTTCGAGGCCAGCCTGGTCTCCAGAGCGAGTGCCAGGATAGGCTCCAAAGCTACACAGAGAAACCCTGTCTCAAAAACAAAACAAAACAAAACAAAAAATGTTCTTTAAAAGGCTTTATGCACAGCTTTAATCCCAGAACTTGGGAAGCACAGGCATGGAGATCTCTGAAAATTCCAGGCCAGCCTTGTCTACATAGAGAGTTCCAGAACAGCCAAGGATATGTAGTGAGACCCTGTCTCCAGTGTGTGTGTGTGTGTGTGTGTGTGTGTGTGTGTGTGTATAACATTATATTACATAATGTAAATATACACAGTAAAATTAAGTTTCTTTTAAACAGAGTTCTCTCTGTGTCTTTGGTTTTTTGAGGCAGGGTTTCTTTGTGTAGCTCTGGCTGTCCTGGAACAAGCTCTGTGGCCTCAAACTCACAGAGCTCCACCTGCCTCTGCCTCCCGAATGCTGGGATTAAAGGTGTATTCCACCCCTGCCCAGATAAACAGAGTTCTTATGAAAAAACTGTTGAACCATCATTCTGATGTAATAATTGGCTGACACTATTAGCAGAAGTTTTAACAAATTAAAATTTACTAGTACCTCAATTGCTAATGACCACCAGTTAAGGAAAAACTTATTGTCAGCTGGGCGTTGGTGGTGCACGCCTTTAACCCCAGCACTCGGGAGGCAGAGGCAGGCGGATCTCTGTGAGTTCGAGACCAGCATGGTCTACAAGAGCTAGTTCCAGGACAGCCTCCAAAGCCACAGAGAAACCCTGTCTCAAAAATACCAAAAAAAAAAAAAAACCTTATTGTCTAATAATATATCAAAATACAAACCTGTCAGATAAAAATCACAAAATATATGAGAAAAGATTTTTATTTTATGTGTATAAGGGTTTTGCCTCCATGTATGTGCACCACACACATGCAAGAGCCTTCATTGGACTGAAGAGGGCTAACACTGAGTAATGTCATTTATGTAAGCCTCTAAGACAGCCAGAACTAAAGCATTGTGGAAAAAATCCAGAACTGTGATGGCCAATAGAGAGCCATTGACAGGAAAGAGGCCTGAAGGATGTATCTTGAGTGATAATAGCAATTTATGAATTGCTAGGGTTTGGGTACATTTTTCAAAACTCATACAATATACACTTAAGGCTTTTACACATCATTACAAATGTGCATAAAGTTTTCAAGAGAAAATAATTTGAACAAATATTTAATTATAACAGCAATTCTGTGAAGTGTTAGATCTTAATTTTTTTATTTATTTTTGAGACAGGTCGTGCTATATTGCCTTGGGTGCCATGGAATACACTAGGCAGACCCCTGCTGGTCTGTGGTTGCAGTCTACCATGGCTTGCCAGCTCTCTGGAGCTTAGCACAATATGGAAGACTCCCTCCCCTCTAGGAAGGGCTTCCTGCTCTCTATCTTTATTTGGAGAATATCTCTAGGCCTGAATACCTAACATATCTCAAGAATGACTATTGACTCAGTACCCAGCAAACACTCTTGTCTTGCTGCCCATATGGTACTTAGGTGGCATACTCTAGCTATTTTGATAGGGCCATGTTGCTACTATAATAGGAGCTTGCCACTTAGTGCAAATTAGGTGATTCCCCAGCTACTGTCCTCAGTGGACTGTGAGGAAAAAGGGGACCCCACAAGAAGTGAACTCAAGTCTTCTGCAAGAATAGTATGTGCTCTTAACCACAGAGCTATTACTCTAGCTCCAAGACCTATTTCTTAACCACTGACTGATCTCTCACTTTGCTGGAGGGGAAGGAAATAAAACTGAAACTACCTTGCAAACAACACACCCCCTTGTGGGCAGGGGAATGTGTGGAAGATTATGTTGCATTGAGCGGACAGGGGGTTTCCTTCCCAGAGATTCAGACAGCAATTGTATGCCGTTGGGCAGTGGGAATGTTTGGGTAGCTGTGTGTGTTTAGTCTAAGCATGGCCCACAGGAAAACCAAAGCAAGCTTGTAGAATCTTATTTGCATAGCCTCAGGAGGAACCAGGCATGCTTTCTGAAGCCTAAATTGGAGCTCCCCTGTTGGACTGTGCTCAGGGTGTAATTCTAGATCAAGAAACTCAGGCTTTGGTAGGCAAGATTCTGCAAGAGGCATTGTGACCTTGGATTGCTCAGCCAGAAGAAAGGTGATAAGATGAAACAACCCCTTGGACTAAGAAGTTTCCAAAAGGGAGGCAGGTTTGTACTAGGAAACAGGAAAGTCTATCAGAGAAAGAGAAGGTGTTTCTGTGTGCTTCTCTGTTGAGAGATAAATGCCACGAAGCAGAGGACATGGAGGAACGCTGCTTACTGGCTTGCTTCAATGCTCAGGGTCAGCTACTTTTCCACAAAACCCAGGACCACTTGCCCAGGGATGGCACTGTCCACAGTAGGCTAGGCCTTCCTCCTTCAACTAGCCAACAGGAAAATGACATGCCCGCAGGCAATTGAATGGAGGCAAGTCCTCAACTGAGGGTCCATCTTCCCAGGTATCTTTAGTTAGTTCAAGTTGACAAAAATACCAATGTGTACACACACACACACACACACACACACACACACACACACACACACACACACGGTGGGGGAGCAAACTTTCAGGAAAAATTGAATGAAGTATGTTTCAAATTCTTTCTTAAAAACTTATTTATTTGTGTGTGTGTGTGTGTGTATCCAAATGTGTGTGTGCAAGTGTGTGTGTGTGTGTGTGTGTGTGTTCATGTGGAAGTTAGAAGATAAGCTGCAGGAGTTACCTCCTTCCTCCATGTGAATCCTAGGGATCCAACTCAGGTTGCCAAGCTTGGCAACAAGCACCTTTATCTGCTGAGCCATCTCACAGGACCAACTGGGTTCAAACCAGCATGAAGGACATCCTGAAGCACTAGAGTTACAGGGTTCTTTTTTTGTTTGTTTGTTTTTGTTTTTTTTTTCGAGACAGGGTTTCTCTGTGGCTTTGGAGGCTGTCCTGGAACTAGCTCTTGTAGTCCAGGCTGGTCTCGAACTCACAGAGATCCACCTGCCTCTGCCTCCCGAATGCTGGGAGGCATGCTCCATCAATGCCCGGCGAGTTACAGGTTTCTTTGTTTTATTCCTCACTCTAGAGGCTTGAAAAATACCCCAGAACAACGAGTATTGTCTGCTTGCTCTTGCTATGTATGCTGTCTGTCACCATGAGTGAAAATAAAGCAGGACGTCAGAGCACGTTGTGTAGACTGTGCTGTGGTGACTTATTGCTCACATGGAAATTCCTCTCCTCATCCCAGCCTTTCAATGCTGCATTCTCTGTGAACAGTTGTTGGGGTTTTGTTTTTTTTTTTTTTTTTTTTTTTTTTTGCTTGTTTGTTTGTTTTAGGTCAGGCATGGTGATTTATGCCTTTAATCCCAGCACTTGAGAGACAGAGTCAGGTGCATCTCTGTGAGTTCCAGAATAGCTGGGGCAACATAGTGACAGCCTGTGTGGTGGTTTGAAAGAAAATGGCCCCCAAAGGAAGTGGCACCATTAGGAGGAGTGGTCTTGTTGGAGGAAGTGTGTCACTGTGGGGGCGGGGTTTGAGGTTTCATATATACTCAAGATACAAGTGTCACAGACTGCTTCCTGATGCCTGCAAGATGTAGAACTCTGAGCTCCAGCAGTATGTCTGCCTGCCTGCCACGTCACACCATGATGATAATGGACTGAACCTCTGAAAATGGAAGCCACCCAGTTAAATGCCTTTCATTTATAAGAGTTGCCATGGTTATGGTGTCTCTTCACGGCAATAGAAACCCTAACTACAAGACAGCCGGTGTCAAATGTTTTTAAAATATTTTTTTCAGGCTGGGCAGTGGTGGTGCACAACTTTAATTCCAGCACTCAGGAAACAGAGGCAGGAAAATCTCTGTGGGTTCGAGGTCAGTCTGGTCTACAAAGTGAGTTCTCGGTAAACTCCAAAGCTACACAGAGAAACCTTGTCTCTAACAAACAAACAGACAAACAAAAAAGGAAAATATTTTGTATTTTTATGTATGTGTAGGAGTGTCTTTCTGTGAATTTGTGCACGCATTGTTGCCCTTGGAAGCTAGAAGAGGTCCTGGAGTTGGAGTTACAGATGGCTGTGAGCCACTGGAAGTGGGTTCTGGGAAGTGAACTTGTATCCTCTGCAAGAGCAGCAAGCATTCTTGTTTTGTTTTTCGAGATAGGGTTTCTCTGTGTAGTTTTGGAGCCTATCCTGGCACTCATTCTATAGACCAGGTTGGCCTTGAAGTCACAGAGATCCACTTGCCTCTGCCTCCTGAGTGCTGCCCGGCCTGTAGCAAGCACTCTTAACTACTGGCCATTTCTCTAAATTCCTGAGTAAGGTTTGCTTTGCTTTGCTTTGCTTTGCTTTGCTTTAAAAGACAGGCTGTCTTGGAACTCACTATGTAAACTGGGCTGGCCTGGAGCTCATAAGGAGCTGCCGGACTCTACCTGACTCGGCCTCTCAAGGCGTGTGCTACTATTTGGCACTCTTTAAAACAGCTTCATTTGTTTATGTATATGAATGCTTCATTGGCATGTATGTCTGCAAATCATAAGAGAGCATCTGAGTCGATTATAGATGGTGTAAACTACCATATATATGGTTGCTGGATATTGAACTCAGGACCTCTGGAATAGAGCAGCTGATGGCTTGGAAGAAAGTTAATTCACAGATATGGGAAATGCAGCCTTCTTCATTAATCCTTTACTTGACAGCCCTGTGACTGTAGCAGCAGTGTGGATTCATCAGATCCTTCTAAGGGAGCAGATGAGTATTGAATAAAAAGTAAATAAAAGGAAACCCATGACTGTTCCTAGGTATGACGGAGGATGCTTGTTGTAGATAAAAGGGAGAGCATAGCCAGAGGCAGAGACATCTGAGAGAGTCCAGAGTGAACACACTCTTAAGCTCCACCATGAGAGGAGAGGGGGAGGAAAGAAAAGAGAGGAACCATCAAACAAGAGGGGTGGCCTGGGCTAAGAAACTAGCCTACCCCAAATGACTGAGTTATCTAAGGATCAGAGGAGCTGGGGGGAGGGCAGCCCAGTCCAATAACTGGGCTGAAGAGTTCAGGGTAGGGGGCAGGGTATGCCAACCAGGAGAGCCCTGTTGGGCTCTGAGGGATGCTCAGAGAACCTGGCCAGGATCAACATTGATATGTTAATGGACGCCTCAGATACCATTTGTCCCTTTTTTGAGACCTAGCAAGTCTCACCCAGCATTACAGAGTGGGATATGGGACTGTGGCTCAGAGAAACACCATGACAAAACAATTTGGGAAAGAAAGGGTTTATTTGGCTTACATTTCCACAGCACTGTTCACCATCAAAGAAGTCAGGGCAGGAACTCAAACAGGACAGGAAGCTGGCAGCAGGAGTTGATACCGAGGCCTTGGAGGAGTGCTGCTTACTAGCTTACTCTTCATGGCTTGCTCAGCCTGCTTTCTTATACTACCCAGGACCACCAGCCCAGGGATGGCCCCACTCACAATGGGCTGGGCCCTCCCCCATCCATCACTAATTAAGAAAATTCCACACCTTTAATCCAGCATTCGGGAGGCAGAGACAGGTGGCTCTCTATGAGTTCAAGGCCAGCTTGGTCTACAGAGTGAGTTCCAGGACAGCCAATGCTATGCAGAAAAACAACTAAAAAAAACTTATAGGCCTGCCTACAACCCAATCTTATGGAGGCATTTTCTTAATTGAGGTTCCCCCCACCCAGCTTGTGTCAAGTTGACATAAAACTATATAGCATAGTCACTATGTAGCTCTGGCTGTCCTGGAATTTATTATGTAGACCAGGCTAACCTCGAACTCACAGCAATCTGCTTCTGCCACCTGAGTATGGGGATTAAAGGCATGTGGTGCACCACCATGCCTGTCTAGAAAGCAATTGTTAATAGCTGACATGCACTCACAAACTCTGTGGTTCTGTTGTGAGGAGAACAATGCAAGCATAGGGATGAGTCTGCAGGGCTACTAGCCTGGTCACCAGCTGTTATCTTGCTCCAGCTCCTCCAAGGCCCATTCCCTCCTAATATAAACTCTCTCTCTCTCTCTCTCTCTCTCTCTCTCTCTCTCCCTCTCTCTCTTCCTTTCTTCCTGTTTTTGTTGTTGTTGTTGCTTTTTTATTTTTATTTTTTTTTTTTTTATTTTTTTTTTTTTGGTTTTTCGAGGCAGGGTTTCTCTGTGGCTTTGGAGACTATCCTGGAACTAGCTCTTGTAGACCAGACTGGCCTCGAACTCACAGAGATCCTCCTGCCTCTGCCTCCCGAGTGCTGGGATTAAAGGTGTGAGCCACCAACACCCGGCTGTTTTGTTGCTTTTTTTTAGATTTTATGTATATTTTGCCTGTCTATGGAGGCTAGAAGCAGGCATGGGATCCCCTGAGAATGGAGTTACTGATGATTGTGAACCACTATGTGGGTGCTGGGCATTGAACCAGGGTGCTCTGCAAGAACAACCACTACTCTTAACTGCTGACCAGCAATAGGGAAGGTTTCAAAACAGAATAGTTTAACCATTCGTGGTAGTGGTGCATGCCCATAATTTCGGCACTCCGGAGGCAGAGGCAGATGGATCTCTGTGAGTTCGAGGCCAGCCTGGGCTACAGAGCGAGTGCCAGGATAGGCTCCAAAGCTACACAGAGAAAACCCTGTCTCTAAAAACCAAAAAAAAAAAAAAAAAAAAAAAAAAAAAAGGAAGAAAGAAAGAAAGACCAAACAAGCAAACAAAAAACCAAACAAACCAAGTTTTAAATTGGTCTAGGCTAGAGTTCACATAACTTTAAAAACTAAAAAACTATAAAACTATGAAATCTACAGGATGTGTGTCTGAGAAGGGATATAGTTATTCAGTGCAATACAGGGGAAGGAAGCATCTACAAGAGAAAAAGAGAAGACTTCATGTTTCTACAACAAGCTCAAGTTCTGTAGTAATCTGGCCACAGAGAAGCAGGTGACACCTAGTTTTTTTTTAATTTTTTAAGGTTTTATTTATTTATTATGTATACAACATTCTGCTTCCATGTATATCTGCACACCAGAAGACGGCACCAGATCTCATTACAGATGGTTGTGAGTCACCATGTGGTTGCTGGGATTTGAACTCAGGACCTCTGGAAGAGCAGACAGTGCTCTTAACCTCTGAGCCATCTCTCCAGCCCTGACACCTAGTTTTTTAAGTAGCATTAAGTGAATGAATCAGAAATTGAAATATATTCATGGCAAGTATAAGTTTACCTACTAATCTGAGTACTTTAGACAAAGCTGAGTCTAGATAACTGAATTATTTCTAAATCATAATTTCATGTGAGTTCCGCACTGATCAGATACTTAACTAAGCTCACTATTTTACTCATTTCTGCTATTTATTTGTTTAAGGTTGACGGTAAGTTCAGTTAATGGTTGCGTTTCATAAACCTACCTCAGATGGTGGATTCTTGGCTACCCTCTATGACCATCTAAATTGTTGGTGCTTTTTTTTGGTCAGTATTGTTCAAAGATTAGTGCTCTAATATTTCAAAGAAGCAGACTAAATAGTGTTTCCTTAGTTCCTCCCCTTTCTATCAAAAATTGAATATTATGCTTGGCTTCTCCCATTATTAGCAATCATTGCAGTTTGCAGGGAGTCCATAGACATAATTGTTGATATTGCATGTATTTCAGAGAACAGGTCTTTGAGCAATCCATCCAGTAAAGATTCTGGCCCACCTGATGTGAAATCATCTACACTAATCTATTCTATTTACAACTCCAACGTGTGTGTGTGTGTGTGTGTGTGTGTGTGTGTGTAATACATATGGATGCATGTATATGTAGGAGTTGGAACTCCAGTGCCTGCAGGAACCAGAGGAGGACATTAGGTATTCTGGTCTATCACTATCTACCTTATCCTTGAGACAGCATCTCTCATTGAACCTAAAGTTTGCTATTTTCAGCGAGGCTGGCTAGCCAGTGCAGCTATCCACCCATTTCTGTCCTCTAAAGATGAAGTTACACACGTGCATGACTTTTTTTCCTTTTTTTATGGATGCTGGGGATTAAACTCAGGTTGTCATGCTCAAGCAACAAGCAGTTGGAACTGTCTCCTCAACCCTTTCAATGCCAACTTTTTATACCTTTTGTAATATTTGGATGAGGGCTCTCATTTGTGAAGTTTTCTTTCCAGGGTGGTGTGTTTAGTATATCAGGGCAAGTTAAGAGTGCTGTATCCAAATTCTGAACCTGAAAATCACCAAAAGACCCTATCTGATGCAAAAGGAAAGAGTCTTTTTTTTTTCCTCGAGACAGGGTTTCTCTGTAGCTTTGGAGACTGTCCTGGAACTCACTCTGTAGACCAGGCTGGCCTCAAACTTACAGAGATCCACCTGCCTCTACCTTCCAAGTGCTAGGATTAAAGTGTGCACCATCAACACTTGGCTGCAAAGAGTATTTAATAATTTAGCAAGTTAACTGTATTATCTTGGTTCCTCTGTCCATCTGACACAGCAGGTAGAGCAAGAAGGACCCAGAGGGACCGAGGGGCAGGGATTTTATTGGGGTGGAGGAAGGGGAGTGTCTAGGGACCTTTCAACAGTCTCAGGACTGGTGCACTTCTGAGCTTAGATAACCTGTCCTGTGTTGATTGGTCAACTGGTTGCTATGGACTATAACCCCTCCAAGGGCGGTTGCTATGCTCTGTACATCACTTTTACTGTAAAGCACATCCAGAGCTTGCCAGCTAACTTCTGATTGGTTCCTTGCCATATGGAGGGTATCTAGCTTCCTAGTAATGGGGCAGGTTGGGCAAGGTCAGAAGGTTGGAACATGTGCTGAGTCAGAGATCTGCATCTTGCTGGGTCTTTTCTGCAGCCTGTTATGTCTGCTAAAGCAGGGGGCTGGGTAAGGGGCTGGTCCCTTCAAAGAGTTTCCTGAAGGTTCTTCATCTTTCTTACTTGGACAGAAGATGTAGAAATCATCTAGATTTTGGTTCTGGAATGACTGCCAAGGAATCCAACTTCTAGGTTCTCAGCTTCTCCAAAGTACAGATGGCCATTGCTGACTTCCTAGCCCCTATTGAGTATGCCAACCTGTAGTGGTTTGAAAGAAAATGGACCCCAAAGGAAGTGGCACTATTAGGAGGTGGGTGTGGCCTTGTTGGAGTAGATGTACTTGTGTCAGAGTCGGACTTTGATGGTTTCAAAATGCTCAAGCCACACTTAATATCTCAGTTCACTTTCTGTTGCCTGTGGATCAAGATGTATGACTCTCAGCTCCTTCTCCAGCACATGTCTGTCTACACACCACCATGTCCCATTATGATAATAATGGACTACTAACTCTGAAACTATAAGCCAACCCATTAAGTGTTTCCCTTTTGTTATGCCCAGTTCGTGGGACCCCAAAAAGACCACCACCAAGGAGGCGATTCATCAAATGCAAAAACAAAGGTTTCCTTTATTGGTAAGCTGTAGCAAGGATTCTACCCACTTGGGAACAAGCAGAACATGGCTTACAACTAAGGAGGGGGGGGGGTAAAGAAAAAGTCCACAAGATTGAAAGTCCGTGGTTACATAGGACAAAACCATAACTGTATGTTTAGGCAGGATACAATTGAGCAAGATATTGTAGGGGAAATAAGTTTGTTAATTATCTCCTGGGCCAGGGATTTTTACAACCGCAAGTTAATGGCTATCTGGTCTTCTTTAGGACAGAGAAATGTTGACATAGCTGGGATGTATTATCTGGTCTTAGGCCTCGCTAGTCATGTACCCAGCCCTATCTCTCAGGCTGCCTTTGGGAGCTCAGAGGAGCTTGAAAGTTTTCTTTTTCCTATATGGGCTTTTAAGTCTAAGGGCTTTTGTTGTTGTTGTTTGTTTTTTGGCAGGGGTGGGGGTGTGGGGTGGGGGGGGTTTTGAGACAGGGTTTCTCTGTGACTTTGGAGGCTGTCCTGGAACTCACTCTTGTAGACCAGACTGGTCTTGAACTCACAGAGATCTGCCTGCCTCTGCCTCCCAAGTGCTGGGATTAAAGGTGGGCACCACTAATGCCTGGTGAAGTCTAAGTTTTTAGACTTTTATTAATTTTTCCTATTTCACTTTTTAAGAACGGTCACGGTATCTTTTCACAGGAATAGAAACCCTAACTAAGATATAACCTAAGCCCCTGTCTTAGTCAGGGTTTCTATTGCCTTGATGAAACACCATGACTAAAAAGCAAGTAGGAGAGGAAAGGATTCATTTGGCTTATACTTGTGTTATAGTATAACTGAAGGAAGTCAGGGTAGGAACTCAAACAGGGAAGGAACCTGGAAGCGGGAGCTGATGCAGAGGCTGTAGAGGGGTGTTGCTTACTGGTTTGCTCAGTCTGATTTCTTATAGAATCCAGGACCACCAGCTCAGACCACAATGGGCTGGGCCCTCCCGCATCAATTATTAGTCAAATACCTTCCCATCCAACTATTTAAACATCCTACAGGCTTGCCTACAGCCCACTCTAATTGAAGTATTTTCTTAATTGAGCTTGAGCACAGGTGGCCTCAAAGCTCGATCCCACAATGACACACTTCCTCCAACAATGTCACACATACTACAAAAAGGCCACACCTCCTAATAGTGGCACCCCTAGAGGGGCCATTTTCTTTCAAACCACCACATTCCACTCCCAGGCCCCCAAAAGCTTGTAGCTATATCCTTATGTTTGAAAATGCATTCAGTCCAACTTCAAATCTCTCCATAGTACTAACAGTTTCAAACTTATTTAAAAGTCTAAACTTCAAAGTCTCTTCTGAGATTCATGCAATATCTTAACTGTAATCGCCTATAAAATCAAAAAGTAGATCACATACTCCCTGTTATGGTGGACACCTCACCCCAGCCCCAGGCATCCATATACCCCAAGAGTCTGGAATGCTATGGTGGAAGTTCCACCCAAGCCCCCATCCCCTATCTCCCTCCAAACCCTCAGAAAGCACTCCAAATTTGATGATCCCTTCCCCAGAGATGCTCAAGACCACTCCGACAGGGTATTTAAATTGTCCCCCAGAAAACAGACTGGTGTTTTTCCAGTCTCTCTTTCCCATCTCCTCTCTAGGGGGTTGGAAGGCCATCAGGGAGCATTGTAGCCATTAAATGTGGGCCATTTCTAATTTGGTTTGATTTGCTCTGATTTGGATTGCTGCATCGGTGGACAGGCCTATTGGGGTGCAGAAATTTTTCACTTCCAACATATAATGGCAAGGATATATATGACCATTCCAAAAGGTCAGGAAGGGAGCACAGTGAGGAAATACTGGACCAAAGCAAGACAGAGAAGTAACTGGGCAAACCCCAACCTCTGCATCTCCATGTCTGATGTCAAAACACTCTTCAGATAACTTCAGCTTGTGTCAAGTTGACATAAATCTCCCCAGCACAGTCCTCTTTTATAATTTTTTAAAAATAAATTCTGTTGGTACGATTCCTCTAGAAAAGTTGACTAACACAAGGAGCACATAACTTAAGAGGAGAGAGGGTCACGATTTACAACCTAAGGACAGATCAGGAAGAGAGGCCTCCCTTCTGTGAAAACCAAAAAAGAAAGGGAGTGGGCAAGGAAGAAAGGGAAAAAAAGAGAATCAGCCCCAGGAAAGGAAATTGCCAAGTTCCTCTTCAGTTGTCTACAGTCTCTGGAAGAACCCAATTCTCCAGATACTCAGGTCTCCAGAGGCTGAGGGTCCTGGGTCAGTGGACTGGTAACTACCAGGTTCCTGGCCTTTACAGTGATATAACCTCTTCAATTGTACAATATAAGCCAAGATAATAAATCTTTTTGTTGTTGTTTTGTTTCTTTGAGACAGGGTTTCTTTGTGTAGCCCTGGCTGTTCTGGAACTTGCTTTGTAGATCCGGCACGCCTGGAACTCACAGAAACAGGCCTGCCTCTGGCTCCCAAGTGCTAGGTTTAAAGGAGTATGCCACTACCTCCCACTCTGAGTTCTTTAATATGACACTGTTTATCATATTGAAATCATGAAGTTTATTATGGACCAGTGGCAAAGTGTTTTGCCCAGCGTAAGCATGACTCTGGGCTGGACACCCAGTTCCAAAATACGAATACAATACAGAGAAAACGATTTAAAATGGGTTATGGCAAAAATAGAGACAAGTAAAAAATTTAAAACTTCGAATGAGCCGGGCCGTGGTGGCGCACGCCTTTAATCCCAGCACTCGGGAGGCAGAGGCAGGCGGATTCCTGTGAGTTCGAGACCAGCCTCGTCTACAGAGCGAGTTCCAGGACAGCCTCCAAAGCCACAGAGAAACCCTGTCTCAAAAAACCCAAACCAAACCAAAACTTCGGAGTGAAACGTGTCAAAGGGAGGGATTTTCAGCCTCTGCGAGGGAGAGGGAAAAACCGCCGTAGGCTGTCTGAGAGTTAGCGTTAATTCCCATGAAAATCTCTAGCAGCCAACAAGCTGCGCGGGGCTGCGCGCGGAAGACCAGCAGCAGGGATGTACGCCCTCGCGGTGGCTAGGCAACCGCTCGCGCCTTCTCACGGTACTAGCCCCGCCTCCTGAGCACTTCCGTCCCCGCGCTCCCAGAACTACCTCCTCTCATTGGCTCGTGCCTCCCCGAGGTTGGGCGGGGGAAATGCGTCATCATTGCGCTCATTTCCGGTCCGGGAGCGCGCGGGTTGATTTGTCCTTCCTCAGCCGCGGGCCCTCACAGCTCGGAAATGGCGGGTAAGTTCCCGGGAAAAGTTTAGCAAGGGGAGGAGGCGGGTGGTTCTGGGGAAGAACGTCGAGGCGGCTGTGACAGTGGCCGACTGGAACTTTCGAGCTCTAGCCGAAGTTCCAGAAGGCCTCTCCCTGCCGCGAGGCACCGAGCGTCGGAGGCTGCCTCCCGGTGGGCCGCGCTCGGTGCCGCCGCCCCCAGTGCTTGCGCTCCGCGCCTTCCGTGGGCCACCGGGCCCTGCCGAGGAGGGTAGGCGCGCCCGGGGCAGAGCGTGCGATTTCGTCTGGTGAAGCGTGGTCAGCATCGGGGCCTGTTTTTCTCTTTCATTTTGCCCGCTGCTGCCCTAATGTAGTCATCGGGTTCATTTCCCGCCAGCTGATGCTCCCAGGGCCCTGCCCACCTTCCCCACGGCCAGCTTCTGTGCGAGCGCAGTGCTGCGCTGACCTGTTCCCGGGCACACTCTGGGTCTGTTAACCCTGCAGGATTATTGAGATAATTTTTAGATGTCTTTTGAGAAAGACGTTTCTGCACTGCCGAACTTCTATTTTAGAGTGGGACTTGTGTACTGTATGTAGTAGTTGGTATTCTCTTATTCTGGTTTCATTTGAGTCTTCTAGTCTTCGGTGTTTAAGAATGTTTAAATTGCCGGGCCCTGGTGGTGCACTCCTTTGATCCCAATACTCAGGAGGCAGAGGCAGGAAGAACTCTGTGAGTTTGAGGCCAGCCTGGTCTACAGAATGATTTCCAGAACAGCCAGGGCTACTCGGTGCAACCCTGTCTCGAACAAAAGTAAATTGCTATTGAACTGTTTTGATGTATTTTCTTTTGAAGTGGTGGGTATTTTCTTTTGTAATTATCCCCTAGTCCTTCACATTGAGTCACCATCACTACGGGTTAAACTCGCTCCACTTTTACAGGTGGGCTGGATTACCAAACTGTGTAGTTTGAAATTTGCTTGTGTTTAAGAAACGAAGTTGTCTAGTAGGATATTGGATTACCCTGTTACCATAAAAGAGTTACTGTATAATGAAAATTACATCAAAAATTCGAACTTGAGCCCTACAATTAACCCTCTTCCTTAGCCTGAGTTATTGAATGAGGGCTGAAGCAGTACATACTTAAAGGTGATTTCTATAACCGGTTTCTTGAAATGAGTTTTGTTACCATCATGCAGGGTACACTGGCTCCAGCTCAGTGCTGTCATAGCCTCCTGCATGAATTACAGGCCTGGCTCAAGAGTGGTTTTATCTTCTGTTTTATGAGGCATTCTTTTTCCTCTTTCTTTTCTTTTTTTTAAAGATTTTATTTATTTGTATACAACATTCTGCTTCCATGTATATCTGCACACCAGAAGAGGGCACCATATCTTATAACGGATGGTTGTGAGCCACCATGTGGTTGCTGGGAATTGAACTCAGGACCTCTGGAAGGGCAGTCGGTGCTCTTAACCGCTGAGCCATCTCTCCAGCCCCCTTATGAGGCATACTTATGCAGTGTATTTATTGAAGGGTTCATGGAGAGAGACCTGTACTGTTGTAGCATGTATGTTTTCCATCTTATCCTTAGCCTACTTCAAATAAAAATCCTGCTTGTAGGTATTTAAATCACTTCTAACCAACCTTTCAAAACTTCTTCTAGGATTTGGTGCAATGGAGAAATTTCTGGTGGAATATAAGAGTGCAGTGGAGAAGAAATTGGCCGAGTACAAATGTAACACCAATACAGCGATCGAACTGAAATTAGGTACGTATGTAATTTCAGAATGATTTATATAACATGGCCTTTTAAAATTTGAAATAAAATTTTATTTTAAGAATAATTATATAACTGGTATTTCCTGCATTTGTGAACATTGAGTTTATGCTGTGGAATGGGTAGGTGGAAGACAGCAGTTTAACACATGGGAAAGATACTGTGGCAAAAAGTCACAGGTATGTGTAATCTCAGCTTCTTAAAGAAATTTACTTTCTTGCTTTTGAATATGATAGGCAGTAACTGGTGTTGGTGAGGATGTGGGGAAAAATCATGTATTAGTGGTGAGTATCTAAAATAAAATAACTTAAGCTTGCTAGATCTTTAAAAGACAAAAAAGCATAAATTACATATATGAGCCAGCAGTTCTATTAGATGTCTGTTCAAGAGAAATGAAGAGAAATGAAGATATTGTTCATCTAAAAACACATGTGTATTCACAATGATCAAATGGTGTAAACAACTCACGATAAAACACCAGTTGGTAAACAGATAAAGTATGCTATAGCTATTCAGTGGAATACTATCTGATAGTAAAAAGGAATGAACTCCTGATACCTTTCACATTGTGGAGAAACCTTAGAATATGATTAGTAAAAGAAGCCAGGAAAAGTCAACCATAGTGTATAATTCCATTTGTATGAAATGTTCAGAAAAGATATCCATAAATCCATAAAGACCAACAATAGAAAATCATTACCCCAGACTAAATGTAGGAACAGAGTACTCATGGAATTTTTTTGTGCAAAGTAGAAATGTTTCAAAATTAGTTTGTGCCTAAACTAAGTTTACTAAAATCACATGCTTAAGTAGAAAAAATAAATACACATTAGTGAATCCTGGTTACATTGATTTCCATACCTCAGTTTCCTTATCTCTAAAATGTAGTTAATAGTACTCATCTTTAGTTAATGAAATTCAGAGCAAATACACTGGAAATGTAGAAAATACTTAGTAGTTGCTAGTTGCTATTCTTTTTGAGACAGGGTTTTTCTATCCTGGAACTCTGTAGACCAGGCTGACCCTGAACTCAGAGTGCTGGGATTAAAGGCACCAGCCACTACAGTAGCCCTGTTGTGTTTGTGATTTTTAAAGGAACTGCCATACTGTTTTCTTTTTTTGATTTTTTTCCAGTCAGGGTTTCTCTATGTAGCTTTGTAGGCGAGGCTGGCCTCAAACTCACAGAGATCTACCTGCCTCTGTCTCCTGAGTTCTGGGATTTAAAGGCGTGTGTCAACACTGCCCGGCTGCTACCGTACCATTTTACATACTACAAATAATGAACAGAGTTTCAGTTTCTCCATATCCTTGTCGACATTGATTTTGATTTTTTACTATGTTTTTTTTTTGCTATTTTCTTATGTGTAGTGCAGTGTGATTTTAGGTTTTATGTATGTGTAGCATATGCACATGTATGTCTATGGATGCACATGGAGGCTGTTTATTGAATGTTCTACCCAACTTATTTCTTTGAGGCTGGGTCTCTCCCTATGTATGGAGCTCTCATTTTTTTCTGCTAGGTTGGCAGCTGGCAAGCTCAGTTATCTTCCTATCCCTGTTGTCCACAACACTGAGGTTATAGGTATGTGAGACAATACTCAGCTTGTTTTGAGGGCTCTAGACTCCAAATTCAGGTCTTTATAGTCCAGGGTTTGACTATAGGAATTGACGTTTCTCCGAAGAGCCATAGTGTGCATTATATGTGTGCCTGATGCCTTTGGAGATCAGAAGAGAGGGGCAGGTCTTCTGAAATAGATGGCTGTGAGCTACTATGTGAGTGCAGGGAACCTAACCTACATCCTCTGCAGGAGCATCAAACACTGCTGCTGAGCCATCTCTTCAGCCCCATGTTAATCTCTTAATAATTTTTATCCCTGTTACTGAGCTACATCTTCTAGTCCAGTGGTTCTCAACTTGTGGGTTGTAGCCTCTTTGGGGGCTGAATGACCCTTTTGCAGGGGTGGAATATCAGATACTCTGGATATCATATTTACACTATAATTCATAACAGCAAAATTACAGTTATGAAGTGAAAACAAAAAATAATTTCATGGGGCTAAAGAGGTGGCTCAGTGCTTAAGAGCACTGGCTGCTCTTCCAGAGGACCTGGGTTTAATTCCCAGCACCCATATGGCAGCTCACAACTGTAACTCTAGTTCCAGGGGTTCTGACACCCTCACACTAATGCACATAAATTTTTAAAAAGATTGTTTAAAAATAGTAATTTTATGGTAGTAATTGTATTATTGTAACTGTATTAAAGGATCACAGCATTAGGAAGGTTGAAAAACCACTGCCCTAATAATCCTTAGGTCAGTACTTATGTCTTGCTAATGAATTGACTTTTTAAATTTATTTTCTTTTTGAGACTGGTTTTATTTGGCCTAGTCTGGTCTCAGACTTTACATGTAGTTCAAGAGGACCTTGAATTACTGACTTTCTTTTCTCTACCTCTTCAGTATTGAAATTATAGGTGTGTGATGCCAAGTCCAGTATCTGTGGTCCTAGGAATCAAACCCAGGGCTTCGTGCATACTGTGCAAACAGTCTACCTTCTGAGCTACATCCTTATCCATGAATTTATAACTTTGTTATAAAGTATTTCTTCTGTATCTCTAGTAATAAGGATATTTTATCATCTTTGTCGTCCCCTCTTTAGCTCTTCATCTTGTTTTATGTTGGCATCTACTTTGTCAGATACTAATCTTATCAGAAGATAATTTTTTGTTTTTCTTTCTTGAGACAGGGTTTTTCTTTGTAGCCCTGGCTGTCCTGGAACTCAGAGATCCACCTGTCTCTGCCTCCTGGTTGCTGGGATTAAATGAGTATGCCACTACTGCTCAGATATAAGATAGTTTTTAAAAGACTTTATTTTTATTTATGTGTATGTATGCATCTGTGTCTGAGCACATGGAGGCCAGAGGATGGTGTGGGATTCTCTGAAGCTGGATTTACAAGCAGTTGTAAGCAGCTTGATGTGAGTGTTGGAGCCAAACTGCTCAAGAGCAATAAACAGTTTTAACCACTGGGTCATCTCTCTAGTAGTCTAAGATTTAAAGAGGGAGGAGAGATAACCGTATTTTCATATGTCAATGCCAAGAAAAATTATGTTGATGACAAGGAGAAATTACTGGGGAGAAAGAGAGGTACTTAAAGATTTGATGTCTTTGAGCATATAAGAGGGGAAAGTACTCCATTTGTCAGTTGATTAGTCTGCCTTAGGTAGTATCTTAGTTACTATTATTGCTATGAAGAGACACCATAACCAAGTCAATTTATAAGAGAAAACATTTAATTGGGTCTTGCTTACAATTTCATGGCATCTACTCATGATCATCATGCTGGGGAGCATGCCAGCAGACACGCAAGCATAATGCTGAAGCAGTATCTGAGAGCTTACATGTGATCTACAAGCAAGAGCCAGAGAGAGACTGGGCCTGGCATGGGCTTTTGAAACCCCAGAACCTCCCTCCAGTAACATACTTACTTCAACAAGGTCACACTGATTCATTCCTAAACAGTCCCTGAACTGGGAACCAAACATTCAAATATATGAGCCCATGGGGGCTATTCATATTCAAACCTCCAGATTACACTCCTGTCCCTCCCATAGGCCTGTGGCCGTATCATAATGAAAATGCATTATAGTCTAACTTCAAAAATCCCCACAGTCCTTTACATCCTCAACACTAAAAAGTCCCCAAGTTCAAAGTCTCTTTTTAGACTGCAGGCAATATCTTAACTGTAGCACCCTGTAAAATCAAAATACATAAAGTAAATTACATGTTTTCAACATACAGCAGCACAGAATATACAAAGAGGGGTGGGTTGGTATGGTGAGGGAATACTGACCAAGGAAAAATTGAAACCCAGCAGGGCAACTTCAAACAATGTGTTTGGTGTCATAGAGCTCGTCAGATCTCCCACTCTTTTCAGATTGTTGACTGCAAGAAATTTCTGTCTTTGGAGCTGGTTCCACATCCTGTGTGCAACTCTCCTTAGCAGATATCCCATGATTCTTGCATCTCTAACATCTTGGGGTCTTCAACACAATGCAAGCTTTACTTTTGTAACTTTCTCTTTCTGGGCCTCAGCAGCATTCTTTAACCTTGAAGGAAGCCCCTTTCTACAGCTCCTGTATTTTGTTGAAGAAGCCATAACACTGCACTAAAGCTGCCAAGCTCTGTTGCCAGGCTGGAACCTGCCCCCATCCCTGAATTACATTTGCGTAGGCTTTGACTTGGTGCTTTGCTTTGTTGAGTAACAAGTTGGTAGTTTAGCTGGGTGGGGTCTTGCCTTGGGGGCTTGTTTTAGGGTTTCTATTTCTGTGAAGAGAAGTAGTGAACATGACAACTCTTATAAAGAAAGCATTTATTGGGATGGCTTGCTTAGAGTTCAGAAGAGGTTTAGTCCTGGGAGCATGCCAGCCTTCAGGGCAGAAGTGGTGCTGGCTACATCTTGACTTACAGGCAACAGGAAGTGGACTGAGACACAACAGTATCCCAAGCATAGGAAACCTCAAAACCCACTCTCACAGTGACACACTTCCTCCAACAAAACCACACTTCAGTGCCACTTCCAATGAGATGGAGGCCAACTGAAACTACCACAGGGCACCACTCTATTCTATTTCTCCTAAAACCTTTCCTTAAATTTTTCATCTCTTTGAACACAGTATTTGACTCCAACATTAAAATTTCCTGGTGTTCATTTTTCTCCTCAAACTACACATTATTTTTGCTCTGTTTTCTCTTTTTCATTGTAGATCTGCATGATCATCACTAATAACCATGTGGCATAGCCAATACTAGGCTGTCTTGAAATCTTTGCCACTGCCATTAATCCAAAAACTCTTCAATTTGGCCTCTGGCAGATTCTCAAGACAATGGCAAAATGAAGCCACGTTTCTTTGCCAGAATATTATAAGAATGGTCTCTAGCCAAGTTGCTAATGTTGGTCGTCTCTGAAACCTCTTGAGTCAGGGCCAACATAGTCCACATTTCTCTGCTGTCTTCCGGTGCTTCCACTAGTATGGTCCATTTATCCCTGCTTAAAGCATTCAATTGTTTTTCTATTCAAAGTCCCAGAGTCCACATTCTTCCAACAAGCAGCATGGTCAGGCCTGTCACAGAAATATCCTAGTCCCCGGTACTAACTTCTGTCTTAGTTTCTTTTCTATTGCTGTAAAGAGACATCATGACCAATGATAGATCATTAAAAGGCAGCTGTGGAGAGACTGAAGGTGTTTAGAGGCTTAGTCTGACCTTAGGTGGGACCATGGTTTATTTGCAGTGAGGGGACACTGTCACCCATGTGTATTGATGGCCAAGATGTCAACAGAAAGATGGGATGTGGTCCCTTATAGCAGTGGCAATGACTTCTATAGTCTGCAAAGGAAGATGGGAAATAGTCTTTCAGCAGAAAATTCATTCCTAACTCTTGAGGGGATATTGAAAATGTAGGGCAGGGTTGTTATAGCTGCTTTTTGTTGGGGAGGGTCTTTGTTGGGGCAATAGATCTAAATCCATGAAGAGGTTGTACTCTGGTCATATATCTAGGGAAGAGTCTTGATTGGCTGCAGTGAATCAGGTGATTGCCAACCTGTTTTTGTGAAGAGACTTGGAAAATAATTAATAGGGCTGTAAGCAGATTTGGTTACAGAGTAGAACTGAGATTTGCCAGGAAGTTTGAGAGATGAGGAGGAACAAAAGTGGGGGAAAGTGGGTATAGAGTTGACTCAGGGTGACAGTGACTGGTTCAGTTGCCAGGACTTGCACCAAAATGAGCTAGCAGAAGTAGTAGGGAGCTACAGAGCACCAAAGGAGGGGAACAGGAGAAAATAAGAGGACTGATGTTAAGAATTGTATCTGGCCTGAGATACAAAGATCTGTATCTGTATCTGAAAGGGATGAAGGTCCCTTTTAGCCAAGTTTCTCCACAGCATCTAAGAGATCTTTTTGTTGATGTATTAGAAACACTGTTGTAGGGTGAGAGCTATTGGGAGAACTTTCGTGGAACATTTGGTAAGTAAAACATTTAAAAGACAGCGTGAAAACATAAGTATGAGGATAATAAGGAAGAAAGGAGTGATCAAGGGGATGAACCAGAGTGGGAGGGAACCAGAGCCCATACATAGGAGGCTTATGGTTGAAATCTGGTTCCTGTCTATAGGCCCCATTTCAAACCAGTTAGGATGTGTTGGCCTGGAAGCAGCACATTCCAGAGTAGGGCACAAATCCCATCCCAGTAGTCAGATCTGGTCCTTTTTAATTGTGGAGTACTTCAGCAGTCTAGGAGTTGAGTTGGTCCTGAATGATGTTAAGCTGACCTGAGCTAGTGAGACAGAGGTTAATTGATGCCAAGGAGGCGTCAGTCCAGTTGCTTTAGTTTGAGTCCCAAAAACAATGTCCAGAGTGGCAAGAAAGGGATGAGTTGGATGGCCCATGGCCCATTAGTCCCCTTTTAGAGGTCACCCAAATTGCTTTTAAGGGTTTGGGAACATTTCAATAACTGCCTCAAGGCTGACAGAGGGTGATGGGAGCAGCAGTTAAGAGTGCTTCAAAGGAGGTTCTATCCAAGGGGCCATGATGAAAGTTAACAGTTGGCAAAGACCCAGAACCTAAGTCAGGAGATAATAACTGTACAACTTTGTGGAGACAAAAAGTTACATGAAGAAAACTTTTACATCAAGCTTAACATGAGTTAAATGCAATAGTTGAACTGGCTGGACCATGCACCAGAGTTCTGTAGGAAGTAAATTAACTATTAGCTGTTTGTTTACATCATACTCTTGCCTGAGTAACAAGCACCTGGAAGCTTTAGAAAAGGTCAGTTTAACCCAGCACCGTCCAAGGAATAAATCTGAACAAAAAGTAAGAGATATTCCTTGCTTTTACATATGTTGCACTTTGCATATTTGTTTTAAATATTAACACTACCAGCTATTATTTAATGAACAGAAACATTATCTTAAGTAAAACAAAAAATTTTTGGTCAGAAACAGTTTGATAAGGTAAAATTTTTAAAAATTGCAATTATTAACTTAAATGACCATATCCACTATTTGGAAACATGATAGTATCATCAAATTGTTACATTCCAAGAGACATGTAATTATAAATTGTATTTCCCAAAAAGAAATGATTTTTAATTTTCAGTTTAAAAAGTATACTTCCAGAAATAGTGTTTGCTTTATCAAGAATAAATGATTCCCTTTACAACATTTTCTAAAATTAACCCCATTAAAAGAACCTTTAAAAATCTCTACTTTTTTTTTTTTTTTCCTGGCCTGCTAGTAGTAGCACACGCCTTTAATCCCAGCACTTGGGAGGCAGAGACAGGAGGATCTCTGTGAGTTGAGGCCAGCCTGTCTACAGAGTGAGTTCCAGAACAGACTCCCAAGCTACACAGAGAAACCCTGTCTTGAAAAACAAACAAACAAACAAAAACTACATTTTTATTCTATGTATTCAGCCAACAGATGAAAGCAGTCATATCGAATTGGGGTTTGTTATTTTCCCAAGACAGGGTTTCTGACTGCTCTGTAGACCAGGCTGGCCTCAAACTCAGATCTCCTGCCTCTGCCTTCTGATTGCTAGGATTAAAGGTGTGTGCCACCACCCCCAGGCTTCATGTCAGATTTACAATAATATACATCATAGACTGAATTAACAAAGAAGGCTAAAGCCAATTCTTTATTCTTTCTTCAGATAGAGAGATCTCAGGGTCACTACATACTGACAGCAGTAAGCATATGTTTCTTAACATCATTCTATTTAAAAAGAAATTGATTGTAGCCAGACAGTGGTGGCTACAATCAATTAATCCCAGCACTTGGGAGGCAGAGGCAGGCAGATCTCTCTGAGTTCGAGACCAGCCTGGTCTACAAGAGCGAGTTTCAGGACAGCCTCCAAAAGAAGCCACAGAAAAACCCTGTCTCGAAAAAACAAACAAACAAAAAAACCAGAGAGAGAGAGAGAGATTGATCAGAGGCATGACTCATAAAGCAAGACAATGAAATTAAAGAGCTTTAACAAATACTGACTTTTGGAATTTCTTAGAAAACACCCATAAACATGGCTGTTAAAGCCTGTGTTCTTTTTTGTTGTTATTTTTGTTTTTTTGAGCCATCACCATCCCCCAGCATTTTTTTTTTCCTGTTGCCTGTGTACTTCTTGTAGACTTTAAGGGTGTAGGCACTGGCCCTGGAGCTCTAACTGGGTAGAGAGTAGATTATAATCTTGATCACCACAGGTGAGCCCAGGTTAGAGAGAATCTCCTTCATCTAAGTCATCTCCTCCTGAAGAACTTGGCTTAGAACAGCAATAGAGTCTTTTGTTAACTCTACAGATACAAAACCAACTATAAAAGACATTGCTTGGAAAGTCTGAATAACTTTCCAAAGCTATAAATTTGATGACAGAGTATCTGGCATCCTCTTTTAATGGGGGAACATGGATGTTAGGGTATAGACCCTGGGATTACCTTTGCTAAGAGGAAGAATTGAATGCAGGGTAAAGGGCATGATCAATTGAACTAGTATGCAGGTCCCATACTAGTTGGGTTGGTAGGCTTATGTACAAGGTACCCCTGCTCACAGAATTCTCATGTTGGTTCAGAAGACAATAGTTGCTCTTTGCTTCTCTGAGATATTTAGGATGTGGATGTAGACTCTGATTAGGCAAAAGAATCCATCCCTGTCATGTGATACACAGGAGTAATTCATCTTTACATAAAGAAGATGTTTGGTTTATAGAGCTAGAAGCCATCAGGCCTATGCAAACTGGAGCTGGTCAGGCCTACACAACCAGATGCAGAAGACTCAGACTTCTGGCGGGTCTTTTTTCCTATGCATCCTTGTCCTGTAAGGAAGCTAACCTGCAACTTAAATCTGGTGGGATACTGCTCTATCCAAAGGAGCTTGGCCTCCATCCAAGGGAACTGCTTGAGCCTGAGGTTTCCTGGCATGCAAGTTGAATGACACGAAATAAAAAGGACATGACTGCTCCTAGGTGTGGTGGAGGAGAAAGTTTATTGTAGATAAAAGGGAGAGCATAGCCAGAGGCAGAGACAGGGACATCTCTGTGGACATGACCAGAGTGGACATGACCAGACTGAAATGGGCCATGTGGAGAGAAGGGAGAGAAGAATCAGGTGTAGCAGCCAAGAGGCCAAGGTACAAAAGGAGCAGGTAATCAAAAATGTCTGAATTGTATAAAGAGCCTCTAGGGGAAGGGTATTCCAGCCATACCCTGTAACAGGTAGAGCCTGAGGGATGCTGGGAGAACCTGGAGGTCAGGTCTGCTTTGATATATTAAATAAGCACCTCAGCCATTTGTCCTGGGTTTGAAACTTAACACAGCTCCTTGTAAATTTAACTCATTTTACTCAAGCATTCAATCTTTTTTTCTTCTTTCCTCCTTGAGACAGGGTTTCTCTGTGTACCCCTAGCTGATCTGGAACTCACTCTGTAGACCAGGCTGGCCTGGAACTCAGAGATATGTCTGCCTCTGCCTGGAGTGCTGAGATTAAAGATGTGTACCACCACTGCTAGCTAAATTGGTGAACTTCATACGATTAGAATTTCACAGTTTTTTGTTTTGTTTTGTTTTTGGTTTTGGTTTTGTTTTTGGTTTTTCTAGATGGTTTCTCTGTGTAGTTTTTGGAGCCTATCCTGGGCACTCTCTCTGGAGACCAGGCTGGCCTCGAACTCACAGAGGACTGCCTGCCTCTGCCTCCTGAGTGCTGGGATTAAAGATGTGCGCCACCAACACCTGGCTAGATTTCACAGTTTTATTCCTATTAAGTTTGAGCCTTAAAAATTCTTGAATTAACTGATTGGTGGCAGCACATACATGCCTTTAATCCCAGCACTCAGGGGACAGAGGAAAGTGGATCTAGGCTAGCCTGGTCTACAGAGTGAGTCCCAGGACAGCTAGGGCTGTTAACAGAAAAACTGTTGTAAAAAACCAAAAACAAACAAAATAAAAATTCTTTAATTAAAGATCCTTTATTTAGTATCAAACTTTAAACCATAAATACAGTCCACAGACTGGGGACCTCATTTTCCTGATCCCTTTTGTAAATGCCAGGTTTTTTGTTTGGTTTTTTGGATTTTTCGAGTCAGGGTTTCTCTGTGTAGCTTTGTATGTAGACCAGGCTGGATCGAACTCACAGAGATCTGCCTGTCTCTGCCTCGTAAGAGCTGAGACTAAAGGTGTGCATCACCACCTCCTGGTGTATTGTGTATCTCTTACAAACTTAATTGTAATGCTATTATCAGAGATAATATGTAATTTCTTGGTTCCTTTTGCTATCCTCAGGTTTCTATACTAATAAAAAAGTTAGACTGGAGAGATGGCTTAGCTGTTAAAAACTGGGCTCACAGAAAAACATCAAAAACCTTTCTTTCTTTCTTTCTTTCTTTCTTTCTTTCTTTCTTTCTTTCTTTCTTTCTTTCTTTCTTTCTTTTTGGTTTTTTGAGACAGGGTTTCTCTGTATTGCTTTGGAGCCTGACCTAGAACTTGTTCTGTAGACTAGGCTGGCCTCGAACTAACAGAGATCTACCTGCCTCTGCCTCCTGAGTGCTGGGATTAAAAGTGTGCACCACCAACGCCTGGCCAAAAACATTTCTTAAGGCAAAGTCTAGTCAAAGGTGCTTTATTTATTTGCATTTATTTTCCTTGTGTGATGCAGAGGAAAACTATGGAAAATTTCCATCTATACCTTTCATTCTTCAGCTGCTTATGGCCTTTTAAAAAATTACATTCTTGTTTCAATGAATTCTTTTTGGAAGTAGAAGGACAGTGCTTGTGACAATCAGAGGGTACCTTGTGGGAGTTGGCTTTCTCTTTCCCCCATGTGGTTCCCTAGTATTGAACTCAGGCTGTCAGGGTTGGCAGCAGGTACCACTGAGCCATGTTATCAGTCTAGCTTTAGGACTTTTGACAAGTTTTTCTTCATAACATAAATTGTATTAGGAAAGCATCCAATAATTCAGTACCGGTAACTAATACAAATAAAAGCAACAGAAACATATCCATTTCCATCTTAGATTAGTTAGTGTAGAAGTTGAGGGTATTCTCAAGATATTAGGAAATCGAGTTTAATGTCAATGCTGGTGCCCCAGGGCATCTAAGCAGTGTTTATAAGAAATGACATTTCTGGGCAGTGGTGGTGCACACCTTTAGTCCCAGTACGTTGTAGGCAAAGGCAGGCAGATCTGAGTTTGAGATCAGCCTGGTCTACAGAGTGAGACCATGACAGCCTGGTGGAGAGTGAGTTCTAGGACAGCCAGGGCTACACAGAGAAACCTGTCTCAAAGAAAAGGAAGGAAGGAAGGAAAGAAAGAAAAAAAACATCAGTGCTTTTACTTTTCTACTACCAAATATTTCCCCTCTTACATATTCATAAAAGTACAGTAAGATATATATGAGTATCATTTCAACAGTATTTTATTTGCTTGTTTTGCAGTGCAGGGATTATACTCAGGATCTCTTGGTCATACTGGGCACTAGGCTCATGCAGCATTTTTAATTTTTAAGATTTGTTTATTTATATGATTGTTTTGCCTGAGTGTATGTACCACATGTGTGCCTGGTTCCTGACGAAGGCATAGGATCCCCTGTAGCTGTAGTTAACAGACAATTGGAATCTCTCTTGGTGCTGGGAACTAAACCTAAGTTCTCTAGAAGGGCAGGAAGAGTTTTTAAAAGAGACATCTCTCCAGCCCCCAAGCAGCATTATTTTTAAGAGGGGGAAAATAACAGTAAAAAATTAAATGCCATCTTGCAGTCAAAGAACGACGATGGGGACTGAGAGATTGCTTAAGCTGGATAAGCCTGATGATCTGATCTGAGTTCAATTCTTACAAGTCAAAGTGGAAGAAGAGAACCAATTGCATAGTTGTCCTCTTACTACCACACATACACACACACGCACACATACATACACACACACACACACACACACACACACACACACACACACACACACACACTGATAAAAACATTTTCTCTCTTTAATGATGGCATGTTAGGGACATCATCAAATTCAGCTTATCCTTGTCAGAATGTTTTGTATAGTATTGTTTTCCTTTCCTAGGTGCTGTAGTTTTTCTTATCACAAAGTATTCCTTTTTGGGTTTGTTTTCCTCTTATGTTATTCATTGTGTATAAATTATAGAAAAGTAAAAAGTAAATCACATGCCTTTATTGTATTGTATTTCTCAATTTTAGAATAAATAGGGTTTTGATGCTAAAGCTTTATATCATCTAGCTTTCAGGCTTTACCAGTCTCATGAGAATCTAGTGTAATCATGTAAGGAGAAGAAACATTTTTAAGTAAGAAAAATATTGGCAGTATTGTAACTGTAGTGGAATTCTTGAAATAGAAATGTTTGTCAACTTTAATGTCTATATATTTTATTCTTTTGAACAGTTCGATTTCCTGAAGATCTTGAGAATGACATTAGAACTTTCTTTCCTGAGTATACCCATCAGCTCTTTGGGGATGAGTAAGTAACATAAAAATTTGCCAAATTAATGTGGAAAAAGAAAGAAACCATTTTTATTTTTATTTATTTATTTATTTTTAGCATTTGAAGGTCAGATTTTATTTTTTTTACTCATTTTTTTGTACTTTATCTTAAAATGTATATTAGAATAATAGTTTATGCACTATGTAGGTAATACCTACTGTTTACTACTAAAAACGTGTATGTTTTAATTCTCACTGCAATATTAACCATTGTATTTGCAACTTTTGTGTACTGGTGGAATTGAACACTTGCCTAAGGACATAAAAGTGGCTGGAGTTCATAGTCAGACAATCCAGAGCCCATAGTTATCATTACTACTTTTTAGTTTTGCCTACCTTTTGTCATACTACTTTCAATATAGCGTAACCCCAGAAATTCACAGTTTCAGGTGGTACTTAGTGATTAAATAAGCAATTCAAGAAATTGTATGTGTGTGTTGGGGGTGGCAATGTGCGTACTCGTGTACATAGGAGTACATAGAAAGGAGAGGAGGATGTTGGTATCCTGTCACTCACCCTCATTCCTTTGAGACAGGGTCTCTAATGAAACCTGGAGCTAGGCCAGTGGCAGCAAGTGTCAGCTATTCTCCTTCCTCTACTCCCCCTTGCACTGTAGTTACAGGCACATGCATGGAGACCTAGCTTTTTGTGTGGGTCCTTCAATTTAAGCCTAGCTCATTAAGCTTATGCAGCAAGTGCTCTTTCCCATTAAGCCATCTTCCCAGACCCTAAAAACAACTTTAAAGATATGTCCTGGGATATTCAGCACCTTCTTTGATTCCCTAAACCTTATATACATTGTTAACATAGTCAGTTATTTTCTTTTTTTCTTATTTAAAAAGTTGCAATAATTTATTCTTTTCATTTGGATTCAGCTCTTAACTGGTTTTTGTTTTGTTTTAAGGTAGAATCTCATGTAGCCTACATTGTCCTCAAACTTGCTCCCCAGTGCTTGGGATTAAAGGCATCTGCCACCACCACCACCAGACTTTTAATTCTTCAAATGTATTTTTAAATTGAAAAATGACTCTTTTTTGGTTTGGTTTTGTTTTGTTTTTCGAGACAGGGGTTCTCTGTGTAGCTTTGGAGCCTATCCTGGCATTCGCTCTGGAGACCAGGCTGGCCTCAAACTCAGAGATCCGCCTGCCTCTGCCTCTCAAGTGCTGGGATTAAAGGCGTGCGCCACCAACGCCCGGCTGAAAAATGACTCTTCGTGGAACAAATTTTATATGTATTTTTAACTAATGTTTCACATTAGGCATTTTATGAGCTTTTAAATATATGTAATCGAATACTATATAATACATATACGCTAAAATTCAAAATTTTTTTTGTTTTTTTGTTTGTTTTGAGACAGGGTTTCTCTGTGGCTTTAGAGGCTGTCCTGCAATTAGCTCTTGTAGACCAGGCTGATCTTGAACTCACAGAGATCTGCCTGCCTCTGCCTTCCAAGTGTTGGGACTAAAGGCATTGTGCCACTACCACCCAGCCAATGTTTCTTATTTTTAACAGGTTTTGTTTTATTATAAAATATTTTCCTTTAGAGCCAGGTGGCGCACGCCTCTAATCCCAGCACTTGGGAGGCACAGGCAGATTTCTGTGAGTTCGAGGCCTAGTCTTCAGAGTGAGTGCCAGGATAGGCTCCAAAGCTACACAGAGAAACCCTGTCTCGGAAAAAAAAAAAAAAAAACCTTTAGAGTTTTAAAAAGAGGGATATTTATTTTCCTCTACTTTTTTACTATTAAAAAATAACCTCCTCCAGGACTGAGTGTATAGTTCAATGGTAGTTTGTTCAAAAAACAAACTCCCTTCAGTTATATCTCAGTGAATGAAATCTAGTCTCTAGATATTGCTTCTTAATGACTTTCACGTTCATCTATTAGATTTGTGTAGTATCACTGCAAATAGTGTACTCATATATCATTATTCTAAGTTGGGTAGGTAACTGTCATATGATGGTGATGATCTTGTACTTTGGACCCAAGCGAGGCACAGTCCTTGTGCTAGAGTCATTGCCACTCCCTTCTTCTTGGAGAATTGCTAGAATCAACATATTTTGGTAGCCTATACAGAAAACTGTTTTCTTTTTCTTTTTTTGCTTTCTTCCCCCCCCCCTCCGGCTTTTTGAGATAGGGTTTCTCTGTGTAACTTTGGCAGCTATCCTGGAACTCACTCTGTAGACCAGGCTGGCCCTGAACTCACAGAGATCACCTGCTTCTGGGATCAAAGGCATGCACCACCACAGCCCGGCTTTGGAACTGTTTCTTATAAATACTCTCTTTAAGAAGTTATTTTTTAGAGGCTGACTTAATGGATCTGCAGTTGAGAGTGCTTTTACTGCTCTTTCAAAGGATCCAATCTAAGCTCAATTCTCAACACCCATGTTGGACAGCTCATAGCTGCCTCTAACTCCAGCTTCAAGGCATCCAATGTCTTCTCCTGGGCTCTTGGGGTGCTGTACTCACAGGCATCTGCCTACACACATAATAAAAAAAGAAATCAACCTGAAAAATCAAAGAATTCATTTAAAAAATATAAATTTATCTCAGCTTTACTGAGATAAATTGCATCCATATAATCAATATTAGATGTTTTTATTACGCTCACCAAAAAGCCTTCTTCCTACTTTGAGTCCCTCCAGTCCCAGTCTGTCTGTAGATTCTTCTGATCCAGATATTTTAGAATTCAGGCTTTCTCTCCCAAGATTCTTGAAAAGGGAATATCAGTGCTTTATGATACTAATGATCAGAGTTGGAATTCACAGAAGGGTTGGGTGTTGTCACTACTTTGAACAGCTATGGATGCTTGTGATAAAGCAAGTGGTAAGCTGAAAGGACCTGCCCAAGGCTACCTGTTTGCCTAGCTAGGTCTTAGATTAATGATACTTACCTCATCTGAAATGCCTTCTAGTTAATAACAGCACAACAGCAGGCATCGTAACAGTGGAGGTAATGTCTAACAGTACTCACTGTTATTTAACATACCCATTGAACCCAAACAGCTTTCCTGAGTTAGGCACCTTAATTCTCTCTCTTTTTTTTTATATGAAACTGAGTCCAGTATCATTGTGAATGTTCATTTCCTTTAATTTTTTTTAAACAAGTAAATGTAGTTTAACTTCATAGACAATTTTAAGATTTTAAATTTGTTTATATTTGTATAGGTAATACTCTTTGAAGATTTGGCAAAAATTCATTTTGGCTGGTTTTTGTTTTTGCTTTTCATCTCAGTGAAACTGCTTTTGGTTACAAAGGTCTGAAGATCCTGCTCTACTATATTGCTGGTAGCCTATCAACAATGTTCCGTGTTGAATATGCATCTAAAGTTGATGAGAACTTTGACTGTGTGGAGGTAAGAACAGAAATACATACATTTTAACTTTTCCACTTGAGTGTAACAGAGGTCTTAAGTGTTAAGGTTCTAAAGAGGAAAAACCGCAATATTGTTGCTTCATAATCACAGTGTTGTGATTAGGAGGTGTTTGCCAGTCTTTTTTATAACCCTGTGATCATAACCCTGAGTCTGCTCATCTCCTGGATGAACCTTCTCTATGAAAACCTTCACTTTGGTGAGTAGAGCTCTATTTACTGACTTTTGTTTTGATTGTAGGCATTCAAGTTGACAGCTTTCTGAAGGCTTGTAACTTATTTTAACTTCTGATTTTTATTTTATTTATTTATTTATTTATTTATTTATTTATTTTTTTTACATAGCCTTGACTATCATGGAACTTGCTCTGTAGACCAGGCTGACCTTGAACTCACAGCGATCCACCTGCCTCTGCCTCCTGAATGCTGGGATTAAAGGCATCTGCTACTACCACCAACTTCTGATTTTTAGCCTCTTGATTGTGTGTTTTTCTCTTTCTCCCATGTTTTATTCTCTTAACTGTCAGTTAAGTAACATTGCTAGGGTCTTCTCTTAACAATCTATATAAAAATAGTATATTGGTATATTTAATGAAATGATGTATAATGTCTATACAGCATGAAAGAAGCCTGAAATAGTCTTAATTTTTAGAAAAATTTTGATTAGCACATAATAGTTTATATATTTATGGGATACAACATAGTATTTCAATACTTGCATACAATGTGTAAAGGTCAGTCAGAGTAACTGATCATCTTTTACCTCAAATATATCAAGAAATACTCGCAGGCTGGACATGTGGCTTAGAAGTTAAAGGGCACTGGCTGCTATTTCAGAAGACTGGGGTTGCATTCCCAGCACCCTTAAGGCAGCTCAGGATGGTCTGTAACTCTTACAGTTCCTGGAGATCTGACACACTTTTCTGATCTCTGTAAGCACCAGACCGCACAGTATACATACATACATGCATGCAGACAAAACACCCATACACAGAACAATAATAAAATAATTATTTTTTAAAAGAAAAGGACTTATGTAATCAATATTAGTGTTAGAAATATTTTGAGTACTGCTTGTTCTTTTGTTTTCTTGTACTTCTCAGTCATGCTTAAAATTACTAAGCTTGACAGATAAATAATATGTAATTGTACTTAGTATTTCCTTTACCTAATGGTTTGTATCTCTTGAAATTTTCTTTTAATTTTGCTGATAGAAAGATGATTGTGAATAATTCTGTAGTTGTGATAAGTGAATGTTTTCAACTAAATTCCATCTGAACCAGCATTGAATAAACTATTAAAATAGAGGTTTTCAGTAATGAGATTTTCTTATTAGATATGGTTAAATTTCTCCAGAATCCAAATATGTCATACTAAGTATTCTGATTTCAAATACAGCTAATGTTTTCCTTTGTGCAGTACAAAATTCGCTGTCATTTGAGGCATGTGTGTGTGTGAGAGAGATTTAATGTTGGAGTTAATAGTACTAAATTGATTTCTTCCAAAGGAACTATTGACTTGGTTATTGATAAATCTTTCAAATACTGCATGTAGTGAAAATAGCTATTTGTGCTAACTTCTAATTGTTCCATTTCTGAAAACCAGGGTTTCCATTTAGAAGTACTATGTTAAGTATAAGAAATCAATCAATCTTGTATAGTGTTTTGTAAGGTTACTTATTTGCTTCATGGTCAAAGATCATTTGTTTAATGTTAAGGAAAGATGCCTTCCCCCCCATTTTTTAAAAGAATAGTAGTTGATATGGGCATAGTGGACTAGCTTCTTCTGTTTCAATTTGCAGCAATCATGCTCATTCCCCATGGCTTCCTGTGTCCTTTTTCCTCCCCATTAATTATGTATATTATGTAGTGTTTCTGCACGTATTGCCATGTGAATGTGGGTACCTAAAGAGGCCAGAAGGGAGAAGTTGTGAACCACCCATTGTGTGTGCTGGGAACTGCATTTAGGTTTTCTGCTGATGCCAGGAATATAGTAAATAAAACATTCTCTGCTCTCAGAGAATTTGTCATAAACAAATCATAAATTCAGAGGGTAATAGAAATCTTTTGCCGGGATGGTTGAAGAGAGTGGCAATCTAGATTATGCAGTGCCTTGGGATTTTCTGTGGGAAGATAAGGTATTGCTAAGAGGCAAGAATGGTTAGTAGCCTTTATAGGTTTTAAACAGATGGTGAGTTAGTTACACATTTTAAGAAGGTAGGCTGGCATGTATGCATGCTTGTAATCCCAGAATCCTGGAAGTGGGGGGCTTGTAGAAAGTTCTGGAGTTAAAAACAATATTTAGCTACATGGCAAGTTTGGGGCCAGCCTGGGCCGTTTGAGACCTTGTCTCAAAACAAAACAAAAACAATTGTGGCTTGCAGAGGACCTGCTATAGTGGGTGAAAGTGAAAGAAAGGAGATCAGAAACCAGAACATTGCAGGATTAGTTGTCATATTGAGAATATTATTTATTGATAGGGCCAGTATGTTTATGGTTGAAGTAGATGTGATGGTTGAGGGAGAGAAAGAAGAGGGGGGGGAGCCACTGCTCCTGCGTGTAGTAGTGCATGTCTTTAACTCCAGCACTCAGGGATGCAGATCTCTGTGAGTTTGAGACTAGCTTTGTCTACAAAGTGAGTTCTAGGACAGCTAGGGCAGTTACACAGAGAAACCCTGTCTCAAAAAACCAAACCAGACAAATCAAAAATAAAAAACCATTGCCTAAGAAGTAGTAATACTGACATATTACTGTCTTTCAAGGCCAGTCTGTTCTACATAGTTAGTTGAGACCCTGTCTCAAAAAAAAAAAAAAAAAAAAAAATGCAAGCATATGTTCTTAAGGTGTGAGTAGGAGCAAAGGTTAATTTGCTTTTTGCAGTTTTGCTATTACATTAATTATTTTGTTTACATCTGCATGCCTATGTGTATATTTGCATGTTTGTGTTTGGGGTACACATGTACCAAAGTCCATGCATGGAGGCCAGAGAAAAAACTTCTGAGAGTTAGTTCTTTACTTTTACCATGTGGGTCCTGGGAATCGAACTCAGGTCACTAGGCTTAGTGACTGGCACTCTTACCTGCTGAATATCTCACTGCTCCCATTCATTAATCTTTATCTCTCTCTCTTTTTTTTCCCCCCAAGCTGAGTTCTACAGTTGTACCTAAAATTCTGTAGCACAGATAAGATGCCTGAGAAACCTCTTTACTGGCCATTGTCTTACAACCAACTTGATTATTCAGATATTGAATTTGCATGTCCGTTGCTTTTTAAATTCCTGTCTTCTATTGAGGTAATTTCATTCTAAATGGAGGACTATATAAACTGTTTTTCTACTTGTGTTTCTGGGAGAGAGTTGATAGAGAACGTAAGATGTATGGGTAGGTTGTGTTGTTTATGAGTTTTTAGTTACTTTATTCTTGTCCCCTAAGGAGGACTGAATTTGACAGATGAAAGTGTATTTAATTTTTTTCTTGTAATCTTTAACTTCTTTTTAGGAAAGTATTAAGGATGGAGTCTAGGGCTTTCATATACTAGGCAAGCAGTTTGCCACTGAGCTATATCCCTAGATGTTTGGGGGTTTTTGTTGTTGTTTTTTGTTTTTTTTTTTTTTAAAAAACAGATTCTTACTAACTGGCCCAGGCTCACCTTGAACTCAGATAGCCTGGGCTGGCCTTGATGGTGGGATTCTCTTACCTGCCATCTGAGTATAGGCCTGTACTACTAAGCCCAGCTGTATGAAAATTCTTTGTACTTTATAAAGTATTCTTGTGTGTGTGTGTGTGTGTGTGTGTGTGTGTGTGTGTGTGTGTGTGTGTGTGTATCTTTGTGTGCATGCAGATGTAGTTGTATATATGTGAGGCCAGAGGATAATAACCTCAGGTGGTGTTCCTTGTGCTCTACCAACCTTTGCTGTCCTTTTAATTTTGAGGCAGGGTCTTAACTGTGGCTTGGAACTTAGCAAGTAGGCTTGGCCAGCAAGTCCCAAGGATCTGTATGTCTGCCTCTACAACAGATTTCATGTGCATGCCACTGAGCCTGGATTTTATAAATGAGTGTTAGGGACTGAACTCAAGTCCATGTGCTTGCAAGGCAAGCACTTTACCAATTGAGCTACCTCCCTAGTTTAATATACCCATAATCTTTTTAAAAATACAATATCACAAAAAGTTGTAGTTATATGTTGACAACTTCATCTTGCTTATTAAGTTTGAGTAGTAAAACTAATGCAGTGCCAGAAAACATAAATGAACATAAATAAACTGTAGAAAAGCTCACATTTTAATACTAATAATACTCAATTTCCGAATTTAAAGCTGAAATATCACACTATGAGAGTGAGCAAATCTGGGCAGTGTTGGTGCACGCCTTTAATCCCAGCACTTGGGAGCCAGAGGCAGGCGGATCTCTTGAGTTTGAGGCCAGCCTGGTCTGCAGAGTGAGTTTCAGGACACCAGGGCAACACAGAGAAACCTTGTCTCAAAGGACTGAGACACAGGGGAAGGAAGAAGGGAAACAAATCAAAAAGAAATAACTCCTTTTGCTTTTTGTAGCATATCTTAGATATTCTTAGAGTTATAGTAATATGCTAAATCTTGTGACACATAAGCCAAGTAAAGAATTGCATGTTCCACTTACTTAACATGCCTTTAATTGCAACCTCAAAAATAGCTCGCCAGGGACAAACTTAGACAAACATTGCTGCTTAAGATAAGATACTAGAAAGGTTATTGTACTTCCAAATACATATAAATTAAAAGCAAATTAAATATTTGTAACATATTACTAGCTTTTTCTCAGGCACATTGGTTTGTGCAGTGATAAAGGAAAACAAAAGTTGTTTCATGTAACAAAGCATAGGACATTGGAACTCTAAATGGCCATGGTTAGAAAGTATGTTCTTTAAGATATTCCAAAGGGTTGGATAGATGACTCAGGGCTTAATAGTGCTGGCTGCTCATGTAGAGGACCCAAGTTCCATTCCCAGCACCAACATAGTGACTCACAACCACCAGTAAGTCTATTTCCGGGGTATCTGATTCCCTTTTCACCCTTCCTGGGCACGGGCGCACATGGTGCACAGACAAGATTTTATGTAAAGGTGTTTATTGAGTAAATGTCTTTGAATACTGAAAGTTATGTATTCTTTCAACTTGTTTAAGTCGGATTTGAGGGTAGTTTGCCTTTCAACAGAATTATGACTTGAAACCTAGAAGTTACAGAGATCTTTGAAGTTGGTTTATAGATGCAAGATGGGTAAAGTGACTCACATGCTTTTGTAGCTCCAGCCTTGTTTCGGAGATATGTTCAAAATCACAAGTTTAAAAAATTAAAAATCACAATGTTGAGGTTGCCCTGTAGTGATTTTCTTAATTGTTTTTTTTCCCTGACATTTAAAAACCAGAACTATATTATACTATTTTACCCATCACTTTTTTATACTACATAACAGATCTATTGTAATTATTCCTCTTTTTAAATACTTTCATGCAATTATTGAAAATTGGGTGTCTCTTCACATTCACAGTTTCAGGGAAAATGTTTATCAAATCATATGTACTTTTAAAATAAAGTAGATTTATCAAACTTACTTGCAATTGAGGATGACTTGCAAGTACTGCTATACACATTAGAAATAAACTGTCAGCCAGAATGTTGAAAAGACATATTTTAAGTAATAGCTCATTTTTATGACCATAAATAAATCATGTGTAAATGTTGGTGCCAAAGCACTGAAAATAAAACTCAATTATGATAAACTCTGAGTCCTTGTATCTCTATCCTAAAATGTAACTCAATGATAATAAACTACTATTCATCTGCAGGTGCATTGCTCCTACTTAGTTAAAAGATGGTTGAAAGGATAGGAATTAGTAGCATGTTGTATTAGCCTTTTGTAGTGTATTTTGTCCTAAGCATCTTAATTTCCCTGTTTTGAATGCTAAGTAGCAAGGGTCTTGGTTTAGAACTAATACCCATCATGCATGTAAACGGTATGAAAGAGCTGCTTAGTAAGTTAACACAAAGTGTTCTTGTGTCAGTCCTTGTGGAAATAGATACAATACAAACATTACAGCTGAACTCACGGCAAACTCCATTAAGTAAAAACCTGGCCTCATTGTTCAGGAAAAAGTTTGAATAGAATGCAAGCTCATTTTGTTGAATGTAATGTCAGGCTTTTAGGGACTGTATTGAAGGATAAGGTTTTGTTAAGTTGAGACCAATTCATTAAGTTTTATTGCCTGGTGAGAAGCAGTAATACTTTATTGTAAGACTTCATCAAATATTCATGGTCAAAGAGAAGTAGTAAATGTATTCAATCAAGTGGTCTTTCGGGTTTTCAAAAGGATTATGAAGTCTGCTCAGCTGATAGTTTCCATTCATTGAGGTTGTTTAACAAGGGTAATTTTAATCTTGGAGTTTAATTTTGTTGTCCAGTCTTTTCTCTTTTATATGATCACAAATCCAAGTCTATGAAAGTTGTCACATTGTGGAGATGGGTGGATAATATAAGCATTCATATGATTTTTGTATTTCTTAAGTGGAGATACTTTAAAAATTATCTTAGTATAGCATATGAGGGTCTTATCTGTCTACTTTGCTATTCATTTGGTCAGACTATCTAGCCTTACCACTTGCTGCTTGTGATCTTTTCATGTCTTGGATAACATGGTTTCTTTGAGATGTATATAATAATAATAATCAGTCTTTTGGTTTAAGATTGTCTTGAAGGGTGGTAGGTAATCATTTTCTGTATGATGTTAAAAATCTAAATGGCACTGCTGTTACTCTTGCACTTACTGTTAGGCTACCTGCCTCCTCTAGTTTATTTTTATGTTAATGCTCATCTCGGACTTTTGTGATAGTAGTTTGTTTATGTAAAACTTAACCTTTTTCATTTCACTGCATTGTTTACTTCTTTAGTCTAATTGTGAAGTTTTGTGGTAGTTGTTGATTTTGTCCATTAAAATTTTTTTTGTTTTGTTTTGAAACATGGGTTCTCTCCCTGGCTGGTCTAAAACTTGTTATGTAGACCAGGCTGGCCTCAAACTCACAGAGATCCATCTGACTCTGCTTCCTGAGTGCTGGGATTAATCACTACCTCTAAACCAGTTTTGTACATTTTAAAGACAAACATTTCACCTAAACATTTTCACCTAAAAGCTAAATTTGTTAATTTTTGTTCTTCATCCTCTATTCCTCAGGCAGATGATGTTGAAGGGAAAATCAGACAAATCATTCCACCTGGGTTTTGCACAAACACAAATGATTTTCTTTCTTTGCTGGAAAAGGAAGCTGATTTCAAGCCATTTGGAACCCTACTCCATACATACTCAGTTTCTTGTCCAACAGGAGGAGAAAACTTTACTTTTCAGATCTATAAGGTAAAAAGAAATATTTCCCTTTGCCTGGAATCTGTATGGGATTGTATATCCAATAATTCTAGCATCAGAAAAAAATGGTTTTTATTGGCACTAAAACCAGATCTGTTTTTACTGTATGTTTGTGTACATATTTAACCTGAGACTTGTAAATGTTTCCTACAGGGTAGATAGTTTTGTGTTCTGCAGACTTTCACTTACCTCAGTGATGAGTTTCACCTGACTTTTCCTGGCTTTTTCCCTAGGCTGACATGACATGTAGAGGCTTTCGAGAATATCATGAAAGGCTTCAGACCTTTTTGATGTGGTTTATTGAAACTGCTAGCTTTATTGACGTGGATGATGAAAGATGGCACTACTTTCTAGTGTAAGTACAGTTCTAAAGCAACAGTGGACCTTATTACCTCCACAAAGCCAGCATTTTAATTGTGGCAGCCCAATTATTGGGGACAGTATAATGATATTTTTCCCAGGAAAGAAAAACTATTGTTTATGGGGCTTGAGTTTGCCTTCATTATGCTTTGGGGGAACTTGAGAATAGAGCTGAATTAAATGCTGTTGTCTGTTAGGGCCCTGAATGTAGGCTTAAACAGTAAAATGAGCTTTGCCTGTGTTTTCTTTTACTTGCCACCTATTCATCTTTATAATAGGCAAGTGCACTGAAGTGATGTAAAGAGGTCTGATTTATCCAAGTTGCTGCACACCAATTAAGTGAATTGTACATTCAGAACATAGCAGGTGTACCCATTGGGCCCTCACAGAGTAGCTTGCTGACACTGAAAATTCAGTCAGAGAATGGAAAAGAAAATGGACACTGCATGGGAGCGCGACTGTAATTGACCTGCTTGGCTTTCTGTTTTATCTGCAGATTTGAGAAGTATAATAAGGATGGAGCTACGCTCTTTGCGACCGTAGGCTACATGACAGTCTATAATTACTATGTGTACCCAGACAAAACCCGGCCACGTGTAAGGTAATTGGCAGTATAACACGTGCCTTGTCTTTTATTTCAGAAGGAACTGCTGAAGTTTCCAATACTTGTTATAGTAGTGTTGATTTGTTTAAAAAAAAAAAAAATCACCATTCATTGACTATGTGCTGATGTATTTTATTGTTTTCTTTGAAACTGTCTGGCAGAGGAAACCAATTTTGAGTATGTTAGTAATTTTTCAGTTTCTTGAAGTTTGATTTTTAAAAAGCAGCAACATTTATGCTATCATAATTTGATTTTTTTAACTGGCCATGATGTGATGTTTTAATTTAGAATAATTTCTTTACTATAGTCAGATGCTGATACTGACTCCATTTCAAGGTCAGGGCCATGGTGCTCAACTTCTTGAAACAGTTCATAGATACTACATTGCATCTCCTTCAGTTCTTGATATAACAGGTATGTAAAATTTTATGTTACTAAAAGAACCTTTCTCAAACATCATCTTAGTTTTTTCTGTCTTAAGTGTTAGCATTCTCTGGGGTCTTTAGGGGACCGAAGATTGCCTTTAGGTTATATTTTGGATCATATGCTTTTATGAAAATTGAACTGTATCCCTAACTGAAGTGAACAAAATTAAAAATAATGAACTAAATATATACTATTTGGGGAAGTACTGGTCAGCCGTAAATGCATTGCAAGTGTGGTATAGCTTATTTGGCAAACATTTTCATCATTTAGACGATACCTGCCCATTAATTTTAAATCATAGTGTGGTGGGGGAGTAGTAGTTCCTTAATAGAATGCACTTTTGTTGTTGCTGTTGTTTTGTTTTCTTTTTCTTTCTTTCTTTTTTTTTTTTGAGACAGTTTCTCTGTTTAGCCCTGGCTGTCCTGGAACTCACTCTGTAGACCAGGCTGGCCTCGAACTCGTAGACATCTGCCTGCCTTTGCTGTCCCAGTGCTGGTATTAAAGATGTGCATCACTGTGCAGCGGATGTCATTTTCTTGCCCTGAGTAATGTTCAGATTTGTTGTTCATAAAGTTGCTGATGCAACTGAAAGTCACTGCCAGGTGTTGTAGCATATATACCTATAATCCTAGCACTAAAAGGGCTGAGGCAGGAGGATTGAGAGTTTGAGGTTAACGTGAACTACATAGGAAGACTTGGTCTCAAAATCAAACAAGTTTTAAAAAACTTGGGAGTCACTCTTTTTTCCCCCTTCATGTGTATTGTATAGGGCTGATCATCCTCAATCTGAAAATCTGAAGTCCAAAATTCAGGATTATTTTAGTGTGTGTGGCCATAAAGGGCATTGGATCCCTGGAGCTGGAGTTAGAAGTAGCTGTGAGCCACTGGATGTGAGTGCTGGGACTGAACTCAGATTGTTTGGAGCAGCTCACTCCCCTCCACCCCAAGCTTTTTGTTTTGTTTTTTAACTTAAAAATTCAAGATTTTTTGAGTGCCAACCTGATACTCAAAATTTTAGATTTCTAAAACATTTTAGATTTTCAAATTAAAGAATCCAAATAGTAAACTATAAAAATACTACAAAAACAAACAAACAAACAAACAACAAAAAGATATTCAAAAATCTGAAACACTTTCGGTCCCATCCATTTCAGTTACAGTTACTCACTTTGTACAAGATATTCACATCCAAGTTAGATATTAATGTTTATTTTATAAAGGCTTAAATAGGAACTGGGATATAGTAGAACTGAATGGTAAAATGCTCACCTAGGATGCTTGAGGCCTGGGGGATTTGATTCACAGTGCCTCAAAATAAGTAAATAAATGAGGATATCTATTTTGGATTATTTGAACTGATTGCTGTGTTACCCAGATTGGTTTCCATCATGTAAGCTAGGCAAGCCTTGAGTTTGAGAACCGCCTACTTCAGCCTCAACTTCTGAGTAAAGACCTATGCCATCACAACTGGCTGAGACACTAAGTTTGTTTCTAAAATTCATATTTTAATGTGCACTAAAACAGTAAATTGTTTTAAAAATTATTTTTCCAAATTTTATCAAATTGTTTAAAGAAACAACAGCAACAACAAAACAATGTTGACTGTGGGACTGGAAAGCTTATAAAATAAGCTAATGGGCAGATTTTTTTTTCCATATAATCTGTGGATTTTGCTTGCTCACGAAGAAAAAAATAGAGCTGCCAGAATAGTGAATTGTCTTCTGTTAACAAAACCTTTCCCCCAACTATGGTCTAGAGAATTCTACTTTACATAAAAATTAATGCATAGGTAATCTTTAAATGTTTTAAACTAATAAACTAGAGGAAAATCATGTTGGGCTTTGTTGTTGTTGTTTCTGCTGTGGTGAGAAACAAACCCAGGGCCTTGTGCATGCTAGGAAACATTCTACCACTGAGCTATACCAGGTCAGCATTCTAAAAGGGAGTTCTACATTTACAGTATTGAATTATCTTTTCCTCTGACTCACTGTTGTTAAAAGGAGTTGAAACTTCAGCGATAAGGAAGTAATTACTCGGTTTACCTTATATCAGAAGTTATTAAGGGACAGACACCTTCACTACTTTTTGTGACCTGTAATATGATCAGGACAGTACAGCTACCTCTGCCACTGCTTTGAGCTGAGCCAAAGTTGCCAGCTTCTGTTCACTGACAGCTTGGGCTCAGTGCTACATGAGGGGACATTTTTGGTGATGTTAATCTGGAGTTCACATAAGTAGTCTTTGTCTACTCTAGTGGGTAATGTGCCAGCAGGGGTTGTTTCTCTGAAGCCTCTTAACTACTTTTTTCTGTCTATTCTAACCAATAAAGTCCTTGATACTTAGCACCAATTAGCAGATAAAGAATTTTCTTTCTTAAATCTCAGTGAAGAGTCATTAATAATAGTACCCTTTATTCATTGCTATGATTCATTAGAAACTGAAGTCTTTAAAGAGAAAAGCTAAACATGCTAAAAGGATGTCTGAATTTGACAACTGAGTATCGACCTTTATTTTCAGCATTCACATTTCTTGGCATTACAAAATGCTAAAAATGCTTCGTTAGCTGCTCTCATTAATATATTTCTCTTAGGCTCCATACAGCGTCCTTAAAAAACACTAAAAACAAAAGAAAGAAAAATTACTGAATTTTGTGCTCTAGTCATTTAGTTGTCTATTTCTCCATTGTTTTATGTTTTTAACTCTTTGGGTCTCCCTTTGAAATCCAGGGTGTCAGTATTTCCGTGGCCTTTGCTTCCTTAACATATTGGCAGAAATAATTATAATTAATATTTAATCATTGGTCGCTTAGGTTCTATTCTCAGTGAATACATATTTGAGATGCAATTTCTATTGATCTCAAATATGTATATATATACATATATATATATATATATATATATATATGTATATATATATACATATATATATATATGCTTCAGTTTTATTGGCAGACAGTTCCTTATTATATACACTGTCTTTATTTTTGAAGCTGTCAGTTTCTAGAGGGATAGAATTTGAATACTTCTCTGAATATAGATAGAATCTGCAGTTTGTTTCATTAGACAGTAGAAATTGATTTTGGCTAATATGTATACATATATATATTCAGCATTATTTAATCTACCAATAGTATATTAACAACTAATATTTATTTTTTAAAGCCCCTTGTTCTGAGATGGGCTATATACATTTTTAAAATGTTAATGTGTACTTTTATATACTTAGCTGATTTATGTTATCTTGTTTTCATCACATTATTTTAATGTGATATTAATATTAATACAGAGAGGCTTTTAAACATGGTAGAACACTTTATGCTATAAGATGACCTTTTTTAGGTTTTGCAAGACTGGGTTTCTCTGTATAACAGCCCAGGTGTCCTGGAACTCACTTTGTAGACCAGGCTGGCCTTGAACAACTCATAGGGATCTGCCTGCCTCTGCCTCCCAAGTGCTCGGATTAAAGGTGTGCGCCACCACCGCCTGGCAAGCTGATTTATATTCAAGCAGATTTTATCTTCAAATATATTACTTTTATGTGAATGTGGCCTGTGTATGGTGTATGTGTGTATGTATGCTAGGTGTATGTGCTTTTTGCATATGCATTCAGAGGCTAGTGGAGAATGTTGAATGTCCTGTTTCATCATTCTCTACCTTGCTCCATTGAGGCAGTCTCTTACTGAACCTCTGAAGCCAAATGTGCAGTTAGCAAGCCCTAGTGGTGCTCTTGCCTTTACTTTTCATTCCAAAGCATTGGAGTTATAGCAGCACATGGCCAACACCTGGGTTTTTGATGAGTGGTGTGATCTGAACTCAGATTTTCATGCCCACTAAGATACTCTCCAAGCCTCATAGCCCTATTTTTGAGAGAAGGCCTTGAACTTGTATGACTTTGGATTCCTGATACCCTTGCTTGTTCCTCACAAGTGGTGGCATTACAGGCATGTATTACCATGCTGGGTTTTTAAAACAGTGCTGGGGATTGAACCAGGACCTTGTATATTCTAGAAAAGTACTCTACCAATTGAGCTACATCTCTAGCTTCTTTGTATAATTAAAAACAAGGAGATTGAAGAATATCACAAATTATTGAATATCATCATTTTAAAGCTGATCCTTGTAGTTAAAGATCTTAAAGCTTGAGTGGTGGTATGACCCCTTAAGCTTCAAACAAAAAACATCAGTTTGTAGTTGTTGTTTTTTTTAAACTATTTTTTAAAAAAAAATGGCAGCGGATGCAGAAATTCACAACTAACCAATGGGCCAAGCTCCTGGAGTACAATCGAAATGAGGGAGGAGCGATAATATGAACAAAGGAGTCAAGACCATGATGGGGAAACCACAGAAACAGTTGACCCAAGCTAGTGAGAGATCACTGACTCAGGTCTGACAAATGGGGAACCTGCTAAGACCGAACTAGATTCCCTTAATATAGATGACAATGGTATGACTGGGACAATATATGAGGCCACTGGCAGTGGGCCCAAGATCTAACACTAATGCACAAGCTGACTTAGTGGAGCCCATTCTGTATGGAGAGATATCTTGCTCAGCCTAGACACAAGGGTGTGGGGGTGGAGAGGTGCCTTGGTCCTGCCTCAACGAGATGATGGGACCGACTTAGTAGACTTCCTAGGGGAGGCTTTACCCTCTCTAAGGAGCAAATGGGGGGGGAAGGAGGGGAGGAAGGAAGGGGGAACTGGGAATGGAATGTAAAAAAATAAATTAATTAAAAAAAAAAAAAGCCGCCGGGTGTTGGTGGCACATGCCTTTAATCCCAGCACACAGGAGGCGGAGGCAGGCAGATCTCTGTGAGTTTGAGGCCAGCCTGGTCTCCAGGGTGAGTGCCAGGAGCTCGAAAGCTTCATACACAGAGAAACCCTGTCTCAGAAAACAAAAACAAAAAACAAAACAAAAATTTGGCATACTTTCTTTATTTGTGTGAAATTTTTTAGATAAAAATGTAGTTTGAGTTTTTTGACTTTTCTCAGTTTTGCTCTGATATTGTTTCTAAACTTTCCTGAAGATATATGTTACTTAAATTTATATTCATACTAAATTTATTTTAAACCAGTATTCAGAATGCAGTTTAGGATTTTGTTGTTGTTTTAACTAATTTAGATAGACTTGGGAAAGCTGACACTGAATAAACTTGTTTAGTGGGGTGTCTTAACTTTAGAATCAGGATCTACCTGCTCCTTGTCTCTGATCATAAGTCATTCATAGTTTATCTAAACATTATAGTAGCAAAAACATGTACAAATGGGGTGAGCACCACTTGTGTAAGATTTGTGTTCAGTTTTGAAGGCTAATGTGAAGGCTATCACATTAGCCTTCAAAAGGATAGCAAAATAAAGACCAAGGAAGTCTGTTACTAGCAGACATGGTTTATAAGAAACACTAGAGAAATTCTTTAGACCAAAAGAACATAACACTGCAGATTTATATGAAGAGATTAAGAGTGCTAACTAAAAATAATAATAAAGTAATAAAAAGAGTGCTAACTAGGTTCTGTGATGCATGCCTGTGAGCCCAGCACTCAGGAGGTTGAGGCAGAAGGATTATGTTTGATGGTTTGGGCCTCATAGAGACCCTGCCTCAACAAGCACAGCAAACAACAAAAGGGGAAAGAAAACTTGACAGTTACCAAAGGTAAAACAGTAATAGTACAAAGGAGAAGAGAAATAAGACAGTGGTTCATTCCAGAATTCAGTATTAAATTCAGTACATTAATAAAGTATCTCCAGAGCCAATACAAAAAATAACTTTCTCAAAAGGGGGACTGGGGAAGTACCTCCTATCTAGATGATTGGGGGAAAGTGAGAAAACTCCAAAAGAGTAGGAGGGGCTCCAACAGTGGAATATCATGGTTTCTTCATTCTTATCATCAGACTAACACATTGATGGGATTTCAGTTTTTGCTTTAAAGCCATAGTCAAATAGTGTTTACTTGTTAACTGTATGGCTATGATGGTAAGAACCCAGTTCTATATCTGTGCATTGAATGACTATATATATTTCATTAATCCTGTGTTAGACCTTTATAGCCTTAACATAATTCACCTATTTATAGAAAAAAAAGTACTGTTAATTTCCTATGATGTTGACAATAAAACTGTCAGTACTTAATTTCTTTTTATTGCCAAATACATTCCATTGTATGGATATATTACATTTTATTCATCAGTTGAGCAGACATTGGGTTATTTCAATTTTTGGCTCATAGGAATAATATGAACATTTGAATCTAATTTTTGTTGTTGTTGTTGTCATTTTAAAACAGGGTCTCATTGTGTAGTTCTGACTGGCTAGGAATTCAACATATAAAACAAGCTGGCCTTGAACTCACAGAGATCCAACTGCCTCTGACCCCCAAATGCTGGGATTAAAGGCGTGCACCACCGTGCCTGTCAAGTGTACATGTCTTTATATGGATTTCTGTTTCACACTTCAAAGGATGGAAGTTGTGAAAGCTCAGCAATTGTGTCCAACCTTTTAAAGAATCACTGGACTGTGTTCCAGAGTGACTGCAGTGTTTTACAGTAGCATCTGTAGTGTATTTGGGTCTCAGTTTCTGCACATCATCAAATTTGGTGTTGTCTTTCTAGTTCTGGTCATCCTTGTGAGAAAAATGGCATATCATTGTTGTGATTTTTTTTTTTTTTTTTTTTTTAAGACAGGGTTTCTCTGTGTAGCCCTGGCTGTACTGGAATTCACTCTGTAGATCAGGCTGCCCTTGGACTCACAGATATCCTCCTGCCTCTGCCTCCTGAGTGCTGGGATTAAAGGTGCACCACCATGACCCACCCCCCTTCCAAGAGAGTTTTATCGTTTTTTGTCTTTTGGGTTTTTTTGTTATTGTTTTTGGTTTTTGAGACAGGGTTTCTTTTTGTAACTTTGTTGCCTGTCCTGGTACTCTCTCTGTAGACCAGGCTGGCCTTGAACTCACAAGAGATCCTCCTGCCTCTGCCTGCTGAGTGCTGGGATTAGAAGCATGTGCCACCACTGCCCAGCCGAGTTACAGTTTTACTTGTTCTGTGTACGTATTTGGTATGAGGAAATGAAACTTCAGCTTCACCCCTTTGCTTGTGGAGATCCCACTTTCCAACCCCCCATTTGTTGAAAAAACTGCCTATATTGAATTGTGTTGGTTACTTTGTCAGAAAATGGCCATAATAAATGTTTGCTTGGGATTCTCCATTTTATCAGGCTGTTCCTATGCTTGTGCTATACTGTAAATTAGTATATCTTTAAAGTAGTGTGACATCAGAAAATCTTATGAGGGGCTGGAGAGATGGCTCAGCAGTAAAGAGCATTGACTACTCTTCTGAAGGACCCAGGATCGATTCCCAGCATCCACAGGTGGTTGTAACTCTGGTTCTAGAGGATCTCATGGCCTCTGAAGCATAGGTGCACATTGTACAAAGATATGCATGGAGTCTAACACTTAAACACAGTTTTATCATTTGTGTGTGTGAGAGCATGTACATGTGTTGAGATCAGAGGAGAATTTTGTGGAGTTGGTTGTCTCCACCTTTAAATGGATTCTGGAAATTGAACTCAGATTGTCAAGCTTGTGCAGAAAGTGCCTTTACCATCTGAATGCTACACCTTCTCTTCAGCCTGACATTCATTCTTTTCAACTCATTTAACTTTTCAACTCATAGGAAATGGAGACACAGAAATGGGATAATGTCCCATGGTCCTACATCTATGAATGACACAACTCTGCTGAGTATTATTTCTATCTGTCTTACTCCAATGTTGACTGGACTGCTTGCTACTTAATTTAATGTAGTTGCACCATGGGGAAACATAAAAGATGTGTGATATTCAGAAATGAAAGAAGGATCAAAATTGTGTCCTTACCATATTCTTCAAGAATTATTATTGGAGGGTAGTAAAAGCTGTTGGATTGGGTTGGAGAGATGGCTCAGAGGTTAAGAGCACCAACTGCTCTTCCAGGGGTCTTGTGTTCAATTCCCAGCAAAAACATGGTGGCTCACAACTATCTGTTATGAGATCTGGTGCCCTCTTCTGGTGTGCAGATATGCATGGAAGCAGAATGTTATATACATAATAAATAAATAAAATATTTTTTTAAAAAAAAGCTGTTGGGGAATGTTGCTGTTGGAATGTACAGTTGCTACATTTGGGGAATATGGGAAGACTTGGAGTAGAGAATAAAAAGGGGGCTTGATTAAAACACATTATATGCTGTATGAAATTCTAAAGCAATGAATTAAAAAGTCTTTTAAGCCAGGCAGTGGTGTCGCACACCTTTAATCCCAGCACTTGGGAGGCAGAGGCAGGCGGATCTCTGAGTTCGATGCTAGCCTGGTCTACAGAGTGAGTTCCAGGACAGGCTCCAAAGCTACAGACAAACCTTGTCTCAAAAAAACAACAAAAATTCTTTTATTTTTTTATTTTTTCCTTTTATTTATTTATTTTTTTTACAAAAATTCTTTTAAAAGAAAGTGATAGCTGGGCTGGAGAAATGGCTCAGTGATTAAGAGCACCCACTGCTCTTCCAGAGGACCCGGGTTCAATTCCCAGCATCCACATGACAGCTTACAACTGTCCATAAATCCAAGATCTGATACCCTCACACAGACATACATGCAGGCAGAACACCAATTCACATAAAATAAAAATAAATAAATAAATACATACATACATACATGAAGACATGGGCCACTAGGCCCAGTGCCTTAAAAAAAATAAACTGATGGTTGACCTTGGAATCCTTAGCTACCAAAAAAATGAATGCATTTGAAATTATTGTCCAAACCTGAATATTTTATTTATATGGCTAATTTGACTGCAGTTAAAATGAAGATGCATGTGGTAACATTCCAGTCAAACAATGGATGTGTAAAATGAGCAGCTCTCATTTCATAAATAGTATAAATGTCTTTGTAAAGCATACCTGCCATTTTACTTAATACAATAGTTATCAGAAATTATCTTAATATTGTGACTTTTGGGTATATAATTTTCTTTTCAGAATGTTACCATATTACTGAGATTATAAATGGTGGTGGAACTGTGTTGGGTAAGGGCAGTGACATATTTTTCTTTTCTTTTTTTTTTAGCTGAAGATCCATCCAAAAGCTATGTAAAACTAAGAGACTTTGTGCTTGTGAAGCTTTGTCAAGATTTGCCCTGTTTCTCCCGGGAAAGATTAATGCAAGGATTCAATGAAGATATGGCAATACAAGCACAACAGAAGTTCAAAATAAATAAGGTATTTTTTGATTTTTAGCTTGTAGGCGATAAACATCTAAAAAATAATTTTAAGTACTTGACTAAACTATTGTAAGGACATTAAGATGTGTGGGAAGCAACAGTGGTTAGACTGTAGGTTCTGAAGTCATATGTCCAGGTTCCAGCCTACATCTAGAACTTGGCTCTGTCTCCTAAAGCAGTTTAGTTTATGGTTTGTACCTCACTTTCCTAATTGACAGAGTGATGAGGGAATACGTTACACTGTACTACTAAGTATTCACTTTCCTTATTGATAAATGAGAAGAGAATATTTTTTTTTGTTGTACTAAGTATAATAATCAGAGCAAAGATGAGTAAAAGGATAAACTGTACTGGCGGAATGGCTTAGTGGGTAAGGGAGTTTGCTACCAAGCCTAATGACTTGAATTTAGTCCCCAGGATCCACATGGTGAAAGTGGAAAGGCAACTCCAGAAAGTTGTCCTCGGAGTTCTAACATGGCCCTTGGTACAAGTCTTGTACCACCACCATCCCCATATGAAAATTCAGTAAAATCTTTTTTAATTTAAGTTTTTGGGTGCAAGATTTTATGTGTATGTTGTTTTGCCTACATGTATGTCTATGCTATATGTGTGCCTGGTAACCAAGGAAATTAAAAGGTATCTGATCCCTTGAAACTGACAGTTGTGAACCACCATGTAGGTACTGAGAATGGAACCAGGTCTTCTAGAAGAGCAGCCAGTGCTCTTCTAAGCTGTCTCTCCAGCCCTAAAACACTAAACTGTGAAGTGATTCTATCCCTGGAGATGTATTGGTAGAAAAGTAGTAAGAAAATGTGTAATTTTCATTTTCTATATTTTTTTTTAATGTTGGGGGGGCAATACACTTTCTTTTGTGCAAGTGTGAAGGTCAGTGGTCAACTCCCTAGAATTGATTTTCTCCTTCTACCTTGTTGGCTCCAGGGATTAAACTCAGGTAATCAGGGTTGGCTGCATATATCTTTACCCACTGAGCCATCTTGCTAGCTCCCATTTTTTTATGCTATATATTTGTTTAAATTTTAAAGTAGTAAATATAGGGATAGGAAAAACATGGGATGTCAAAGAAGTTATATATGTTAGTACATATTTATGAAAGAGATTCAGGGCACTTCATGGGGAAGGCAGTGCTTTTTTTCACATTCAAATGAGTTTTAGTGTGAAAATTCACATTGTAACTAATAAAGTTAATAGAATTTCCATTTGTGGTGGGGTTTCAAGACAGGGTTTCTGTGTAACAGCCCTGGTTGTCCTGGGATTCAGTCTGTAGACCAGTCTGGCTTCAACTCACAGAGATCCACATGACTCTGCCTTCCAAGTGCTGGGATTAAAGGTGTGCACCACCACTGCCTGGTGAAATTTCCTTCTTGATGCATTCAACTCTTGCACTTCTTTTTCTAATTTGTCTTGGCAGAATAGCCTTTTGTAAAAACTAAAGAATGGGTAGGGGTTGGAGTATGAAATACATGGGTTCAGTGTTAAGGAAGCCATTTGATACTGCTGGCCACCTTGGCTTTGAGAGCTTCATGGTTCCTGTAATCCGTGCACATTTTAACCCTAATTGTAACACTTCTGCTAGTTTCTATTCTTTTTGTTTGTTTGTTTTGTTTTTTTCAAGACAGGGTTTCCCTGTGTAGTTTTGGAGCCTGTCCTGGAACTAGCTCTTGTAAACCAGGCTAGTCTCTAACTCACAGAGATCTGCCTGCCTCTGCCTCCCAAGTGCTGTGAGGTATGCCCCATCACTGCCCAGCTAGTTTTTATTCTTTCAGGTGCTTTTTTTTTTTTTTTTTTTTTTTTAGGATTTTTTAATTTATTATGTATACAACATTTTGCTTCCATGTATATCTGCACACCAGAAGAGGGCACCAGATCTCATAACAGATGGTTGTAAGCCACCATGTGGTTGCTGGGAATTGAACTCAGGACTCCTGGAAGAGCAGTTGGTGCTCTTAACCTCTGAGCCATCTCTCCAACCCTCAGATGCTTCTTAAATGTAACTCTTCTTCATACTCATTTTTCCCTCATTCTTCTTGGGAGATTTCATCTAAACCATCAAATCTAGAGTATGGTTTTCAGAACCACAGCCAAAAATCTGCTGATTACTTTCAGCAATACAATGTGAACTGAAACTCGCTATCTTCTGCCCATTAGTGGCTTCCTATTTAAAATAAGGAATATATACTTAGAAATAATATATATCTATTTACTATATCAAACCTGTATTTATTGAGTAATTAATAGCTCAGTTCTAAAGTGTATATGAACACTTTTTTTTAACAAATGATGGTTTAACAAGAAAAAAAGGAAACTGCTAAGTAGGGCATGCTGAGCTCATTGTGTCTTGATCTGCACCTTGCTATTTTCAGCTTCCTTCCTGCTTTGAGCATGCTCTTGGCTTTGCTGCATTTCTTACAATTTCTCACGAATGCCAAATCTGACTTCTCTGTCTCTGTATAAATATCATTCCACTGTTTGCCTGGCCAGATAGAACTCAGTATTTCAGACTCAAGTCACAGATCTTCTAGGAAGTTGAGATAGCCCTCCCACAGACTTACCACACTCTACCTCTCCAACAAAATAAATTCACAATTGAAGTAACAAACAGAAGACACTACTCCTGGCTTCAGTGTACCAACATTTGCTAATATAATCTAATCTCTTCCCCTTCCCTGTTGTCTCCCCTCTTCTCTTCTTCCCTTCCCCATTTTACACTGCTATCTGGTGATTAACCCAAATGCTAAGTAGGTGGTTACCACTTAGCCCTTCAGTCTGTCTTTTTAACTGTTCTTGGAAACAATTGGAACTCATATATATATGCTGAACTGTTGAAATCCTCAACCTTAGACCTGAGTTGATGGTCACCTTCCTCTCTGTTCTCTGCTCTCTAAAAATGCAGCCATTTCATAGTTTCCCCAGTTATTCCTTATACATCTCTATAGAGTCCTTGTCTCCTTAATATTCTTACTTATGTTTTAGTTCATGTCTTCATTGTGTTGTTTTGTTTTTTATGTGAAAGAGAAGATTGCCTAGTTTAATAGCTTAGCTATTAAAAATATTTTTCTGTGTATGTGTATGTACCTAATCATATGTATAACGTGTGTTGGAGCCTGAAGAGATCAGAAGAGGCCATCAGATTCAAATTCCCTGGAACTAGAGTTATAGGTGGTTTTTAGCCTTCCCATAGGTGCTGGGAATTGATCCCAGGTCTTCTGCAAGAGCCAATTCTCTGATTTCATAGCTTAGCATCTCCCCGGCTTCCTCTTCCCTCCCTCTCCCTCTCCCCTTTCATCTAGGACCTCATGCATGCTGGGCTAGTGTTCCACCATTAATCTATAGCTCTTAGTGGTTTAGCTGATTTCTCTACCCTCATTTTTGCACCATTTGTATTCAGTTTAAGAATTATTTCCTTAAATTAGAAATTTGTACATAACACTTTTGTTCCTATTGAAAAACTTGATAGCGGCCAGGTTGGAGTCTGGTTTTTTAACCCTGTATCTATCAGTCCCCTTCCCTGGTGTCTTCTTCCTATTGCTTTTTTCCCTCCAGCTGTAACAAGCTGCTCTGTTCTATGTGTATATGCATGTGCATAAATTTACATACAGTGCCCTCCCATTTCTAGGATAATGCTTTCCTCTTTCAAATTCAGCCTAGAGGCTGGGGATAGTAACTCATTGGTAGAGCACTTGTCTAGGGTATGTGAGTCATTGGGTTAGGTCCCCAGGTCCCCAGCTGTGTGTGTGTGTGTGTGTGTGTGTGTGTGTGTGTGTGTGTGTGTGTGTGTGTGTGCGCGCGCATACAAAGGAAGGAAGGAGAGAGACTGTGAGGGAGAACACTTGAATTTTGTTTTTCATTCTCACAAGAATATTCTTTAACCATTTCCCACATTCCCAGGCTGTGCTACCATCATGTCCTAGAACACCTCAGTCATTGTTACCTGCAAAGCTACTAATTTTTTGAGAGCAGACTATTTTTTATTTTTCCTCTACCAATCATCATAATTCTTTGTCTATTACAGATATTAAGTATACTCTGTGTTCTTTTAGAAAAACTGTCTCTCTTTAGTATGAAAATGTTCATATTTCTTGTTTCATTTGTTTAGCAACATGCTAGACGTGTTTATGAAATTCTTCGACTGCTGGTAACTGACATGAGTGATGCTGAACAATACAGAAGCTACAGACTGGACATTAAAAGAAGACTAATTAGCCCTTATAAGGTAAGACTTTGAAGATTCTTGAGCATCGAGAGAGAAAGTGAGTAAGTGATTTTAAGATTTTTGTTTAATGTATATGTGTGAGTGGTTGCATGCATGCCTGGTGCCAGTAAAGGCAAGAATAGGGCATCCCCAAAATTGGAGTTATAGGCAGTTGTAAGCTTCCATGTGGCTGCTGAGAACTGAATCTGGATCTTTTGGAAGAGCAGCAAGTGCTCTTAACCACTGAGCCATCTCTCCAGCCCTATTTTTATTATGTATATATATGTGTATTGGAGGAATATGTACATCTGAGTACAGGTGCCCACAGAAACTGGAACAGCGTGTTGGATCCCATGGAACTGCATTTAACAGGAGATTGTAAGCTACCCACATGGGTGCTGGGAACTGAACTTTGGTCCTCTATAGTATCTACTGAGCCATCTACTCTTTTTTTTTTTGGGGGGGGGTCTTTCAAGACAGGATTTCTCTGTATTGCTTTGAAGCCTGTCCTAGAACTCGCTCTGTAAACCAGGCTGGCTTCAAACTCAGAGATCTGCCTGCCTCTGCCTCTGCCTCCTGAGTGCTGGGATCAAAGGTGTGCAACACCAACGCCCATGAGCCATTTACACTTAACTACTGAGCCATCCCTCCAGTCCTTTAACCATTATATTCTTGTCAATGCTTAAGAAAGAAGAGCTCGACAGTGACAGATATGGGAAAGTCCAAATCATTTTGCTAAAGAAGAAAATATTCTTCCATCAGTCCATTAATTATAGAACTGTCTTTTGTTTGTTTATTTTTATTTTTCTAGACAGGGTTTCTCTGTGTAGCTTTATAGACCAGGCTGGCCTGGAACTCAGAGATCTTTCTGCTTCTGCCTCCCCAGTGCTGGGATTAAAGGTGTGTGCCACCACCGCCCAGCTTAGAGCTGTCATTTTTAATTTTCCAATTTGTCAGATATTTTTGCATGCTTTTTCGTAAAATCTCTTTAGAAGTTCTTTTTTACACATTCTTCAAAACCTTGATGTGTATGGGATAGGAAATAACTCCGTGAGTAAACCCTTACAATCATGAGAGCCTGAAATTAACTCCAGAACCCACAAAAAATGCTAGTATGGTGCTCCCTGATTAGTAATAGGAAATCTTGGGAAACTGGAGACAAGAGGATCCCTGGGGCTTGCTGACTGGGCTCAATTAGTGAGTTCTAGGCCAGGTAAAGACTCTTGTCTCAAAGGACGTGAACAGCATTTCTAAGGAGTATCCCATGTTATCCTTGGGCATCCTCACACACAAATACTCACATAGACACACACTTTAAAAAGCAAAACAAGATTTGTAAGCTGGTACAGTGGCACATACCTGTGATTTCAGCACTTAAGAAGTGGAAGCAGCGTGGGCCAAGAGTTCAGAGTCTAGTTGGGGGTGCTGTTCAGTTGACAGAGTTCATCTCTAGCATATGTACAGCCCTATGTCTGATTACCAGCACCACATAAATTGTGAGCAGTGGTGCACACTTGTAATCCAGGCAGAGATAGAGGATCAGAAGTTCAAGGTTATCTTCAGCTTACATAGTCAATTTGAGTTTAGCCTGGGCTGAGATCTTGTCTCAGAACCTTAATTTGTAACACATATACACACATACAAAGTAGGATATATAGGAATTGTTTTTGTTGTTGCTTCTATATTTGTTTTCAAGGCAAGGTTTCTCTGTGTAGCCCTGGCTGTCCTGCCCCTGCTTCTGCCTCCTGGGAGCTGGGAGTAAAGGTGTGTGCCACCACCACCTGATTAGAATATGTAGTTTAAGGAATATTAAAAATGCTGTTTTTAATAATTTTAGTACATTCAAAGTCTTAAAATGCAGTTTAACTCAAGCACCAAATTTGTGGGTTTTTTGTGCAGTATGAGATAAGGCTTATCTCTGAGAGAGCATGGTGATACACTCCCTTGATCCTAGCTCTTGGGAGGCAGAGCAGGTAGTAGATCTCTGAGTTCAGGCAAACAAATCCTATTTTGTGTAGGTAGGTGGGTACATATATACTTATCTTTGGTACTTTATTGTATTGTCTTAAAATGTATTAGTACAGATTCATTTTCAAGTAATGAACATGGCACATTTGCCTGGTATTCTACAATTATAGATTCGCTTTAAGAGTCATTTATTAGTTATAGAATGTGCTTAATGTGGTTTGAGTTTTTATTGCCATTTGAAAGACAGACTTAGAATTCAGAATTCCAACCAGACTGTTAGAGATTGAATCCTATCTTCCTAGTTCAATGTCTGTGAACTTGACCAAATTGTTTAGCTCCTTCATCACTTTCCCTCCATCTAATAACTTCTCTCAGAGTTGTTGGGTTTTTAACAACTTTAATTTTTTTTTTCTGATCTCTGTATGAAGTCTTTTTTTTTTTTTTTCTTTTTTTCTTTTTTTTTTTTTAAAGCTCAGGCTGGCCTTGAACTAATTGTGCAACCGAGCATGGCCTCAGCTTGTGATCCTCCTGTCTCCATATCCTGGGTGCTGGAATTTAGTTTACCCCACTCAGGACTTCATACATGCTAGGTGACCACCAACTCTTTAGCACCTGCTGCAGTAAAATAACTGATGCAATAATCTAGAACACTTTGTCCAAAACATGAGTTGTCTGTGTACTGGGAGTAAGTGGGCATGCTGGCATACTTCTCACTCTTGCCCCATTATCTAGTGCTTCCTTCCTGCATCTGCCCCTCCCTCCACTTGTGACAGAGAGCACTGATTTCTTTGTTTGGCCTTGCACCGTCTCGGGCATGAACTACTGCAATAGCTACTAACTTAGTCCTTAGCCCATCCTGAACAGGATTAGCCTGCTACAGATGTCTCGCATAAAATTGTTACAGCTACTTATTTCAAACTCCTCAGCATAGTGATGTCAATTTTTATAAAATGAGGAAGGTTTAAAAAAATGTCTGTCATGAGCTAATAGACTCAATAGTAAATGCTAGTTAATATGTTATATAAGTAAAACAGTTAAACTTAGTACATGATTTTCTCATAGATAAGTCCATGCTCCTGGAATAAATTATGTTATTTTAAACTTTCATTATTGAATTTTCAGAAATAAAAAATAATTGTAGCATGTATCCTCTTTGATCTTTTTTTTAAGATTTTATTTATTTATTATATATACAACATTCTGCTTCCATGTATGCCTGTATACCAGGAAAGGGCACCAGATCTCATTATAGATGGTTGTGAGCTACCATGTGGTTGCTGGGAATTGAACTCAGGACCTCTGGAAGAGCAGCCAGTGCTCTTAACCTCTGAGCCATCTCTCCAGACCTCTTTGATCTTAATAATAAAATCTTGGAGTCAACAATCGGGGTAAAAGCTGAAGAAGCAGAGCGGCCAACCACTAGAGCTCTTACCAATGCTCAGACCAAACGGGCAACCCTGTCCTCAGACTGACTGCCCTGCCTTATATTCCTCTCTCTTCCCAGCCATATCACTTCTTGTCTCCACCTCCTTAGTGCTGGGATTAAAGTCATGTGACTCCCAAATACTGAGATTAAAAGGTGTGAGCCACCACTGCTTGGCTGTTTCTCTTTTAGACTGGATCAATTTCATGTAGACCAGGGTGGCCTTGAACTCACAGAGGGATTAAAGGTGTGTGCCACCTCTGGCTAACTAGTATGGCTAGCTCTGCACTCTGATCTCTAGGCAAGCTTTGTTACATTATAAAGTATCACCAAAAATAATCATTTTACAGTAAAATAAGAATAGTTGCACATGATGTCAGTTATCTTCAATTAATGTATTTTATTTATTTAAGAAATGTTTGAGTGTCTCCACTGAGTAAGCAGGCACTATAATGCTGAGTTATATGCCAGCCCTGTTCCTGATTAGTTTTTTGAGATTCGGTCTCTTGTAGCCCAGGATATTGTTGAATTCCTGACTCTACTTTCTAAGTGCTGGGATTGTAAGTGTGCACTATCACTCCCAGCTCAGAGCTGGGTACTAGCCACGTGTGTATGTGTTTATCACCACTGACACAAATACTGGGTCTTGTTAACTCCTTAGAAGGTTTGTAGTTCCTGTGTTTCCTTAATGAAGAATCTGCATAGGAAAAATTGGGCATATAGCCACTGTTATTTTTTAATTTATTTATTTTATGTGTGTATGCTTGGGTTTATGCACAAGCCTGCAGAGTTTCAGAAGAGGGTATTTGATCCTCTGGAACTGGAGTTACAGGTGGTTGTGAGCTGCCATGTGGGTGCTGGACATTGAACCCAGGCCCTCTAAGCACAATGAGTGTTTTTAACTGCCAAGCCATCTCTATCCCGCTGTTAATATTTTTAACACTTAAGGCTTAAAGTTGTAGCTATTTAAGCAAATGCTTTCTTTGTCTAAAAAAATAATTGTTTGCTTCTTAGAAAAAGCAGAGAGATCTTGCCAAGATGAGGAAATGCCTGAGACCAGAAGAGCTGACCAACCAGATGAACCAGATAGAGATAAGCGTGCAGCACGAGCTGCTAGAAGAGCGCTTCCAGGAGTTGGTGGAGGACTACCGGCGTGTCATCGAGCGACTCGCTCAGGAGTGAAGCCCCTGCTTCCCAGGACACCTGCAGATTTTTGTGCATTGTGCTGTGAAACCTGACCACCCTAAAGTTATCTATTGTTCTCCTTAGTGGAATATTCCTTTTGAGAGATTGTATATTTTAAAATACTGTCTAGAGTTTATGAACATATATTGCATTAATAAAAGATGGCTTGTGAAATACCACTGCTCTCTTCTTAAACAGTATAGGAAGTGATTGGTTGTGGTATATTAAGGTATGACATGGTGCTTAAGAATTTCAGGCAAATCTTTTTAGTTTTACTAAAACCTTACATTTTAGTTGTGTTTGGTGGTGCACACTTGTAATCCAGCACTCAAGGTGGAAGCAGGATGATTTCCTTGAGTTCAGGGCTGGCCTAGGTTTCCATAAGAGACCTTGTCTCAAACAAAACCTAAAAATAAGCTGGAGAGAGGGCTCAGAGATTCAGAGTGCTCACTGCGCAGCCATGACTGGAATTTGGATGTCAGCCCCAGGTAAGAAACTGGTTATCTAGCACATTCCTGTAAACCCAGCTCTGGGAGAGAAACAGGGTTGCTGGAGGTTGCTGGCTTCCAGCCTAGCCAGTAAAGCATGAGCCCTGCCTCAAAGACTAGGCTGAGCATCCAGATGCCACCTGGCACCTTCCTTTGGCCTCTGTGCACAAATAAATATCTAAAACCAAAAACACCTTACATTTCTAAAGTTTTAACTATTTCCTATCTTTAAAACACGTTTCTTTGTGGGCATCTTAGTAATCTTGATTTTCCTGTCTAGCAATTACTTTTTAAAATCAGCTTACAAAGTAAGGGGTTTCTTTATAGCATTTTCATATGTTTTTGTTGGTCCTCTCCCCACTTCTGCTGGTTTTCTGTATGACTTTTTTCTACATTAGAAATGAGGTGGCTATTCTTAAATAAACTCCTCCCTATCTTCACTGCTTATTTCAGAAGGAAAACCAGAAACTAGGTACACCCTAAAATTAGCATAATAGATATTAGCATAAAATATAAGTAATGTTAACACATAACAAATATTACAAAAATACAATTTGAAGCCAGGATATGGTACATGCCTATCATTCTAGCACTCAGGAAGCAGCTCTAGAAAGGTCATAAATTCAAGCCAGCCTGAGCTACATAGCAAAAGCTTGTCACAAAGTAAAACACTTAACACCATGTGTAATAAAAATGTACTTGTTAAGTATTTTCTATAATATTACCATGGTGCTGAAATACATCAAGAAGTTAAAGTGATGAGAAATTATTATTTAATAGTCATTTCTAATGAAGTTAAGTAAAATAAACTGCTTTATACAGAACCATGGTAAGGGAAAGCTTGGTGTTTAGAATGTGCTTAAGTAAACAGGTATTAACATCAAAAAAACAGGTGTAAAAGGCTGGAGAGATGGCCTAGCAGAGATGAGCACACACCGGTTACAGATCCCAGTTCAATTCCCATCACCCATATGGCAGCTCATAACTGTTAACTCCAGTTCCAGGGGATATGGTCCATGGGCACCAGGTAGGCATGTAGTTCACACAGAATGCATGCAGGCAAACCACCCATAAAAAAACCAAAACATTTTTAAAAAATTGACCTATGCTATATTATTGATAGCATGGAGTAGAAAATGAAATGTCCTAAATTTTTATGGGGAAAATACAAATATCATGGGCCTAACAACACTAGCCCATTGTGGGATAATCTTTTTGTACACTGTGAAGATGTGTCACTGATTGGTTTAGTAAAGAGCTGAATGGCATATAGCTAGATAGGAGAGGATAGGTGGGATCTCCAGAGAGAGAGGAAGAGGAGGAATCTAGATGGGGAGTTTGCCAGCAGACTGGAATGTCCCCTATTGAGAAAAGGTAAGAGCTATAGCAGAATGTAGATTAATAGAAGCAGGTTAACTGGAGTTCTAAGAGCTAGTTGGGAAAAAGCCCAAGCTAAGGTCAAGCTTTCATAATTAGCATGTCTCCATGTCATTATTTACAGGCTGGCAGTCTAAGAAAGTTTGGATGAGACAGCTTACTTCACTAGCCATATCAATCACACTGCATTAACAGTAGGACAAAAACTTTCAAAGTTAAGCTACATCTAAATTACCAGTCAAGTTGGAGAGCCAAAAAAAGAAAGGATGGTTTGATGTGGGATGTCCTGTATGCTGGTTGATAAAGCTGATTTGGCCAATGACCAAGCAGAACAGTGCCAGGTGGGAAATTCAAACAGATATGAAGAGAAAGAAGGTAGAGTCGGGGAGATGCCATGTAGCAAGACGTGAGGTAACAAGCTACAAGCCTTGTGGTAAAATATAGAATAATAGAAATGGGTTAATTTAATAGTGAGAGCTAGTCAGTAATATGCCTGAGCCATTGGCATTAACATTAAGCCTCAGAATGATTATTTAATTAGCAGCTGCAGGGACCAGTGGATGTAAGAGAAACCTGGACCGGGCAGGACAGAAATATCCAACTACAATGGTTCTTAGAAGTATTCAGGCATCTGTACTGTCCTGTCTTTGGGGTTCTGACAGAATATGCTCAGCTGCAGCCACCAAGAGCACCACCTGTGCAATTCACTATGTTCCCCTTTAAAAGAGCCCTGCCCACCTCCCATCCTCCTCTCTCTCCCCCCTCTGTCTGTTCACCTCCTTTCCTCACTCTGTCCCCTGGGGCCAGTCCCCCCCACCCCCCGCCTCGCCTTTTCCTTTTATACCTTTCCCTAATTAAAAAAAAAAAAAAAAAAAAAAAAAAACCTACTTGAGCCCTGTTACATGGCATCTTTCTCACTTCACTTCTCTTAAATTACAAAGGTGAGACTAGAAATCTCACTCTGTGATGATGCAATTCATGGATGTATTGGAGCAACATGGAGGCAAAATCAAAGAGCTTTGAAGGATAAACTGGAGACTGGATGGGGTGGAGTCAGATGTAGCTCAGAGCAGATTATTTACCTGATTGAGTACAAGGCTCGATTCAATCCCCAGCTCCAAAAGGAGCTTTAAAACTGGAGTCTAAAGAATAAAAAGCAAAATTAATCTGATTCCAATAAAAAGAAACCTCTGGGTGGCATGTGGATAGCCTGTCTGAGAATAACACTGATCCAAACCGGAATAGGAAATCAGAACTCCAGGGGAAGAGTACTAGAAGGCCAAAGTGCAAACACCATCAACTCTAGTGTGGTTTTGAGCAGTAACTGAAGAGATAGTTCTAAGGGGTTGGGGTGAATCACACAGGATGGGAAACCATCGCTTTTCATCGTAGGCCTTGAAAGATGATAGGTCCAATGAAAAATATATCCTACATACATGTCCCTTTGCTATTAGTAATCGTCTGTCTTTCTTTGTTCTTGAGGCAGGTCTCACTAGGTGCTGCTGGCTGTCCTTGCACTCCATATGTAGATCAAACTTCACTGGAACTCACAGAGCTCAGCCTGCCTCTGCTTCCTGAGTGCTTATTAAAATTTAGTTTATTACTATATTCTTCAGCAGCTGATCTTTATATGACTGCCAAAGGGAAAAAAATATAAGCCACAGAAAAATCCTAAAGCCAGATGTGATGGCACATGCCTTCCTTAGACCTACCATTGGGGAGGCAGAGGTAGACATGTCTGAGTTTATAGCCAGCTTGGTCTACACAGTGTGTTCCAGGCAAGCCAGGGATACATAGTGAGACCCTGTCTCAACAACAACAAAACACTAACACAAAAACAACACTAATAATGCTAATTTTCTTTGATTCTCAAAGGAATCAGTTTAGCATGTACTTTATTGGCGAACATTTTGATACGAAATTTTTTCTACTAAAGAAAAACTGTGGGTAGGTGAGGTGGCTTCTTGGGTGACACTGCTTGGCACAAAGCTTTACAAACTGAGCTCAATACCAAGGACCCCACACAATGAGAGGAGAAAAGTGACTCCTACAAGTTGTCTATCCTTTGAACACACCCCCACCCCACCCTACACACACTCCTAGATAAAGTGTTGGAGAGACAGCTCAGTAGTTAAAAGTACTGGCTGCTCTTTCAGAGGACCCAAGCTCAATTCTCAATAATCACAGGGTGGTTCACAACCATCTGTAACTCTAGTTCTAGGAAATCTGACGCCCTCTTCTGGCCTCCTCTGGCACTGGGCACCCATGTGGTACAAAGACATACATGTAAGCAAAACACCCATACACATAAAAATTGAAAAATAAAAACGTAATTAAAAATTTTTTAAATTGTTTCCATCCTTGACACTTTGGTGCTATGAAGAGTGGGCACTAGCAGTGCAGCTAAAGCTCTAAAAGTTAACATAATTTGATGGCTTTTCGTGAACTCTGGAGAAATAGAAAGCAATAGAAATGAAGTGGAATCACATCTGATGGGTTACTTAAGAAACTACAAGGAGTGCCTTATAGACACAGTTAAACTATTTTCCAATTTCCAGTTTTGTTTACTGATACACCATTTACTATAGCTAAGATACAGAACCAGCCTGGATGCCCCTTTTTCAGAAGAATGAATAATGATACGTAGAAATACACGATCAAGTTTTATTCAGCCATAAAGAAAAATGAAATTGGCTCATTTGCAAAAAAAATGGAGAGAACTGAAGATCATGTTAGGTGAAATAAGCCATGTTCGGGGCCAGGCAGTGGTGACTCACACCATTAATCCCTGCACTCGGGAGGCAGAGGCAGGTGGATCTCTGAGTTCAAGCCAGCCTGGTCTACAGAGCAAGTTCCAGGACAGCCAGGGCTACACAGAGAAACTCTGTCTCAAAAAAAACAAAAAACAAAAAACAAAAAACAACAAAAAAAAAACAGAAAGAAAGAAAGAAAGAAAGGAAAAAGGACAAATATTGCATGTTTTCTACCATATTCAGAATCTAGATTATATATATTTATATAAATTATAATTATATACTTACATGTGATAGGAGAGGTCTAAAGGAACAAAAAAGGTTAATGAGTGGAAAGAAAGACACATACATATTCTTTCTCATATGTGGAACCTAGATTTAACAGTATACACATATGACAGCCTAGCCTACAGAGCAAGTTCCAGAATAGAGAGAGAAACCCTGTCTCAAAAAACAAACAAAAAAGTATTAATACTTTTAAAAGTGAAAACACCTTCCAGTTATATCACAACGTACACAGATTGGAAAAGGGCTGCCTCTTTCCTCCAGCCATCTTCTTAGCCCTTGTGGTCGCCTTGGAATTAGGTGGGGCCAGTGCTGCAGTCAGTGACCTTTGCTGCCATCTCCAGTTCTTTTCGCTTTGTTTTTTGACACAGGGTTTCTTTATATAACTTTGGCTTTCCTGGAACTAGTTCTGTAGACCAGGCTGGCCTCAAACATCTGCTACTGCTTGGATTAAAGCTATGTGCTACCACCATCCTATCCCTATCTCCAGCTCTTCATCTGCATTCTCTTGTCCATCTTAATGAAAGGCCAGTTGGAAATGTGCTCTGGTTAAATCCTCAGTTTCACCTAGGCAGTCCTTCAAATGTGCAATTAACATTTGGGCAGGTGACCGTGCCGAAGTCTTCAGCTGCTCCGTTTGTCTGCAGGCCTCTGAATTGGCCTTTGTGAAGGCTGGGGTGCCAGCGAGGCTTGTTTTCTGTTTGTTCCTGCGGCAGCTGCCACTTGTCTGTCTTTATTCTTTATCAAGAAAGAGCAAGTGTGAGTGCTTGTGCATCAGATGCGGAGAATGCACTCCAGGCAGGGTACTTCTGAGGCCAAAGCTGCTGGGAGCAATGAGGCGCTTGCAGTTGCAGTGTATGCCTTCCACTCTGCATCCAGTCTCAGTCTTGAATATAGAATTGGCTAAGGGAGGGAGCAGGTCTCAAGTGCACCACAGTGCTTAGTTTTGCAGCCAGTGTATGTGTGGCGGGAGTGGGTAGGGGGAGGGGTGGGTTAGTTTTCTATTATCAAACTCTTATTTTGTAATTTCCACATTGCAGCTCCCAGGCCCTTTCCTTTTCTGAGACAGGGTCTGTTGTATAGCCCAGGCTGGCCTTGAACTGCTAATCCTCCTGCTTGGGCAGACCAAGTGCTGCTTACTGAAGTTTTTTGATTAACCGATCAAGGACTACAAAGCTTCACACTTTAAGAAGGAAAAATTGAAAATTACATAAAGCTGCTGCTGCTGCTGCTGCTGCTGCTGCTGCTGCTGCTGGTGGTACACGCATTTAATCCCAGCACTATGAAACAGAGGCAAATGGTCTCTGTGAATTTGAGACCAGCCTGGTCTACAGAGCTAGTTACAGGACAGCTAGGGCTATACAAAGAAACCCTGTCTCGAAAAACCAAGAAAAGAAAAAGAAAAGCAAGCAAGAAAGAAAATCACACACAAATATTCAACTTCTGATATTAATGGCCAAATGAACTCTCCACACTGTCATGTGGGACCATACATTTCAAATAAAACACACTAAATATTCAACAACAAACAAAACCATCCATAAACAAGAGAATAAGTCATGATGGAAAAATACAAGTGCAATATGCATAGAAAAGGGTCTTAATGGACAAACAGCTCATTAACTGTCATTGCCTATGCAGCACGTTGGGAGGTTTTTGTTACTATTACTATTGTGCATTCCTGTAAATTTGCAATGTTTTTAAGAGCAAATATTATACATGTGAACAGAAAAGGAAAAACCTCAAATGACTTTTTACAAACTTGCAACAAGAGAACACTTCCACTCTATCCGTATGCTAGTATGGCAGAGGAACACAAAAGGAAGCGTTCCTGTCCCCCTTCCTGTCCTCCTCTCCTATTCATCTTTGCAGGCAGTGAAGGAGATCCAGCAGGTACAATTTTCTGCAACCTGTGCCTTTTAAGCTCCAAATTTATTCTCAGCTCTTGTCTGCTAGGGATGGCTACAATTGTAACATCCTTACATTTGACATTGCTCAGTGAAGCTTATAACTTAGTCCTTTGCCATGGATGGTCTAGGGGCAGTGACGTTAAGAAGGAACACAACATTATACCTCTTTGGAGCCTAGAGTGGGCACTTGTGTGTTTAGTGATCAATAACTAAATTTTCTTTGAAACTCTCCCCCTACTATAATGGAAATTTTCTCTCTCCAAAAGTATTTAAGCAAGTGCTACTTTCCCAGGAATTATCAGTTGGGGGAATATAGCAGATCTAATTGTTCACACTTTTATTTAGAGCTCATTGGACAAATGCATAGTTTTTTTTTTTTTGTTTTTTGTTTTTTGTTTTTTTTTTTGCCTGTTTGTTTGAGACAGGATCTCAGGTAGCCCATGTTGCAGGAGATTTGTTTGTGTTATTGCTCAAGACTGCCAATGGAGTGTACCATGGAGTTTTCTGGTGGACTCAGAGGAAGACAGAGGTACACAGAGGAATAAGGAGGAGCTTAAAAGATGAGCCATCTTTTCCATCTGGTAAGGTAGAGAAGAGGATTGGATGATCATTTCTCCATCACTCCATGGATCTACCAGGGCTTAATTTTTTCATAAAACAATAAAAGAAGCTGCAATAACCCCAGGCTGACCTTGAACCTGCTATTTAACAGGGAATGGACTTGAATTTCAGAGCCTTCTGTCATGTTGGGCTTATAGACCTGAACAAAAATGGCTGGTTTTATGAACCCAGGGCTTCTTGTGTGCTAGGCAAGCACTCCATCGTCTGAACTACACCCCTAGCTCTAGCAAATGCACGGCTCTGTTTAAATCTCAACAGCCTCAAGAGATGGGGAGGGCTAGGAAAGCCTTGTTTCTTGTGTGTTACTATGGCTCCACAGACTACTCTGCCAAGGCAGATGGTATTGTTAGAAAATGCTGATATACTCACCACTTGCAATTTCCCATATTTTCAAGCTGAAGTTTTAAACCAGTATGAAGAGAACACCGTTCTTGGCATGCCTGGCAACAACTCCTTTGGGACAATGTTTCAGTTAAATTACTGGGCCCCTTCCCCTAAAGAATGCTCAGGAAGGCAAGCAGTGGTGGCACATGCATTGAATCCCAGCATTTGGGAGGCAGAGGCAGGTGGATCTCTGCCAATATGAGGTCAGCCTGATGTTCAGAGCTACTTTCAGGACAGCCAGGGCTATACAGAGAACCCCTGACTCAAAAAAACAAAATAAATAAATAATTAAAAAGAAATAAATAAGGAAAAAGAATGCTCAAGAGAAGGCAATAAGGTATCTGCTCGCCTCCTGCCTATAAATGTCTAGATTCTGAAACTCTGAATTCCACAGGGTGGCTCAATAGGCTCATGGGACTTCATTTGCATAGGAATTCTAGGACTGAGACAATGGGATAAAAGATGAGGAGGGCAGTTATCTCACTACAACTCCTTTCCTCTCTTGTCCTGGCACCCCGTCTTGCAGGACAAACAAATAACAAAGAGAAACCCACTTCACAGCTAACTGCCTCACACATGGCAGTGCTTTATTTATGGAATGTGGAGAACTTACCTATTTTTTCTAAATGTACTTCTAGATGATTCAGAAACATATACATGATTATCTCAAATAGCTGGTGGAGGACATATTATACTTTGCCAACAAGTTTGTTTAAAAGCGTACCCCAGAGACCACCTGCCCAAACATATAATTGTTCAATGCTGAACAAGGGGTCCAGCCCACACTAAGAGGTCTCTGCAATGCACACAGAGTATGTTTATACAGCACTCCTGGCTCATGGGAAGAAATGCTCATTTGGCTTAAAACATGTAAATAAATACAGCATTTCTTCATCCTAAAATTGGACAAATTAAAGGGTAGGATTGGAAATGTTCTTCTCAAGCCACAGAGTAAAAGGTTAAGAAATTAACCTGAAATCAAATAAAAAAGTTAAGTTGTCGGGGGAAATTCAAAGGGCAAAACTGTGAAGCAGGGTCAGGAAGAGAGTATGAAGGCCACTAGGTCTAGACAACAAGCCCCAGGAAGCTGTGTGGGTCCCTAGTCACCAGTTGACCAGGGAACCAACCAACTTTGTACCCAGTAATAGTTCACACTGCATTAGTGCAGTTAGCTTTACAATGGGTCCATATGTGACAAATGTTTCTATAAATCTTGTCCTAACTGGCTTACTATTGTTGTTATTAGGACCAAAAGCAACTTGGGTTGGAAAAGGTGTATTTCAGCTTACAGTTGTAGTCCATCATGAGGGTAAGTCAGGTAAAGAACTCAGGGGCAAGAACCTGGAGGCAGGAACTGAAGCAGGGGTCATGGAGAGTGCTGCTTACGGGTTTGCTCCCCATGGCTTGCTCAACCTGCTTCCTTATAGCACCCATGACCACCAGCCTGGGGGTATCAACAACCCACCAGGAGATGGGCCATCCCACATCAATCACTAATCAAGAAAATGCCCCCACAGACTTGCCTACAGATAATTTGAGGGAGGCATTTTCTCAAATGAGAGTCCTCTTTCTAGACAACTGCAGTTTGAGTCTAGTTAACAAAATTCCAAACAGGACACATACCTTTGCCCCTGAGCTGATTTGAATGAGAAATGTCCCTCATGGGCTTGAGTATTGCTGGAGGAAGTACTAGGGCTTTGAGATTATATAGCCTCCCCCCATGGCCAGCTTTCTCTCTCCACATCCTAAACCGAAGATGTGAGCACTCCTCTTCCTGCTCTATACACCACGCCTGCTTGCTTGCTGCCTGCCATGCTGCCCCATCAGGAGGGACTCTAAACCCAGATAACTCTTCCTCCTGTAAGTTGCCTTGGTTGTGAGGTTTTATAACAGCAACAGAAACATTACTAATATTTTTTACAGTCTAGCTTTTAAAAAAAAATCTTCATTATGGGTAATTCCAGAAAATATGTAAAACTCTAATCTGTGCCCTTCAAAGAAGATTTATTTTTACGTCTCACAATCTCTAGTCTATTTAAAACTTAATGTTACAGAAACCAATGAAAATTTATCACAAATTACATACGACTTCAGAAAAACTTGTCTGGCATAAATCTTTTATGTGTTATTTATTTATCACTGACTTTTTCTTTCTTGGTTTTTCCAGACAGTGTTTCTCTGTGTGGCTTAGTGGACCAGGCTGGCCTTGAACTCACACAGATCGCCTGCCTCTGCCTCCCGAGTGCTGGGATTAAAGGCATGCACCACCACTTCCTGGCTTGATTTTTTTTCTTTTTTTTTTCTTTTTTTTCAAATTGTTCTCATACAATACATTTTGAGCACGTTCTCTCCTCCTCCCCCAACTAAAAATATGGAATACTTCATGAATTTGCACATTATCTGCTCAGGAGCCGTGCTAGTATTCTCTATATCATTCTAACTTGAGTATATATGAGGCCAAAGGGAACATGCATCAATCTTTAATATTTTTTAATATGCAATAATCTTTATTCAGGTTTAGTATTGCTGTGTTATTATAGTAAATTTCTTTTTCGAAGCTTTCTTGGTACCACATTTCAAAGGGAGTGGGTGATCTATGCAAATGTGTCTGGCATACTGAGAGAGTAACATTCTAGGCTCTAGACATGCTGAATAACCTTAGAAATGAAATAAATGTGTCTAGAAACAACCACAGTTTCCATGCAGAGAGAATTCACATACATGACTGTTGAGTTCTTACTGTGCCTTCTAATACTCTGGTGTGTGGCTGTAAAACTCCGGGGATTAGCTGGTTAGGTACCACAGTTTGCACAGCACTGCAGAAGGCACAGAGCCCCAGTCTGCCACCTCAGAGTGCTGCTTTCTGAGGAAAAACCAACTCTTCAAACATCACCCTCCTCCACCGGGCGCTGACCCGAGTCGCCTGCTTTGTCATCCCACAGGGAGTCTTACCCGGAGGAGGCAGCAGATGCAGGTCTCAATCTTTAATATTAAGTAAAGGGAAAGGGTGGAATGTTTAGTTTTTCAAAAGTATGCGTAGAGAAATTTTTGATTTATTTCTCAGATAAGTCAACGTGTTTTGTTCTGTTTTAGACAGGGCCTCACTATGTAGCCCCGGATAGCCTATACCTAGCTGTTGTAGATCATGTGGCCTTAAACTCAGAGATCTGCCTGCCTGTGCCTTCCCATTGCTGGGATTCAAGGTGTGTGCCACAATGCCCAGCAAGTCTTTAGTGTGTGGTGTATATGTGCATTCATGCACAAGCATGTGTGTATACATGCCAAAGATTGCCCAATGTTTTTTTATGTCACTTTCCAAGGTCTCTTATCCAACCTGGAGCTCATCACTTTGCTAGACTGGGTGCCCAGCAAGTTCTAGGAATCTGCAACTACCCATCCCCATGAAGGAGGCTAATGAAAAAAGCACCTTTTCAAGATCATGGTAGAAGAGAGATAGGGAGATGGCTCAGCAGTTAAGATTGCTTGTTGCTCTCCTAGAGGACCTAGGTTGGTCTCTAAGTACCCACATCAGATAGTTCACAGCTGCCTGCAAATCTAGCTCCAGGGAATGCCATGCCCTCTGATAGCTTCAGGACACACACAGGGACACACAAGGACACACAGGGACACACACACACACACACACACACACACACACACACACACACACACACCACACACACACACTAACTTGGCAGGGGAGGGGGGAGAAAAACCAGTATTTTTTTAGGATCAAGATAAAAAAGCTCACACAACAAGTTAATAAAATAATAGTTTGAATACCAGAGAGTGAAAATGGAGGTATTAACAAGTCATCCTTGGGTTAGGGAAATGGCTCAGTGGATAAGAGAGCTTGCTGTATAAGCATGAGGACCAGAGTTTGGTAAAACATAAAAGCTTGTTGTGGAGATAGCTGGAAGCAGGGGTGGAGATAGGAAGGTCCAGGGGCTTGCTGACCAGCCCATATAACCAAAACAGTAAGCTCTGAGTTCAGCGACAGACCTTATCAAAAAAAAAAAAAAAAAAAAAAAAAAAAAAAAAAAAAAAAGATGGAGCACACAGAGAGAAACACCTGGAGTCAATCTCTGGCCTTATACATGCATGCACAGGTGCAGGCAGACATCATAAAAGAGGCTAGCCTTTCTTCCCTGAAATACGGTTTTGAAAATGTCTTCAACTTTGTATTTAAGAATCCCAAGCATGGTGGCACAATCCTGTGATCCCAGCACTCATCAGGCTGAGTCAGATGTCCAGTTTGAAGCCAGCCTGAGCTACACAGTCAGATCCGGTCTAAAATATCAATAGCTGGGGACATAGCTCAGTCACAAGAGCACTTGCCTAGCATATATAAAGCTGTATGTTTGATCCCAGGCACCATCAAAATATTTAAAATACATAAATAATGGGGGTGGGTGCTGGAGAGATGGTTCAGCAGTTAAGAGCACTGGTTATTCTTTCAGAGAAGCTGGGTTTGATTCCCAGTACCAACATGGTGGTTCACAACCTCCATGGGCACCAGGCACACCACTGTTACACAGACATACATTCAGGCAAAAAATATTTATATATATAAAGCAAAAATACATGGACAATGATCAAAATTAAAATCAGGGCCTGGAGATGATGCATCAGCTGGCAAATTGCCTACTGGAAGTGCCTGTGTTCAAGTGAAGACTTGAGTTTGGATCCAAGCCACCCATGTAAAAAGCTGGGCAACATCATGACTATCTATCTATAACCTATCAGTTGTGGGGCAGCCAATGCCCATAAGTCTCTAGGAAGCCAGTCTAGCTGAATAATTAGCTCCAGGTTTGGTAAGAGACCTTGTCGAAAAAAATAAGGTGGAGAGTGATAGAGAAAGCCATGTAACACTGACCTTTGTCCTAAGTACACACATGAACATGTATGCACACATAGATACACATACCTCCCCACATACACAAGATTTGACTAAATAAAAGCATTCTGATACTTTGAATGCCATCACTATCAAATGTTAAAATGACAAGAGATCATAGATGCCCTTCATCCTGTTGGTCAGTAAGCAAAGGCCACATAAGCTGATGATTTGGGGGGCACATGATGTCAGGAAAACATGGGATGAGAGAGGCCATACCAAAGCCAAGTTCACCCAAATTCTTTCATATTTCATCTCTAGATAACCAATGTCCCTGACATATTTTTTTCTGAGGCAAGATCTCATGTATCTGTTCTTGAACTTGACAAGTAGCTAAGAATGATCTTGAACTTTATAGGTTACTCTTTGACAATTTCATCCATCCATCTATCCACATAAACAACGTACCTTGATCACATCTACTCCAACTTCCTGACCAGTGACTTCTGACCATCCTGTCTCTACGTCCTGAGGGTTGGGATTGAGGCATGCACCACTATGGCCAGTTTATGTGATGTGCTGGGGATTGAACCCTGGTCTAGGCAAGTACTGTGCAGACTGAGCTATACCTCTAACCCCTCCATAGTGAACTTTTGTGGACTTCCTCCATAGGATTATACCACAGATCATGCATTTGTTTTCCAAGGGCTGGCTGAGCTACATTGCATGACTACATCTTCTATTTCAGATGTTTGAAATTGGGCTTTACTCCTTCTGATGCTTTACTAGGGACTCTAAGTTTCTTCTGCACACTTCCCAGCTCAGTACTCAACTGTCAGGCTCCTTTGCTACCCTCAGGTAGGGTTTCAGTTACACAGAGGACAGATATACCACATTCAGAAATCCTCTCCCTAGAAACAGAGTTTGTAAGTAAAGGAGTTTGAAGGAACCTACAAGAATATTATTTCCCTTATAATGGTGGAAGGTATGCCACTAGGGGAGAAGAGCAGTCAGCAGTCTTAGCTGCAAACTCTGTAAGCTACCATAATATCTTGGCTGACAAGATATACCATTGGTGCAATAGTGTCGTGAATGTTATGGGGGCAACCAGTCACTTTTGAATTGGTTTTAAGGCCCACTCCACACTCTTGTATGGTACTGTTAACTAGGCCAAGCATCCATAGATGTGTAGGTCATAGACTCTAGGGGAGAATATACTGTTCTACTAAATAGACATAGTATTAAACTGCATCCTAAGTTCTTATCTTTTTTTCTTTCTCTCTGTGCAGTCTTGGTTGTCTTGGAACTCATGCTATAGACTAGGCTGGCCTCAAACTCAGAGATCAGCCTGCTTCTGCCTCCCAAGTGCTGGGATTAAAGGTGTGTGCCACCAATGCCCAGCTCTAAGTTCTTATCCTTATACCCATATATTAGTGCATTTCTTAACCTTCATGAGAGAAGTCTTGTTTTTTGTTTTTCAGTAGATGGAGATTAATATAAAGACATGAAACGGTAGACTTTGCTCATCCCTATATGGGACATATATATTAGATTCTCTTACTCCTAGGTTTAGGGAATCATTTCATAAGAGGAGAGCTACAGAACGATTCTAAGAGCCAGAGGAATTGGGTGACTGCTGTGAGGTGGCTTTTTTTTTTTTTTTTGACCTCGCAGGGCCAATGCATACATGAATTCATAGCAGCTATGACTACATGAGCAAGACCTAGCCAGTCAATTTCTCAACATGGATCGGGAGGAGATCACAAAGTTCCATCCCTAGTTGAGGGTTGGCAATTGATGGCCACTGTGGGAGGGGCCATTTCCTTCAGGGTTTCTGGCCCTGATAGGATACTTGTGCTCCAGTAGATGGCCCTACATTCATGTGCATGCTAGCAGGATTAAGTGGACTCAGTGGGTTTCAAAAAAAAAAAAAGAAAGAAAGAAAAGAAAGAAAGAAAAAGAAAAAGAAAGCACATGAAGTTGGGAAAGGAAAGTGGTGGGAGAGATGGGGCAGAGTTAGAGGAGAGGGATGGGAGATCGTAGGAGGTGACAGCAGTGGATTCGATCAAAACATACTATATGCATTTAAGAGATTCTCAAATGAAAAGGACGAGCTTGGATCAAGCGGTCTCAGATTTGAGGTTTGTGATGAGTAGAAAGGGGAAAACTTAAGAGCAGGTGACTTCACTTGAGGGTAAGGCAGAGGTCTGGACTGAGCGACTTGGGTGTGCTGTGTCGAGGAAGGCCTTGTGCTTTCTCTTTCCTCATTTCTGAATTGTCTAATTTTTTGTTGAGTCTGTGAATTCCTTTCTGCTTTTGTTTTTGTTTGTTTGTTGTTTTGTTTTGTTCTGTCTTAAGGCAGGGTCTCTCTTTCATGTAGCTCTATATGTCCTGGAACTCACTATGTAGACCAGGCTTCGCTTGAACTCAGAGATCCTCTGGACTCTGCCTCCTGAGTGTTGGGATTAAATGTATGCACCATCATACCGGTTCAGCATAAAGGAGTCTTAAAAATCAATGAAGACATCCACACATTCACAAAGAATCCTTATAGTCCAGAAACTGCTAAACCCACAGTTTGGGCTCCTTCAGCATACACACCTCGGGGCATCATGTTTGGTGCCGAGCACTGGAGGCTACCGAGAAGGGTAACCCGTGGTCCGTGAACGACTGGAATCCACACCGGAACAAGGGCAGGTGGTGGTAAAAATGGGCAAGAGTATCATCGAAGATACACCAGCTGTCTTGCTTGACTCATACTTGGCTTTCTATGGGGTTCATCTGTGTGTGAGCTGTGCATACTGACAGGGTCATCCTGTAAATGTCTAAAGGAACAACACCAGTTAACAACGCCAAGCAGGACGTGTAATCTGGGAAAGAGAAATCCCCTGAAGATGCCCACTGGGGCACACAGGTGTTGTAGCTATTGTATTCTGGAGTCTCTGCTGAGTAATTTAGGTTCTAACATAGCAAAGGGCAGCTGATCAGTTTGAACCAAATTCTACCTTTCAACTAATTTCCGGGAAATAATTTGTAACAGAGTGGAAGACGATGCGAAGTGTTATATGTTGCACGCTAAACTGTGTTCTTTTTCCTGCCCAACTTCATGTTTCCATGCACCAAAATGTTGATGCTAAAAATTCTGGAGGCCACACTTACCTGACAGTTTTCTTCCATCCCAGATGGGCGCGAGGGCGCAGAGCAAGAGCTGCGGGGCCGTAGCAAGCCTCTCGAGGCGGGAGCTAGCTGACCGCAGGTGGAGCTGCTTGGCCGGGCCACCAGAGCCTCTCGCTAACCCCTGTTCCCACAGGCAGTCTCACGCGCACGCGCACTCGCTTCCGGCTGCAGCGGCGCCTCTGGGCTTGGGTCCCGCCGCTACTCCAGTGGGCGGAGCTGCGAAGTGGTCTCCTGGCCACGTGACCGGAGCCAACATGGCGGCGCCCATGGGCGCCCACCTGTTCGTCCGTAGAGGTAAGCGATCGGAATCCGACCGCTCCGGGGCTGCGCGCCCAGAGATAAATCCGCGCGTGGACTCGGTACGCGCGTGCGTACTTTCAGTCAGACCCACGCACACGATCCACACGATGCACGCTGCAGAAACACAGACACACGTTTGACCAGTCCTTTCCTGGACCATGTCGCTGGGTGGTTAGTCCTTGAGATTTGCGGGTCGTTGCCTGAGGTTTTCTTACCCCATTTTACTTGTGTGATTAGTGGTACAGACATATGTACCGACGACGCCTGTGAAATGCGCCTGGGCCCTCGGTCTGGAGCTATTGCATTGGCATGTCTTTTTGAGAAACTTGTACAATGTGACCACTCTGATGGTGACTCAAGAGAACCAATGATGCCTGAGTCATTCCAAATAGGTGCGTTTGCGGCGAATCATTGTTGAATTAGTATAGGTTCTGATTCTTTGCTGCAAAGAACTCAGAAATTGGTTCAAGGACGAGGAAGAAGGAGCACCAAGGACTTGAGGGACTATTGAAGTGCCAGGCACATAGGAACGGTTTTAGGAGGTAAATATTTTCGTAGTGATACCTAGCACTTATTATATGCTTTCCAAAACATCTCACCTGCTCAGCTTAGCTTAATATAACCCTCCTGCGTGAAATCAAGCGCTGACACCTTGTGTGTATATGTGTATTTAAGGATGTGTTAAAAAAAGGTTGACGTTGACATGGAATGGTATCCTCAAAATATATTATTTGGAAAAAGCAAGTTGTAGGACAATTTATTTTTAAAATTACATGTATTTGTTTGTCTATTTATTGTGTAAGTGTGTGCTCAAGCAGGTACCAAGGTGTGCATGAACATTGGCGAGTTCTCTTTCCATCACTTGGTTTTCAGAGAGTGAACTCAGGTTATCAGGTTTGGCGGTAAGAGCCTTTACCCATTGAGCTATCTCATCAGTCCAGTTTAGCATAAAACTGTTGTGCCCAAATTCTGAAACCCCCAAATCACCAAGAGGCCCATTTCCATGCAAAATCAAAGAGTCTTTTATTGCAGTTGTTTAACAGCTAACCCCATTAGCTAGGGCCCTCCATTCATCCACCTCATGAATGGCTGGGTGGAGAAAGACCCTGAGGCAGGGATCTTATAGGGCAGTGTAAGGGGTGTGTCTAGGGGGGGGGGTACAAAACAGTCTCAGGATTGGTGCACTCCCAGGCTTGGACGGCCTGCCTTGTGTTGATTGGCCAGTTGGTTGTTATGGCCCTTAGGCCCTCTCAAGGAGGTTACTATGCTCTGCACAACACTGTTGTGCACTTGTCCGTAAAGCACACGCAGAGCCATAAAGCACACTCCTGCCGGCTAACTTCTGATTGACCTTCTAGTGACCAGGACAAGAGGGGCAAGGTCAGGCCAGCACATGTTAGCCTGTCACGGCTGCTAAAAACAGGGGAGGAGGGTTGGTCCTTTCAAAACAACCTGGTTTTGTGAAGTCAGATACCCATATATTTGTGTGTACATGTGTATCTAAGTTTATAATGCATACAGAGAATGGCATTAGTCACAGTTTTGTGAAATAAAATATGAAATGCCATATTTTCAAAAGAATTCAAGATTTGTGAAAATGTACAGTGTCTAGCATATCTTATGGCAAAGATGAGTCAATCATTGTACGGAGCATGGCTTGAATGATCTTTTACATTTAAAAGTTGTTCTGGTGAAGAATAGATTTTCTTCCTTTAAGCCTTTGAATGTTCTTAATATGAGAAATTTCAAACACATGGAAGAAGAGAAAACAGAACAGTGAACTCTGCATATGCATCATCTATTCACAAACCGTATGTTACGTTTAGAAACACCCATTCCTTCTCTCTCCCCAGCCACATTGCCTTCCCCAAACTGTATTATTTTGAAGTTTGTCCTAGGTATATTATCACTTCATTTGTAGATTCTTGTCACTCTGTATCTGTGAAAGATGAGCTTAGTGGCTAAGCTCTTGGATAACACCCTGGCTTTGGGTTCCAACCCCAGCACCACAAGAGGGGGAAAAAAGACAAAAAAGACTGAGAATCTCACTCAGCCTCAAAAATATTGTACTTATTTCTAGAATTGCCATTTGTTTTAAGACAGAGTCTCTTGTAGTCCAGGGTGTCCTTGAACTCCTGTGTAGTAAGTTTTCTTTACCACAGTAATAGGTTTCTCCACTGAAGCAGTAAGCCAGATAAAGCTGAATTAAAAAGTAAAGGACCAGGTTTATTTTGAGCAAAGCAACTCCTGGATGACTCCTCCAGCCTCCAGAGATTGAGCCAGGGGAAGGGGCAGGAAAAAAATCACATGGCCCATCTAAAGGAGGGAGCTTAAATTGTTATGCCAACTTTGATATACCACCAAGGAGCCAACTCTCTGATGCAAAAGCAAAGGTTTCTTAATGAGTTAACTCTATTAATGTGGGTCTTCCGACCATCCATCCAACAACAGTGGGTGGAGCAAGAAGGACCTGGAGGGACTGAGGGGCAGGGAATTTATTGGGGTGGAGCAAGGGGAGTGGCTTGGGTCTGCAACAGTCTCAGGGTTGGTGCACTTCTGGGCTTGGGCGACCTGTCTTGTGTTGATTGGTTGCTATGGCCTTTAGGCCTTCCCAGGGCAGTTGCTGTGCTCTGTATGCCACTGTTACCTAGAGCCCTCCAGCTAACTTCTGATTGGTTCCTTGCTACATGGAGGGTATCTGACCTCCTAGTGACTAGGAGGTTGGCTAAGGTCAGGAAGCTCAGCACATGTTGCTGAGTCAGAGGCCTACATCTTGCTGGGTCTTTTCTGCAGCTTGTTATGGCTGCTAAAGCATGGGGCTGGGTGAGGGTCTGGTCTCTTCAAAATATCCTGTAGGCATGGGTGATGATGATATGTCTTCCACAAACTGAACTTGTGCTCAATTATAGCACTTAGTCAGGGATTGGGCAGCTAGCAGCTTCAAGGGAGGAGCCACCTCAACCAGGAATGAGGAATTGGACATTTTGGCAGTGTGCCACCACACCAGACTACAATGGACATCTTTTAGAGATTATATTGATTTTCTTTTAAAAATGTTGAGTGTTAGGACATAGTTTGGTTCTGCCAGGCTTGGTGTTATTCTTTGTTAGAACAGATCTCTTTTGGGTTTTGCCCTTATTAGGGAAAATACAAGGAGCCTTACTCCAAAGTAGTATTCAGTAAAGGCCACATGATAGTGTTTTAGACTTTTGTGAGCAATACTATATGTTACAATTTCTCAACTCTGCCAGGGGCAAGTGAACATAGCTATGTTTCAATAAAACTTTATTTACAAACACAGGCAACCAGTTAGATGGAATTTGTCTACTCTTACTCTGTTAACAGGAGTAATTCTTAACTCGAAGTCATAGACTTTCTGGGGTCTCAGTTGAATACTGATGGTGTTGGGGAGGCTTTGTGAGGTTTGCCCAAGGAAGTGTCTTGGGTCTGGACTTAAACTGGGGCTCCTACTTCTACCAGCACTGCAAACTCTGGCCTTGGTTCAGTTCTCAGCCGGCAGCCACTTAGTCTTAATAACCTTGTGGAGTGCCCTGCCTCTTTTCCAGCTTCTTTTGAATCAAAACCTCTATTCTCTGACTTAGCCAAGCATGGCCTCATTCCCCAATGCCACATTTGGGAAGGTTTTGTAGAGCAGAAATCTGGGGAGTGATTAATTTGTTTTCTCTTAAGGCTCACTGCCCTCTGCATTACTTCACTATGCAGTGCCAACAACTGGTTGGTCCACATGTTTTCCTGGTTGCTTAATACAGAAGGAATTCTTATAGCAGTTACATTGCCATAAATAGAAGAAGGTTTGTTTTGATTTTAGACAGGATCTCATGTATTCTAGACTAATAGAGAACTCAGTATGGTTTATTTGGCTTATGCTTCCATATCACTGTTCATCATTAAAGGAAGTCAGGATAGGAATTCAAACAGGGCAAGAAGCTGGAGGCAAAAGCTGATGTAGAGGCCATGGAGGAATGCTGCTCACTGGGTTGCTCCTCATGGCTTGCTCAGCCTGTTTCCTTATAGAACCCAGGATCCGCAGCCCAGAGGTGTCCCCACCCACAATGGGCTGGGCCCTCCAATCAATCACTAATTAAGAATATGCCCAACAGTCTTGCTTATAATAAGCCTGACCTTATGGGGGCATTTTCTTAACTGAAGCCCCCACTTGTCAGATGAGGTAGCATGTGTCAAGTTGACACAAAACTAGCCAGCACAATCACTTACATCACAAATCATGAGCTTCGTGACACAGCTGACATCCCACCTTTACCAGGTTTCCAGAACTGAGCTAGAAGGTAAAATCTATTCACAGAGAAGAATCCATTGTGAAAAGCAAGGCAGCAATATTAACACTGAGCAGATCATAAGTAGTTTGCAGATTGATGATGTCATTATGCCATGGCTCTAAACAATATCTATTAAGCTATAGGATCCTAGGGCTTAATGACACCAGTAAGTGGCTGCTGCATCTACTGCCTGTTGAACATCTTCACTTAATATACATCTGAAAATCAACATGTCAATAAAAGTATATTTTTTAAAAAATAATTATAAAAGTATAATTAATTTTTAAAAACTCAACATGTTTACATCTCCAAAATTGGATTTGTAGTAAGTACTTCCCCCCATTCTCACCTTAGTTGTTGATAAGTTTTGTTTTTACTGTTTTGTTTCTCAAGTGGGGGCTTGCTTTATAAAGTAGGCCAGGCTGGCCTTCTGAGTGCTGAGATGATTATACCCATGTGCCACCATGCTCAGCCTAGTTGATGGCAATTTTTAAAAAGCATCGTATTTGACATACAATTCACATACCATACAGTTCACCTATTTAACGTACACAGTGGGACTTTTTATAAATGTTGTTTATGTGAGATTTATACATGCCTGGATATGTGTGGGGGGGTGTGCTTACCTGTGTATGAGCCTGTGGAGGCCAGAGGCTGACACTGGGAGTCTTCCTTTACTAATTTCCACTTTTTTTTTTTTTTTTTTTTAAAGACAGGGTTTCACTGTGTAACTCTGGCTGGCCTGGGCCTTTCTATATAGACCAGGCTAGCCTAGAACTCAGAGCAATGTCTGCTTCTGCTTTCCAAGTGCTGAGACTAAAGGTGTGAGCCACCACACCTGGTTCCACCTTTATTTTTTGAGACAGAGTCTCTCACTGATCGTGGAGCTCTCTTTGGAAATCCTCCAGTTTCTGCCTGCCCACTCCCCTTCTACCCCTCCTCTGGGATTATAGGCACATACTGCAGAGCTCAGCTTTTTACATGGTTTCTCACATACTCGTATTTGGACAACAAGCACATTATCAACCTTCAATCACCCTTCTTTCTTTTGTTCTCTCTCTCTCTCTCTCTCTCTCTCTCTCTCTCTCTCTCTCTCTCTCTTTCTCTCTCTCTCTCTGTCTTTTGCTCCGTCTTCAGTGTTTAATCTGTTAAAAAATCCATTTAAGAAATCTTGTTGGGCCAAGGGTTTGGTGATACACACCTTCAATCCCAGCACTGGGAAAGCAGAGGCAGGTGGATCTCTGAGTTAGAGGGCAGCCTGGTCTACAGAGTGAGGTCCAGGACAGCCAGGGCTACACAGAGAAACCCTGTCTCAAAAAACAGAAAGAAAGAAGGAAAGAAAGAAAGAAAGAAAGAAAGAAAGAAAGAAAGAAAGAAAGAAAGGAGAGAGAGAAAGGGAGGGAGGGAGGAAGGAAGGAAGGAATAAATCTTGTTGGACCAACCATTAAGATATACCCAGATCGATATCTGTGCATCGGTGGCTGGCAGAAGAAAGACACCTTTGTGCTGTAGATCTGTTAACTTCAGCAGGAGCTTTGAGAATCTGCTCCCTCCCACCCTCCCTGAATCATGACAGCCACCAGCTCTAGGGACCTAGTACTGGAAATCCCAAACAGCTGAGTTAGGATGACAAGAAAAGTATTGTCATAGCATTTTATTCTCCCTAGTTTTAGACATAACCATCTTTTGTTTGAAAATTAAAATGCCTCATTTTAGCTGGGTGTGGTGGTCCCAGCACTTTGGAGAGTAAGGCAGGAAGGGTAGCCCCAGTTCCAGGCCAGCCTGGGCTACCTAGAAAGAACCTGTCTCTAAAAGAAAAAAAAAAAAAGTCTTATTTTATTTAGAAAAATAAAATAGGTTTTAGAAAAAGGTCTCTGGTAAGACCCCTTGTCAGATCTTATCAGTTCAGAAGTACAAAGAGAAATTTAAGCTCTGGTAATAGTGCAAACACAGAAGTGGAAGCAGAGCTAAAAAGATGAGCTTCACTTGGGCCAGAGTCGCTGAACAAGCTTCCTGGGTTTGAAGTGAAAGTGGGATGTTGTTCTCTTCTTATTTAAATGCCAGCCAGGTGCTGGCTGTGGGCTTTCTCTCCTTAGCACTCTATTTAGTGAGGGAACTTTCTTTCGGGGAGATGCAGGCCTGTGCTTCATAGTGGGCTTGCTTTTTCTGGCTAGGTCATTTTCATATCTTCTGGTCCCCTCCCACACCAGTCATATCACTGGTCCCTCTCGGCTCCACAGTCCTATTCTTTTATTCTTTTTCTTTCTTCTGAGAGATGTGACCAGTTTGAATTATGTCCCAGAACATAAAGCCAGTGCCAGCACTAGCCAGTCTGCTTCCTCTCTAGACACCAGGTAACTCCCAGTTTACAAGAAGAACAGCCATTGCCTATACCTCCCTGGCAGCTGGCTGGTTCTGGTGGCACTGAGATGAGTCCACTCTCTCGTCATGGGGAAGAGGACACTGGGACAGCAGGCTGCCACTGAGCACACACATTCCTCCCATTTTTCAGAAGTGAATGTTTCATGTTGAGGTGCCGAATGTGAATTTGGGTGAGGAGAGCAGGAGCCCTTCACATGGACAGTTTTACAGAGGTTGTGGGAACTGAGATCTGATCCCCCAAAACTGATCCTGTGTCACTTCCAAAGAATCATGGGCTTTTTTGAATAATAATAAAAAAAGCAAAATACAAAAAAAACCAAAAAAAAGATATACCCAGACCAGCACTAGGGAGGCAGAGGCAGGTGAATTTCTGTTCGTTTGAGGCCAGCCTGGTCTAGAAAGTGAGTTCCAGGATCACCAGAGCTGTTACACAGAGAAACCCTGTCTAATTAGCAGTAACAACAAAAACAAACAAATGATAAATAAATAAAAAGATCACCCAGAAACCAAACAATTTCTCTGTCTCCCACTGTTACCACCTGATATAACCAATATCATTTTTTCCTTGGATTAATGCAGTTGTACTGGTCTCTCTGTCTCTATTCTTACCTTCTATATTCCATTGTGAGCATTAGCAGACAGACTGATCTTATAAAAATGTAAATCAGATCATGTCATTCTTTTGCTTAAAACCCACAGAGTAAAAGTCAAATCCTTGCAGTGCCCTAGAAAGCCCTGCACAGTACCTCGTATCGTAGTTCCTTGTCAGGCTGATTGCCTGGGGCCCATCTCTAGCAGAATGTAAGAGCTACAAGGATTTGTGTTTCTTTTGTTCTCTGACATATGTCAAGCACCTAGAATGTCTGACATGTAAAATTCAGTGAAGATTTTTTTTGAATGAGTGAATGGAAAGTGACTAGTTAATTATGCTACAATAAAGTTATTAATAATGAATTAAATAATGTGTTGAGATACAAGAGGCAAGAACTATTAGAAATAAAAGAAAAAATTGATAAAAACCATAGTCACAGTGGGGACTGAGAAGTTGACAAGTAGATACAATATAGTTATTGAAGTTCAGAATGTATAATTAGTAAGTTTGATTTAATAATTAAATTTGATGCTTTAGATTTAATGTTACCTTTATTTTTATTTTTACAAGTATGTGTAAAGCAACAACCAAAAACAAAAATCCCAGATACATATGAAATAGGATAAAACTTGGTAACTCATGCCAATAGAAGCCTTAATAGTTCTAAAAAACAACATCAACAAAAAATATAAGCTATATTCTCTGGCCCCAAAGTATTAATGCACAAGTTAATGAGAAAAGGGAAAAGGTGTGGTCTAAATGTTGTGGAAACAGAAAAGGAACCTGGGTAGTGGTGATGCCAGTAGTGTTGTCCTGGACTTGAAGTGTATGATTCCCATCCTCACGAGTTCTCAGTCCTTGAGGGACTCAGACTTGTCAATAAATTACTGCCTGGGAGAAGACTGATGCACAGACCCTGGATCTGGCCCAGTGGACTGCTCAGTAGAGACTGGAGAGAGTGTCACTATGCCGGCGAGCTGAGCCTGAGGCTGCTAGTACAAAGAAAGCTTTGTCAGGGCAGGGGGGCAGATGGAGAGCTGCTTGTCTAAAACCCTGGAAGAGCTGCTGGATTAGCATGGCAGGCAGGTTGAGGAAGAGATAGGGAGAGACCAAAGTGGAGATTGGGGGGGGGTTGAGGCCCACCTGGGTGGGTTGTGAGCTGAGCTGAGCTGAGCTGAGGCATGCATATGAGATGTAGGAAGACAGGCAGACTCCTGTTCTCTGAGGGATTCAGGAAATGAGAGATGGAATAGATAACAGAGAAAACCAAGCAAGCCCCTTGTCTTTATTGATTTACATTGATTTCATTTCGTTGTTTTAGAGATTACAGATGAAATGAGGTGGAGAATTGGGAAGCAATGTAAGAAACTGGCAACTAGTAAGGAGGAAGATTGCCCAAAAGAATTGAGACTCACTGAAATGACAGGGGTCTTAGTGGCCTATCTGTTGATACTGTGTGATTTTCTCCAGTGTGTATCACCTGGTATGTGTAAGTACAGATGTAGAAGGGCTGGGTATGGTGTTGCATACCTTTAATCCCAGCACTCCAGAGGCAGGCAGATCTTTGTGAGTTCAAGGCCAGCCAGACCAAGTGTCTGTGGGACAATGGGCGGGGATGAGGTAGAGAAATAGATTGAGTGGGAATTTTCCAGATGGGTATTATAGAAAGAACAGAAGAGAAAGGCATGAGTTTGGCAAGAGGAGGATGAATTACAGAGTCTACCCAAGGCCAGCTGCTGTATAAGAACAAAATCTCTGTTACGTTTAAAGCCATGTCTTTTATTATTAGATTGAATAACCTGGAACCAGAAGAAACTGTTAGTTTGAAGAAGAAAAAATAAAGTATCAAAGTCAGGCATAGTTGTACACACCTTTTATACCAGACCTGGAAGGCAGAGGCAGGTGGAGCTTTATGAGTTCGAGGCCAGCTTGTCTACAGAGTGAATTCCAGGACAGCCAGAGCCACATAGCTAGATCCTCTCTTGAGAGAGAAAAAAAAAAGTTTTCAAAGATGAGAATTTCCAGCAAGGCTAGAGAGCAGGGGCATGAGAAGAAAACTGGGCAGCAAGGAAGGCCTAGAGTGTCTTCACTAGAGTGGCTTTGGACAGTTGTGAGTTTGATTGGAGGAGCAAGCCTCCTAGCATGTAGGACAGTGCAGAAGATGTCATGGTGCTCCTGGAGCAAGGGGAGGGAAGAGGAGGGGGTTGGGAGATGGAGTTGTTACTTCACGGAAAGTGAGAACTGAGCTAGGTCCTGAAGGGTGACTAAGACTGGCAGCAGTTTGGGGAGAAGGGCATTCCAAAGGCGTTAAGGCAGGGTGATGGAGACACAACTCCATGGATGGAGACACAGAAACGTTCAGGAAGTGTTTAGGATAGAGAATTTGTGTAAGGGATTCATAGGAGATGAAGGCAGGTCAGGATCCAGTCATGGGAAACTCTGATGGCCAACTCAGGTGTCATCAGCTAAGCGGCAGTGACCACTGAGACCGGGAAATGAGAGGGTGTCTCCATTTTAGTCTACTGTTCAAAGACTGTGACTGTATCGGGGAAGGCCTTTGCAGTCTGTTAGACAGCAGTGCAGAATCAAGGTGTACATGGTGCACAGTAATGGGAGAGATGGATGCAAAAGGAGCCATGAGTGCAGCAGGGTCTTCGGTAGGCGGGAGAGAGGCCACCAGAGCAGCCAAGAAGGGACTGGCAGACATGGAGAACTGAGTCCAGAAGGGATTCTCAGGAGGAAGTCGGGGAAACTAGTGAAAGTGAATGAATTTGCCCACTAATGGGTAGACAGAGATGTAGTGCAGTTTTAGAAAGAAAAGAAGCATATGCTTGGTAGTCATTGTAGAGAACTGTAGATTTTTTTTTCTTTTTGGCAAGAGATGGAGGGAGACTTCCTTTTGTTAAAAACAGAATTTTCTAGAGATGTAATTGACAACCATCACCATTCACATATTTTGGTTTTAAATATATTTAAATCAGAATCAATTGTATTTTCATTACCCCAAGAAGAACCTTTTACGTAACATAGCAGTCAGTCCTCGACCTGCCTGTCCCCTGTAGCCCTAACAACCCCTAGTCTTGTTTCTGGTTGGTAGGCTTTCATGTGGCCCTGGCTGGCCTCAAACTTGATATGTAGCTAAAGAAGACCTAGAACTTCTAATCTTCCTGTGCCTGCCTACCAAAAACTGGGGTTACGAGGGTGAGTCACCATGCCTGCTTTATGTGATACTAGAGATCAAATCCAGGGCTTTGTGTATGCCAGGAAAGCAGTTTGCCAACCGAGCACATCCCTTGTCTTGGACATGTCATGAACATGGAATTATATAATATGTAGTCTTGTGTGATTGGCTTCCCGAGGACAAACAACCCAGCAGTTACCTGGGTGCTCTGGCTCAGGATCAGGAGGTTGCAGTTGAGCTTTCCTTTAGAGACTCCTATTTTTTGTTCCAGGCTGTTCTTGAACTCATGATTCTGCTGCCTCAACCTCCCAAATGCTGGCACCGATGAGTTCCACCAAACTCAGCTACTGTTTTGTTTTTCTAACTGAAACTCTGGCTGTAGTCATCACAACATGGAGCTAATGATGGGTAGCCATAGCAAATACCACAACCTTTGCACACTAAACCTCAGAAACCACTTCATATCACTTCTGTCATATGCTATCCATCACAATATGCATTGGGATAAGGAACTAGACCAGGGCATTCATACCAGAAGGCTGGCATTGGGGACAATCTTGGCTACTATAGCATCCCTTGGCACAAGGCATGGAATAGAGTAAGCCCATGATAGCTATTCATGGTGCTGGTATTAAGATTTTATAAAGTATGGTAGTATACACTAGTACCCACAGCACTTGGGAAGCTGAGGCAGGAGGATCAAAACCTTGAGGTTAGCTGGACAGTAAAATCCTGTTCACTATACATTTAGAAATATTTAAAGGTCTCACCTTTTAGGGACTGGGAATGTAGTTCAGTTGGTAGTTTACCTGACATGCACCAAGCCCTAAGTTTGATCCTCAATAAACCATAGATTGGTGAGGTAGCCTACAGATATGGTCCCAGCACTGGGAAGCTAGAGGCAAGAAGATCAGAAGTTCAAGGTTATCCTCAGTTACATAGCTAATTTGAGACCAGCCTGGGCTACATGAGACCCTGTCCAAAACAACAACAATAACAACAACAACAAAAAAAACCAAAACAAAAAAACCCAAAAACTCCTCACCATTTAGATAGAAAGAGTAGGCATTTCTTTCTTAGTTTGAATTCTCTGAACACTTATTTATGCATGTGTGTGTACAATATGGGCATGTGTGCATCACAGAACACATGTAGAAGTCAGAGGACAACTTGCATATGGAAGTTCTTTCCTTCTACCATGTTGGTCCCAGGCATTGAATTCGGGCCAGTAGACTTGGTGGGGCACCTTTACCCATCTCAATGTGTAAGAGTAAATATTTCCCAAATGGGTTTTCCACACATTGTGTTGTGTGATTTTCCCCCTCCCCCTTCCCCCTCCCCCCCTCCTGGGGGAGATATGAACAAACTTCTATTCTCATCCCAGCCAAGTCCAGTTTGGTGAATCAGGGAGCTTATTGGGGTTACCTACAGGAGCCCCAGTGACTCAAAAGCATCCCCAGTGGCCAACCCTCCACGACAATCTCAGAAGCCTGAGCTTCCTGCCTGACAGTCTCCTTTCCCCAGCAATTGCTCACTGCTCATGTATGCTATGGGGGGATGGGGGCTGGGAACCAGTAGCTTTGAGAGCTTCCTGAGCCTTTGCCTCCCTCCTCCCTTTCAGTTCAGATGCTACACTAGTAGTCATTTCTAAAATTGCTTTTTGTCCTTGTGGAAGCTACTGATAGAGACTATGGTCTTTAAAGGATTCTCCTATAGAGCTGGGACTGGTGGTTGGTTGTTTAATCCCAGCCTACCAGAGGCAAGTCAGAGGCAGGCAAATCTCTGTGAGTTTGGAATTGAGACCAGCCTGATCTACATAGTGAGTTACAGGACAGCCAGGACTATGTAGAGACCCATCTTAAACAACAACAACTTTCTCCTACATACACAAGAGAAAGTTATCAATCATTGAAGTGTTACCTTAAGCTAATTAATGTTATCTCTCACATGTAGGGCCTATAGAACAAGCTCAGTTTTTCTCAGTTCAGCCTGTGATCTCTGCCTTTGGGGCCTCACATATTCTCTGTATATCATAGGTAAGGTTATGATTTTCCTGTAAGATCAGAAAGCACTAAATGAGTGGCAAAGGGACACCTGGCCAGACTCACTGCAAACTGGCCAACGCTGTGCAGTGCTGACCTGTCCAAGAATTGCTGTGTCAAGAAACAACTCCATCTTCCTCTGTCATTTCCCCCTACTTCATGCTCTGTGCATAGCAGCTGTTCAAGGGATTACTGAGGGCAGTGCAGGGCACTGCAGTCAGAAACACAGTGAGGGCCACAGCAGGAGAAAGCTTTGCGGGCCAGTGAACACTAGGAGGGAGGGCAGACAGTGGGGAGCGGGCCGAGGGATGGCGTCACTACGGGGGATTATCTGTTAACTAGGTTTAAAGAAGGAGAGGAAGAGGAACGGTCTCAAGTGCCTCCATCACCAACTACTTTTGGCCAAGCCTTCCAGCTAGGGAGAAGGAGACAAGTGTGCCAAAGAAGAGTCACAGCTGAGGAGAGGCCTAGGAGGAAGGCTTAGTGGTTAGTGCTTGATGGTAGCTTCTTTTGTAAGGGCCAGATTAATTTTCTAATGCTGTTTTCTACTTTAATGTTATTGCTTTAATCATTAGAATACCACTCGGTTCCTTCAGGCAATAGGAAGCTATTGAAGATTTAATGAGATTCATATTGCTTCAACGTTGATGACTTCCTGTGTGTATATTAATCACTGCTGACCTTGATCTTAAATTCCTTCCCAGTGCAGAGTCTCATCAAGCATACCTACTAGATTCCCTTGTTCACCAAATACCTGGGTCGTTTCCAAAGCGCAGAAAAGAACACTCATTCAACGTCTGTGTGTTGCGATTTCAGTACCTGGTCGGATTTGCCCTTCAATTCCATCCATGTCTGTAAATCCAGAAAATATAGGAGTAGAATCTGTGAAGGCAAGATTTAGCCTTCTCTGAAACTGTCTTTCTTGTTGTTCTGTGCATCAGACCTTGAACGTGACCTAATTCTTGTTTAGGTCAGTATATCCAACTGGCAACTCTCAGAGCCTATCCAGGCCACCCCTGTGTGGGCACTCCGGCTGTTGAGCAGCAGGACTGGGCTTCTGGCAGAGGCCTGGTGGGCCCCATCCTTTAGTTGAGGCCCGCCCCCCTCCTGCCGCTGAGGCCTGGGAACCCTGGGTTGGCCACCTGGTCCCCGCAGCATGTCCTGCATTTATGCATCTGCCCCAATTGTCTCCTTGGCCACCTTAACAGATTTCCTAAGCAACGGTTCAAATTAGGACTCAGGTCAGGAGTTAGAGAATATAAAAGGAGAGGAGACAAGAGTCTAAGAAGAGGAAAGTGCAGGAGGCAGGCAGAAAGGGCCTCATTAGGCAGAGACAAAGAATTAATGCGTTAGAACTGGAGGGTGAGGAGGAATTCTAAGACAGGATGAGAGCAGGAAGGAGTGGGTGAAAAGGCGAAGGAGGTAATGCGTGGCAGGTCCCCTCTGATAGGAGCAAGAGAAGAGAGATATTGGCCTGTGAAAGAGGCCACATGTATGAGAATGAAAACTGGAAGAGGGAGTGGCCACTCGACCTCGGAGGCTGACCACGGGAGGGAGACATGGCTATGGCACGTGATTTTCTTACTTGTAAATATGTTTACAACAAATATATTTACAAGGATTCGAGTATATCTCAGTAGTAAAGTGCTTCTCTAGCAAAAATGATCCCATAGGGTCAATCCTTAGCTCAACTAAAAATAAAAATACAAACCACAAATAGGTGCTCACTTAACATATTATATTACACTGAGATTATTTTAGGATTCCCCCAAATAATTCATATTGGGTGGTTAGGTTCACTTGTTTTGTTTTGTTTTGTGTTGTGGGGATATTGAACCCAGGGCCTCATGTATGCCAAGCAAGCACTCTCCCAAGCAAGCTACATCCTCAGTTTCATGTTGAATATTTTAAATATGGCATGCTCCAACCATGAAGTTGGGAAGTATTGCCTTTGATGATTATAGATGCTTGCCGTTTACTTTTTAAAAATTAGGATTTTGTGGGGTGGAGACATGGCTCAACAGCTAAGAGCACTGGCTGCTCTTTCAGAGGTCCATATTCAATTCCCAGCACTCACATGGTGGACTCACAACTGTTTGTAACCTCAGTTCCAGGTGATCTGATGCCCTCTACAAGTCTCCACAGGCACTGCCAGCATGTGGTACACAAACACATTCAGGCAAAACACCCAAATGCATAAAATTAAAATAAAATCGAAGGTGTTGTTTTTGAAGTGCTGGGGAAGGAACTAAGCCTCGAATGTAGTAGACACACATTCTACTCATGGTGCAAACCCAGCCTTAGCTCAGTTATTTAATTCTGTCTCTAGAAATGAATATTTTAAAAACAGTCAAATCGGGGCTAGAGAGTACATCACCCACCCACCCCACCCCCATCACTGTGCCCCATGTCCAACTGTCTTGGCATTTTAGTAAGACTTCTGGTCTCACCTCTTGAGACTAATTCCCCAGTCTTTGATCAGAATGGGCAAAGGGTCTGGACAGTGGTGGTGCACACCTTTAATCCCAGCACTTGGGAGGCAGAGGTAGGTGATCTCTGTGAGTTCGAGGCCAGCCTGGTCTAAAGAGCAAGTTCCAGGACAGCCAGGGCTACACAGAGAAATCCTGTCTCAAAAAACCAAAAGGAAAAAAAGAAAAAGGTCAAAGGGTAGTGGTCCCACTTTGTATTGTATGAGATCTGGGACTTCCGTGTTTTAAACACTTCCATTCACTTGCCATTTTAGCTGCACTTTCTCTTCTGTCTGGAATTCTGGTGACCCCAGTTGGTTCCTGAGAGTTCCCCCTCGATGCATTGAATAGACACTGTTCCATTTCCATGGTCCCCCAACCCTTCCCACTCATTGTGAGCTTTTCAGTGCCTGATCTTCTCTTTAACCTCTTGTCCCCTCTTGTCTTCTGATCTTGTGGGCTTCTGCCTTAATCTGTAAGAGAGGTAGGGCTGGGGGTGTGGCTCAGTGATAGAGCACTTGCCTCATTTGTCTCTGGGTTCAGTCCCCAGCACTGCTAGGGTAAGTAAGTAAACAAGTACAATAGCAGTGAAAGTGAATATGTGTTTGAGTCACCATCTTTTTGACGTCTGAAATGAGTTCTGCTACATCTGGGGCAGAAATATTGTTCTTAGGTATATTCTACCTTCTTTGATTTTACTCCGGTTTTATCATTCCTTTTGTGGCATAACCTTGATCTAATTTGTAGTCTTTATCTGTACCCAGTGATGATGTCCAACTGAATAGTTTGCAGGGTTTTAACCACTTCTAATGTGTTGGAACCAGCAAGTCCTCAAGCCTTCCTGCAAATCCTTTTCCTGTCAAATCTTGGGCAAGATAATGTTGTTAGTCCCTGAGGACTGTTATCCATGGACCATATTTAGACCACCTTTACGCATTTTTTCCTTTATTTACTTTATATCTGGTCATTTTATTTGTAAGAGATTTCTAATTTCTCAAACATGATACAGTGATAAAATAAGCACATTCCTTGTCCCCAGGGAGCTTGCAACCTAGTGGAAGGTTCAGAGTAGGAAGATGATGACAATGGCAAGCAATATGTGTTAGGGGCTATGGTCAGGCATTCACAGAGAATGTGAGTCCCAGAGATAGACCACCTACTGAGGTCTTAAAGGGTCAGAGGAGGTGACAGTTTAGAAGACCTTAAAAGTTGATGGTAGTGAAGAACAAAATTGTTGAAGTCAGAGGGACAATATGTCAAAGTCCTAAAATGGTGAGAACATGTACATTGAAGGCCCTGGGGCAAAGGTCAGAAATAAGGTAGAAAATACAAGAGGTCTTCAGGGTTAGTCCATGATCATCATGCTGGCGTGCATGGTGGCAGATAGGCAGGCATGGTGCTAGAGCAGTAACCGAGAGCCTACATGTTGTGACAACAGCCACTAGGCACAGATAGGGAAAGAGAGAAGGGGAAGGAGGGAGGGGGAAAAAAAGGAAATGCTAACTAGAAATGACATGGGCTTTTGAAACCTCAGAGCTCACTCCCAGTGACAAACCTCCAACAAGGCCATGTCTCATAATCCTTCCCAAACACTTCCATGAACTGCAGATTAAACATTCAAATATATCAATAACCTATGGGGGCCATTCTCATTCAAACTACAGAAGGTCCCAATATCCCATTTAAGCATATACCATCAATAACCAAACATCTTTACAAAAGGCCCCCACTTCCTATAGGGTCTGCTACTTCTCAGTGGCACCACAGGCTGATGACCATGCCCTTAACACATGGACATATGAGGGACACTTCCAAACCACAGTGTACTATTGAGAAAATAGCAAAGGAGACTTTCTTTTAATTTGCCAGTATTTAGTAATGCATTACTAGAGAACTAGGTGTCTTAGTTACTTTTCTATTGCTTTGATAAAACATCATGACCAAAAGTAATTTGGGGGTTTATTTTATTTTACAGCTTATAGTGTATCATCCAAGGAGGTCAGAGTAGGAACCTAGAGGCAGAAACTGACATGGGTACCAAGGGTGGATACTGCTTACTGGCTTGCTCCTCATGACTTGCTCAGCCTGCCCTCTGTCCCAAGACAGGGTTTCTCTGTGTAGCCCTGGCTGTCCTGGAACTCACTTTGCAGACCAGGCTGACCTTGAATTTACAGAGATCTGCCTTCCTCTGCTCCTGAGTGATGGGATTAAAGTCATACACTACCACCTGGCTCAGCCTGCTTGCTTATAGCACCCAGGACCACCTGCTCAGGGGTGGCACCACAATGGGTTGAGCCTTCCCACGTCAATCACAAGCAAAAAAATCTACCACAGACTGGCCTATAGGCCAAAATTATAGACATTTTCTCAATTAAGATTGTCTCTACCTAGATATGTCTCTGGCTTGCGTCAATTTGACATAAAACTAGCCAGCACACCAGGCTTTGTGGTAGAGGTCTATAATTCCAGTTTCTTGGGAGACTGAAGTGAGAGGATCACAAATTCAAATCATGCCTGTGCTACAGCCTGAGTTCAAGACTAGGATGAGCAACTTAGTGAGACCCTCTTCTCAAAAGAGAAAGAGAGAGAGAGAGAGAGAGAGAGAGAGAGAGAGAGAGAGAGAGGGAAAAGAAAGAAAGAAAGAAAAAAGTAAAAGAAAGACAAAAAGGTAAAAGTAAAGAAGCACTGGGACTTACCTGTGCTAGAGTGCTTGCTTGCAGCATGCATAGTCCCCAGTACCTCAGCAATAACAACAAAAATCACCAGAGAATTATTTAATTTAAGCTGTTTAAATAAATCATTTTAAATGGCAGAAATTAGCCTATACTCAATCAGAAGAGAACTTGAGATTTGCAAAATTGAGGTCTGGTTGCCTTTTATAAAATTGACAACAAATGACTTTCCTGTTTTGTCAGTAGGAAAGTAATAATTTAGTGGCTCTGAGAATTGCTTCCAGGGAGTCAAAAAAATTATGTTGATATAAATTTATACACACACACACACACACACACAAGCCATAAACTATGAAAATGTATTTTGTTTTTGTCTGCAAGACTGAATTGATCTGTTACTTAAAAACAACAGGGCTGGCAAGATGGCTTAGTGGGTAAAAGTACTTGCCTCACAGGCCTGATAACCTGAGTTCAGTCTCCACAGCCCTTGGTGGAAGAAGAGAACTGATCCCTGGAAGTTGTCCTCTGACTTCTACAGATGTACAATGGCGCATGTTTGCCCAAATCCACACACATGTGTATCATGCATACACATATACACAAATAATACCAAATAAAAATTTTATAAATTTAACAACAACAACAGGATTGGAGATGTAACCTTGTTGGTAGAATGTTTGCCTAGCATTCACTAAAGTCTTGGTGCAATCCCCAATACCACGGAAACCAGGTGTGGTGGCACACGCCTGTAAAACCGGTACTCAGGAGGTAGAGGCATTCAAGGTCATCTTTAGCTACACTGCAAGTCCTAAATGCAGCCTGGGTTGCATGAGACTCTCTCAAGCATCAACAACATAAACTTTTTGTTTGTTTGCATTTTCATGTGTGGGTAAGAAGGACCTGAATCCCCGTTAGAATTTTTAGTAGGGCTTCATGGGGTGGAATGAGACATGAGACTTTGCATCTTGGGGCGCTTAGAAGAAAAGCAGTTTGGTTCTGGGGAGAAAATCACTTCTCCGTTTTTTACTCTCAAATAACTTAATCAAAAGATTTAACGTTTCATTGTAAACCATCTTAAAAGTCAAAATTGATGTCACCTGCAGAGAAAGCGAAAGAGCCCTGAGTATTGTTTTGCACCGCAGTTGAAATCGTTTTTCAGAGTCCCACCATAATGAAAGACTTTTCTTGTACTTCTTAAAAACTAGAACTGAGTGCTAATTCTGATGACTGTCAGTTCCTGTGGGGTGTTTACACAAAGGTACTTTTAAATGAAGAGTCATTTTTAGAGCAATTATAGAAGAAGCTAGACAGGGAAGAGGCAGCTCGGGGGCCCCGAGGGTAGGGGTTAAGGTTTATTGACAGGACAGGGTCAGGCTGTTGCTCCCTCACCATTGCCCCATGTACCTGCCCTCCGGATACACCCAAGACCTCCCCGGCCTCCACTCCCGCCACAGGCCGAACTGTCCAGAACGTGGTAGGGAAAGGAGGAAGGGGGTGGGGCGGGAGGCAGGCCTGCTGAGACATCCCAGTTCCATATTGAAATGCAAGTTGGAAAATATTTGTGTATATTTTTCTGGCCCAGATGTTGTATTACATTAAGAAGAAACTTTTAAAAACACACAAAGCATTGTCTGTTCTTTCCACTTTGTAGTTTGCAATTATTGCATCCCGAAGAAAGAAATTGCCTGCCTAAGTAGTCTTTTAATTTCATTTTTTAGTTTTGAGTTACAGGTTTCTGGCAAGCTCCGTGACCACTACTGTTACCTGGTGGCGCCTATATTTCATCAAATTTAGACATGCAGACTACCTGGACCTCGGCCCAGATGAACTGTTGTGACTGATAAACACGATCCCACCCTGCCCCCATGCATACTCCTGCTTTTCCCTTTAAGGGAATCCAAGACTCAGAGTCACAGGATCCCCAAGGGAGCCAAAGAAAAATGTGTTCCGGCATTCACATTTGCTCTGTGGTTTTCTCCCGGCATCTCTGCTTGCCCAGAGGCTGCTGAGCATCCCAGCAGTGCCCCCACTTCGCCAGGACTGGTAATTACTGTAGGGAACATTTTTGTTTTGTTTTGTTTTTAATAAAAACAAGCAGAGGCATCTATCAGTAGACACAGCAAAGGCAGAATTTGTTTGACATCTTCTGATTGCTGCTTACAAAAAGAATGACAGCAGTTATTAAACAAATAGGAGAAAAGATGGCGTTTGTTGGTAGTTTTCAGATAGCCTAAGAATATCCTTGATAATCTTCCTGCTTTGCTTGCATGCCTAAGAAATAATGGTCATTAATTTTCAAAACCTGGATTGTGTTACATTTGGAGTCATGAAAATTCAGATATTAAGCAAATATATGCTTTTTAGCTGTGTAATTGACTGGAGCTTTTCCTTGCATAGGATATATTTCAAACACTTGTATTTAAGATTGCAGGGTGAATATTCCCAGCCAATGTAATTAAACATAATTGCATTTCCTATGTGAATTATTTTTAGTCTCTTTTAAATGCATTCATGATTATTTTCCTCTATACTAGCTATTCTTGTAGGTTTTGCCTTGATAAAAGGTTATGGGGAAAAAAATGTCTACTTGCTTGGAACGAGTCAGAAGCCCTGAGTTTCCTTCCATTAACTTGCAAGTTTGAAATGAAGATTTGGTGCACAGTCAAGTCGGGAAAGCATAAAGTAACCGCTCAGGGTCTGGAGTTTTTGTTCTTGTGTCGTGTTAATGTGATCTGAGAAAAAGAACAAACCTCTCTCCCACCTAAGTTATCCCGCTGGGGAAATGTTACGATCATTCCAGGCCCGACAGGACACTCACCCACTAATGTGGCAGCATCAGATCACCACTTCCACGGGTACCGTGTGAGGTGGGCTTTGCCGGGATGCAACTGAGCATCCTGCCACGTTGGGAATAGCTTGTATCTTTGTAGGATTTGGAGGCCTGTCAGAACTCCCCAAATGGTGCACTGAGGATTTGTGCATGCATGTGCTGTGAAAAATGTACCTCCCACCTCCCAGTCCTGATCTGTAAGTGCACAGTGAAGTCTTACAGTTCAAGGACATGGGTGCTGACACATGGCAAGCTGCTCTTGATCTTTCTTGTCACTTTGAAACGCATTTGAAAGAACAGGAAAAGAAAAGCTGGGTGTGGTTGTGTGACTACACCTGCAATCCTAGCTCCTGGGAAGCAGGGGGTCAGGAGTTCAAGGACAGAACAACTGAACCGATGGGTTGATGGGTAGATGGTAGTATGCTTAGAAATGCCCTAAAGGACAAGTGTAATGAAATGTAACAGAGTCCAGGGAGTAAGTGTGGGTATTTACTGTAAAATTCTCCCAATCTGCATATGTTTGACATTTTCTATCATAAAAACGTTGGGGCTGAAGTTGTGGCAGAGCACCTGCCTAGCATACATAAAGCCCCACATTCCATCCATAACAGTTGGCTGTGCTCCCTAAGAACCTGTGTATCTCTACTTTAATCACCCTTAATTCAAATTAAGAACACTTGGGTTAATACCAAAAAGGGAATAAATATGAGTGTAGCTAGAAAAGATACCCACCTCATACATTCTCTAGTTACCAGTTGTGGATGCCAAGGACATCTTTACGAGTAAGAGGGGTTTTGAGAAACCAAAGCCGCAAAGCCCAGTCAGTGACCTCTCTGGTCAGAAAAAAAGTTGTCCTCCAGACCTTCTGCAACAGCAAGCGGGTGACTCCCTGCTGTATTCCTATGCTAAGGTCCTATCAAATGAGAAGTTGCTCTCAGTTTTCAGCCAGACCCAGAGATTTGGCCATAAACACCTCCTCTTTTATCAGAGTGCCAAGCTATCTATTACAGCTCATTTTAAGAAATACTGGACCCACAAATACTTATACGTGTGTGTGTGTGTGTGTGTGTGTGTGTGTGTGTGTGTGTGTGTGTATCTTGAAGTATTCAAAGGGTAAGTTTGGTTCTGGTGGAAATTGAAGCAAACTTTTGAATGCTAATGATCATGTATTTTAAGGTGAGGCCATGCCACTCAGTACACTAAAAGTCAAGGTCTGAGAGGCAGAGGGCACAGTTCTTTCTGGGTCTGAACTCTGATCAGTTAATTTGTCCCTGATCTTTTATTTTCTCACTTAGGAGGTAAGGAGTAAAGCCTGATATAAAATGTCCCACTCATGGTTCCCAGAGTTTAATTTATGTAAGAATTATTGTTTAAGAAATTTTATGTATGAAAATAGTAATTTCTGGATTACAAACAGGGTTCCCTAAATCTGTATGTCTAGGGCAGGGCCTGCAAATCTGCACTTTATGGATATCCAGGGTAATAGTTGTGGGGCTGTGGGACTATGGGACATGGCTTAGACTCAGAGGTTTTGATTTTTGTTTTGTTTTCAACAGGGTCTTTCTCTATTGCCTAAACTGGCCTCAAACTCATGGCTCTTCCTGTCCAACCTCCCAAGTAGCTGGAACTACAAGTGGACAATATGGATGTGCTTTGATGGGTAATAGAGTAATTGACAGACCCCTTTAGCTTTTTGCTATGGAAAAATTTAAAGATACATTAGACAGTATAATATAATGAAATTCCACAAACGGTTGTAATCTCTATCTATATAGACATCGGTTCCTTGTACCCCTTCTCCATAAATGTTGTGTGCATGCAGTGTTATGTGTGCCATTATACCTAAATATTTTAGTAGGCATCTCAAAATATAAGTACTTTAAAATATATACTATAGCCAAGCATGGTGGGGCGTATGCCTTTACTCAGGAGGCAGAGGCAGGTGGATCTCTGTGAGTTTGAGGACAGCCTGGTCTACAGAGCAAGTTCTAGGACAGCCAGGGATACATAGAGAAACCCTGTCTCAAGAAACCAAAACATGCATGAGTGTGTGTGTGTGTGTGTGTGTGTGTGTGTGTGTGTGTGTGTGTGTGTACATATATTGCTGTTGTGGTTGTAAAGGCTGGGAAAATGTCTCAGTGGGTACTTGTGGCTCAAGGGTGAGGGCTGGAGTGTAGAACCCAGAACCCACACAAAAGCCAAATGGACATTGTGGCCATCTGTAATCCCTGAACTCAGGAGGCAGAGATTTGGGATCCCCACACCAAGCCAACTAGTTAGTCTAGTACAAATTGGCAAGCTCCAGGTTCAGTGAGAAATACTGCTTTAAAAGAGTAGGGGCTGGAGATATTGATCAGAAGTTAAGAGCACCTGTTACTCTTGTAAAGCTCCAGAGTTCAGCTCCCAAAACCCACCTGAGGTGGCTCACAAACACCTATAATTGCAGCTCCAGAGGATCTGATGCCCTCTCCTGGCCTCAATAGGCACCTGTGTGCATGGGCACATACACATATACAATGTCAGAAGTCTTCCTCAATCACTCTCCACCTTATTAATATAAACCTATAAAACAATATAATAATTATAGTTATATACTACACACTTATAATTCTAGAGCTTATCAGTTTAGCTAGGTTGATAGGCCAGCGAGATCTAAGGATCCACTTGTCTCTGCCTCTCTGGTGCTAGGTGATAGAGATCTGAATTCAGGTCTTCATGACTGCATCACAAACAGTTTACCATCTTCCCAGCCCCATGGTTTCACTTTTTATTTTTTATGTATGTTTAAAGGTTGATTTGTGTGTATGAGCATTTTGCCCACAGATATGTACGTGCACGTCAGTTATGTTCGGTGCCCTCAGAGGTCAGAAGATGTCTGATCCCTTGGAACTGGAGTTATAGATGGGTCCTCTGGAAGAGTAGTAAGAGCTCTTAACCTCCGAGCCATATCTCTAGCCCCTCATTTTTATAATATAATCATCTTTAAAATATGCACATAGATGGGCTGGAGAGATGGCTCAGAGGTTAAGAGCACTGACTGCTCTTCTAGAGGTCCTGAGTTCAATTCCCAGCAACCACATGGTGGCTCACAACCATCTGTTATGAGATCTGGTGCCCTCTTCTGGTGTGCAGATATGCATGGAAGCAGAATCTTATATACATAATAAATAAATAAATAAATAAATGCAAACGTTCATTTAAAAATGATCATAGACTGGGTAGCAATGCCACATGCCTTTAATCCCAGCACTTGGGAGGCAGAGGCCTCTGTGAGTTCCGAGACCAGCCTGGTCTATAAAGCGAGTTCCAGGACAGCTAAGGCTGTTACACAAAGAAATCGTGTCTTGAAAAAACAAGAAAAAACAAAAAAAGTGTTCACAGGGGTCAGGTGTGTCAGCTCATACCTTTACTCCCAGCACTTGGAATGCAGAGGCAGGTGGGTCTGGATGAGTCCCCACTATGTGTCTTGAAGTCCCCACTGTCTACATAGTGAGTTCCAGACCAGCCAAGAACTACATAGTGAGACCCTGTCTCAGATAAAACAAAGCAGAAACCTACTGTTGCCTCTGGGCATGTGGATAGTTCTTTTAGCAAGGAAGCCAAGCACAAAATTTTAAAGGCAGACTCTAAAAGAAGAAAATCCAGGTACACGAAAATCCAGGTCCACAGTACCAAGGATTTTACAAGACTACAGAGCCTTAAAGCGAGGCACTGATCCCAGCAGCTGTACCCCAAAGTTGGGCAAGTGATTTAATGCCTAGCGTGGTGAACATTGTGCTGGGGCGCCAGTAAGACACACTTGGACAGATAAACATAACTACAAAACGGGTGAAAGGCTTCAAGGGAAAGAGTGAAGAGGGTAAGGATAACTGGGAAGACCACTTTAGAGAGTGACCAGAGGCCTCACTGATGAAGTGACATCCGAGCTGAGGCCTGAAAGATATGAATGAGCCCGAGATGTGAGGAGCTGGTGAAAGGGCAGACACGGAGACAGAAGAGCTTAGTGTGTCTGAGGCTCAGAAAGGGGCCCCATAGCTGGAGGGCACTGAGAGACTGCAGAATGGAGCCTTTGCAGGCGGCAGAGGTGGGGCCAGACATGCAGCCCTTGTAGGCCATCAGGAAAATCTGGAATTCTGGTCAAGAAGCTGTGGGCAAATGCTTAGAGCTCTAAGCTGAAAACCGTGATTATCCCCAAGCATACTTAACCCTACATGTATGCAAACTCAAGCTTGCTTTCTCTCCCTTTTTCTCTCTCTCCCCGTGTGTGTCTGTGTGTGTGTGTGTGTGTGTGTGTGTGTGTGTGTGTGTGTGTGTGTGTGTGTTTAATGACCCCATCTTGTCTGGGATCTGCAGTATGGTCCTTGGTTTATCAGTAATATAATGGGAGATTATTTATACAGGAAAGTAAGTTTGTTTTGCTGTGAACTGTCTGACGGAGATATGTAAACATTAGAAGTTACGATGGGAAATTAATTTCTTAGGAGTGAAAAGGGAAGGGCTATCTGTTTTTAATCTCATAAATATGAACTCAGTTCAATAACTTAGGAGCATTGCTGGGTATGGTACCCCTGCAGTCTATAATCTCAGCACTTGGGAAATGGAGGCAGGAGGAATATTGTGAATATTTGGGGTCAGTCTGGGTTACATAATGAGTTCTAGGTGAGCATGTGTTACCAAATGAGACATTGTCTCTTATATTTTTGGTTTCCAGCCTCAACTTTAATGGCTGAGCTGTCTCTTCAGCCAGAGACATTGTCTCAAGAACAAAATTTTGTTGTTGTTTTTTGAGACAGGTTTCTTTGTATAGTTTTGTAGCCTGTACTGGAACTTGTTCTGTAGACCAGACTGATTTCAAACTCAGAGATTAAAGGTGTGCACCAACACCGCCTGACTCAAAAACAAAAATTTAAGAGCATTAAAAATATATTTTGAAGACTGGGAGGTGATGGTGAATGTCTTTAATTTCAGTACTTGGCAGAGGTAGGCGGTTCCCCATGTTCAAACATACATACATACATACATACATACATACATACATACATACATACATACTCACAAATACACACACATACACACATACTGAGCCAGGTATGGTGACAAAAGCCCTTAATCCCAACACTGGGGAGGCAGAGGCAGATGGATCTCTGAGTTCAAAGCCAGCCTGGACTACAGATTGAGTTACAACCAGGGCTACACGGACAAACCCTGTTTGAAACAACAACAACACACACATGTCTGTACACACATGGGGGTGGAGAGAGAGAAAGAGTAACTTAGTGATGAAGCACTTACTTAGCATGCATGCCACCCAGGCTTTAACTTCCCAGCACTGCAGGAAAAAACAAACAAACAAACAAAACAGATTCTAATTTTCTAATTTAATCATAATCAGAATGTGACTTTGATCATGTTTATTATTGAAACAACTTTACTAGCAACTTGTAGTCTATATTTAACATGGTCTGAATTTCAACAAAGTTGAATAGACAACAGACTGTGTGTGTGTCCAGACCTTACTAGGCCAGGAGATGCTCACCAGACTCCATGGTTTACAATGGATAAAAATTACAGATAGCTAACCCCTTTCTTTTAAAATATGTTTATGTTGTAGGGAGATATATACCTACAAAAACCTGAACTGCAAAGCTCCAGTGTGTTTTCATTCTTGCTTATTTTTCAAACCTAGGCAAAAGGGAGATTAGGAGAAACTGGCTGTATCACAGTGAAGCCTGCTTGTTTATTTTTTAGTTTGTTTGTTTGTTTTGAGATAGGGTCTCACTATGTAGCCTTGGTTAGCCTGGAACTCACTATTTAGACCAGTCTGAACTCCTAGAGATCCACCTGCTTCTGCCTCCTGAATGCTGGGATCAAAGGCGTGCGCCACCATGCCTGTCTTGCTTTTTAAATTACAGAGTGAAAATGAACTAAAGCAGGTGTAAATAAGAAGGTCCACGGGTGTGTGGACATGTATTGCTACCATGTCACAGAAGGATTCTTCCCCAACCCTCTAATTGTATCCTTAAACCATAAGCCCTAGCCTCGGGCTTCATTAATTGGAAATTTTTTTCTATTTGTGTGTGTGTGTGTGTGTGTGTGTGTGCGCGCGCGGGAGCACACACACACCACACACACACACACACACCACACACACACACACACACACACACACACACGGGTGCTCTGGTGTGCACACTAGTACGTGGAGGCCAGAAGTCCATGTTGAATGTCTCCCCCATTGCTTTCCAGGTTATTCTTTTTTTTTCGGGGGTGGGGGTGGGGTGGAATTTGAGTCAGGGTTTCTCTGTGGCTTTGGAGGCTGTCCTGGAACTAGCTCTTGTAGACTAGGCTGCTCTCAAACTCACAGGGATCCACCTGCCTCTGCCTCCCTAGTGCTGGGATTAAAGGCGTGCACCACTACCACCTGGCTCCAGGTTATTCTTTGAGACAGGGGTCTCTCTCTCTGAACCTGGCTGGTCATTAGCCCCCTAGGATCTACCTGTCTCCATTCTTCCTTCCCCAGCCCTTGGGCTGCAGATGCGGGTGACTGCACCTGGCTTTTCCAAGGGTCCTGGGAATCTGAATTCAGGCACTCATGTTTGAGCGGCAAGCACTTTACCTGCTGAGCCATCTCCTAGGCTGGAGGTGTCTGTCTAATTCAAATCCTGGCTCTGCTTCAGATTTTGTAATAAAGTCGTGAGCAATAGTAATGAAGTCAGCAATTACCTTTCTGCCTTTTATCTTAATTTAGATGCAAGAGAGCAACACCAATTAACAGGAAGTAATTCTATTCCTTAAGCAAGTTTTCATTTCATTTTCTTTTATGCTTAAAAACGAAAATGTGTTTAGCTTTTCCAAATATTTAACTGTATGTGCTCCATTTGTTAAAGAATGTCTTAATTCAGTTAAACACACTCACCTGCATGCATGTATGTATGTGTGCATTGAATATTAGTTTAAGACATTGTGCTAATGAGTGAAGACTGAATGACAATTTAGGAAAGCTTTGCCTTAAGTCATCATTTTCAATGCTTCATAATTCATAAATATTCCACCAAAAGGGAAGGCTAGGACTATCCATAGCCACTCCCAGTGCCCTGTGTATAAAATAGGTTTGTTGACAATTGTCATGATCGTGACTTAAAATAATTGAGAAGATCCGATAGCTCCAAGCTGTGCCCCCTCCAGCCTGTTTGAGCCCTACCCTGTCTAACTCTGCATTACCTCTTGGTGAGGCAATACCCTGTAGAGCCTTAGTGTGTGTAAGAGTTGTGATCAAGTCTGTGCTGCAAAGGTTGCTTTAGGAGGAGTGAGTTGGATATGTTTACAGTGGTCTTGGTGGAGAACAGGAACCATTACCCACATTGCCCTGAAGAAGGCTTTAGGCTCTGGGAAATGCAGGCAGGGTCTGTTTTCACAGTTATAATGCTCACTTAGGCAAGAGCCATTAAAACTGTAGTACTATGTTCATTTCAGTTGTAAAGTGATTGTAAGTAGATGATGCCATTTCTGTGTGCTGTTTTTTTGTTTGTTTGTTTGTTTTTTTAATATATAAATCTAAAATGTTTGCAGAGTAATCTGGTACCTTTACTTCTTCCAGTCTGGGAATATAGTCCAGACAGCAATACAGTTGAGTTTCTGGATGGGTTTTTGGCAAGAATACAAGGGAGCTTTATGTAGCTCCTCTCTGGTGCTTTTCCCTGAGTGTCTGAAAGAAAAGGGAGGATGTGTGGACCTGATAAAAACAAGGAAGTTACCCAGTGACTTAAACAGGCATGCTGCAGAATGTGAGTGCAGCAATAAAGCCCTCCGCCAAGTACTGCTCAGCCATGGGAATAAGCAGTTGGTTCCTGTGTGTGTCTTGTCAGACAGCCTGTGCCTTTCGCAGGCCTGATGGTTACCTGCTGTCTCTTTTTATAGCCTCTGTGTGCTTTGTTGTTCCCCGGCTGGTCAGACATGTGTAGCAGTGCCCTAGGGCACCAAGTATGCCCTGGAGGAGCTAAGTGCTGCCAGATGTAGGGGGCAAGGGTTGATTCACAGGGCCGCCATTTCAATGGCTAATTTCACCTGTTTTCTTTTGGGTTTGGGTTTCATTCTTTAAGACAAATCCATTTGGAGTTGGGTTTTCCCCCCTTTAAATTGCAATCTTGTCTTGTTACCTCTAATCGCCCAGCCCCATCCTACCCCCAAAATGAAAGTGTGAGAATAAAAGAATGGAAAAGACAAGCGGTTTAAGTCTGGGCAATTAATGTTTTTACATGATAATAAAAGTTAAAGCTACAGGGCTGAGAGAGAGCTCAGCTGTTACAGACAGGCTAAGGCTCACAACCAAAACATCAGAAGTTAAAGCTTCAAAGAATTCCAGAATGGAGGAACTATAAGGGACAAATAAATGAATTTCCTAAACAAATAAACTACTAGGAAGGAAAAAAAGAGAGAGAATATTTTTTTTTAAGACAGTGTGTGAAACGAGTCAAGCAAATGCAACAGATTTTATCCAGATCTTATTTTACTATAAATTTTTTTGTTGAACTTTTAAAGAAGCAAATGGATGGGGCTGGAGGTTTAGAGCACTGGCTGCTCTTCCAGAGGACCTGGGTTCAATTCCCAGTGCCCACATGGCAGCTCACAACTGTCTGTAACTCCAGAAGGGGATCCAGCACCCTCACCCATTCATGCAGGCAAAACACCAGTGCCCATTAAATAAAAAAAAATAAATTATGAAAAATGTTTTAAAAAGAAACAAATGAATAATATCTAAGGATCAGCCAATTATTTGATGAGTCTAAGGAATCATATTAATTTTTAATATGTTGGTGTTACATGTTATATACATAATATATATGTATATATGTTGTATAAAGGATTAAAAATAACCTTTGCTGCTTAGATATGCATCCTAAAATAAATACTGATGAGTGAATTCACGTGGTATTTGGTTTTTCGAGACAGGGTTTCTCTGTGGCTTTGGAGGCTGTCCTGGAACTAGCTCTTGTAGACCAGGCTAGTCTCGAACTCACAGTGATCCACCTGCTTCTGCCTCCCAAGTGCTGGGATTACAGGCGTGCGCCACCACCGCCCGGCTTACATTCTTACTTCTATGATAAGACACATGGCCAAGAAAACATATAGGAGATACAGTACATTCCAGACTCTCAGTTTCAGACTGTGAGTCCATTACCATCATGTCAGGGAGCACAGCAGCAGGCTGGTAGGCATAGCACTGGAGCAGTAGCTGAGAGCTTACCCCCTTATCTGTGAAGAATTGTATCGTAATGTTGATGCTTCTAATTGAATCTGTAAAATGCTTTTGGTCAATTTTACAATATTAATTGTACTAAAGCATAAGCATAAAAGATGTTCCAATTTTCAAAAAACAAAACAAACAAACAAACAAAACTAAATGATTTTAACTTAAAATCGGTCAGAGTAGTTTGCTGAAACTTCATATTGGCTATATAGCATGTGTTGTACCAGTATATGCCTGCTCGAGTGTGTGTGTGTGTGTGTGTGTGTGTGTGTGTGTGTAATTTCTGTAATAAAAAGTGTTTGCAAAATAGGCTGAGGGCCCAGTGTGGTGGTTCACACCTGTAATGTCTGCACTTAAGAGGCTAAAGTAAGACGGAATGCCAAAAGTTTGGGGCCTGCCTGGATAGCATATTGAGTTACAAGCCAGACTGGGCTACAGTGAGACACACAGAGACACACAGAGAGAAGAGAGAGAGAAAGAAACACACATACAGAGAGAAAGACTGAGTTATGTTTCCCATTTGTAATGAGATATTTCGACAGATCCTTTAAATTCTGTGGCCTGCACTTTGGGTTTGGGGTTTTGTTTGGGTTGGGGGGTGGATCCTTTTTGCCTGTAAAATCAGTACATCTCAATTTTCCTTGCACAAATTGTTAGACCAAATTAAAGACTATGTGTGAGATTTCTTCATTACCAGCTACAGATATGTCGACTGTATTATTATTTGTTACTCAGAAGGATACAGTAGGTTGTTGTTTGTTTTGTTTTTGGTAAGGGGGATAGGAAGGTGTTTAGAATAATTTGGTCTTTTGAGATGGTTCTTCACAGTCCAGGCTGGCCTCGAACTCTCCATCTTCCTGCCTTTGCCCTTCTGAGTACAAAAGGATAGTTTTCCTGTTAAGAAAATGTAGCAACTTTTTCCCCCTGTGGTCACAGCTGGATTGTCTGCACTATCAATGAAATAAAATTGGAAGCTCCAAGAAAAGGGTAGGTATCTACTCATTATGGCTGTGTATTAGCTGTTATGTAATAGGAGATTAATTTTCACATAAACTTCCTCACTGATAATGCTCTCCCTGTGAGCTGGGCAGGGTGTACACTCTATATACATAGGTGTATACTTAGATGCCAGCACCACAAGCTGAAGCAGGAAGATTGAGAATTTGAGGCTAGCCTGGGCTATCCAGTGAAACTCCTGGTTTTGAAAGAGAGAGAGAACAAGAGTGAAAGAATTATGAATAGATGATTCTTTTTACCTGATATTTTCCTTGACTTGAAAACTGTTTGAGCTGGGCAATAGTGGCACACACCTTTAATCCCAGCACTCAGGAGGCAGACACAGGTGGACCTCTGAATTCCAGGACAGCCTGGTTTACTGTGCTAGTTCCAGGACCGCCAGGGCTACACAGAAAAACTCTGTCTCAAAAATAAAAAAAAAAAAGTTTGAATTTAATATTAATAAGTATTTTAAAATTCTTGTATCGTTATACACAGAAATTTGATTGTTAAAATGTTTTCTGGTGGCCTAGAAAGATGTCTGAGAGATGGCTGGGTACTTCCTGCTTTTACAGAGGACAAAACTCAGGTCCCAGCACCCACATGGTGGCTCACAAACCTCTGTAATTCCAGTCCCTGGGACCTAGTGTCTTTTCTGGTCTCCTCGACTCTCACATGTGTGTGCTACACATAAGCATACATGCACTTGTTTTGTTTTGTTTTTTGAGACAGGGTTTCTCTGTGTAGCTTTGGAGACTGTCCTGGAACTCACAGAGATCCATCTGCCTCTGCCTCTGCCTCCCAAGTGCTGGGATTAAACGCTGCACCACTGCTGCCCAGCTCACAATTTTTTTTTTTTTTAAGTCTTAAAAAAGAAAAGGAAAATGGTTTCTAGTTCTAGCCTCTTCCCTCATTACCTTCCTTTTGTAAAAGATGATATATAGAGAGAAATGTATAAAACAAATATATAGTTTAATGAGTTATTGTAAAGAACTACCAATGTGACTATACATTTGATGGTTTTTAAAAAATTAGACCATTGCCAGGAGCTCATTCAACTTCCACATCATCCTTGTCCATCTTTCTATCATCCATAGAACCATATCTTGAATTAACAGAATTAAAAATTCTCTTTTCTTTTTAATACAGAGTCTCACTGTGTAGCCCTAGGGCCTGGAGCCCACTGTATAGCTCAGGCTGGCCTTGAACTTGGAGTAGTCCTCCTGCTTCTGCTTCTCGAGTGATGGGATTACAGGCTTTACTTTTTAAATTATTATTGATTATTATTGTGCATGTGTGTGCGTGTGTGTATATGTGTGTATATCTGGGTATAATGTGTATGTGTGGTCTTGTGCATGGTGAAGGTCAGAGGAAACTCTGTGAAGTTGGCTCTTTCCTCCCCCTTTATGCTTTGGGTTTGGGGATTGAACTCAGGTTGTCACACTGAGGCAGCAAATGCCTCTACCCACTGAGTCACCTTGTGATAAATACTAATTTGTTTATTGCTTTCCTTTATAATTATCTCATACACCTGTAGATTACCAAACTGTGACTTTGTATTTTTATAATCTACTCATTTGATTGTCTGTAATTGTAGTTCCTTCATTTTGGTCCTTTGAGGTCTATCATTTTAGGAATTTACCATAATATATCAATCCTATTGTTGCTGGACATGTAGTTAATGCTGTTTTAATTTTTTTTAAGTTTTAGATTTATTATTTTTTTAAGTGTATGGGTGTTTTGCCTGCACATATATCTGTGTACTGTGTTCATGCTTGTAGATGGCTATAAGCCACCATGTGGATGCTGGGAACTGAACTCAGGTCCTCCACAAGGAAAGCAAATGCTCTTGACTGCTGAGCCAGTTAAGAATTGGGGATCAAACTCAGGTTGTCAGGCTTGGCAGCAAGCTGAGTCACTGGCCATCCCCTACTTAATTCTGGTTGTCCACATAACTTCACTTATATCTGGCATTATTAGACTTCTAATGCACTTTGAAAATATTATTAGGAAAGTGACACAGATAACTCCTGTCTGCTATTTACACCTGTAATTTTAAAGCATGTTTTATTTGAGGAGTTTGAGTGTGTATGTGAGGGTGGGTGAGTGAGTATGGGTGAGTTTAGAAACATTTTGGACACACAAACTCTTTGTGGACATTTGTAAGTTTTTATTCATTGTGGTATTCAGCCTATAATGTATGCTAACTCAGTTTATTGATTGTTCTGTGCTAGCCAGTAAGCATTAGAGTAAAAACGTATTACATACTATAACTTTTTTTTTTTTTTTTAAGGTACAGGCTTTGGCTTCTATATCACCCTGCCTCCTGGATGGTTGGGTTACAAGCATGTGCCACCGTGTCTGACTCTTTTTTTGCAGGGTGCGGGGGAAGTAGTTAAGTGACTTGCCGAAGGTAGCATAAAGCCAGAAGTGAAAGCCAGACAACCCAGTCCCACTGCTCCAAACAGTTATCCACACTTAACATCTATAGCTGCAACCATGTCAGGGACTCATTCCACAGAGACACCATGTTTCATCTGAGGTGATTGCACTGGGGCTTGCCATGTTCTTTGTTAAGAGTTAGGTGAATAGGGCTGCCTGAACTTACTTCCTCTCACTATATAGAAGCTAGAAAGAAAAAAAAAAAAAAAAAAGGCAACTTTGGCCAGGTATGGTGGTGCACTCCTTTAATCTCAGAATTTAGGAGACTGAGGCTGATGAATATGTGGGTTTGAGACCAGCTTGGTCTACATAGTGAGTTCCAGGGCCTTGTTACTGGGGCACACAGAGATGAACCACTCCAGAGACAGTTTCAGGGAACAGCGTCTGCTTCACTGCATGTGAGCAGCTACTATATAGTGGAAGCCTACCTATTGACTGTGATTGGCTAGTGTATTACCTTGGATTGGGTGGTGAGCACTCATAACACCAGGGTCTCTATGCGGAAGAAGCACTGAGGAGATGTGGAGAGTGCAGGCCCCTCTGCAGGCCACCTACTGGCTACTCACTACTTCCCAGCAGTGCTCTGACTTCTGGGAAGACCCCACCCACTTATGCTCTAAGTAAACATGGTATGCCCTGCTTCTTACTTAGAAGTGCAGTGTACCAGGTAGGCTGACCACCAGGTCATGCCTACATTTCTCCTACACAGGCCAGTCAAGTCTACAGAGTGAGACCTTGTTTAAAACACGCAAAAGCAACATTAGAATCCTGGTTCTGAGGTCTGTTCTAGGAATACAGGAAGGGGCAAGACTTGGCCTTCTCTCTAGAGTTTCTAGGGACATTCAATCACCCTCCTTTTCCCATGAGTTTGGGAGGAAGGGGTGGAACATGGGAAATAGAAGGTGCAGATTGGTTATCTCCCATTCTCACATTGGCCAACAAAGTGGAAGGTGTTTCTCTTTAGAAACCGTGTTGTAAAGGCAGCAGTATCTCCAATGAAAATCATAATCCCGATAAAGACACAAGTTTACAGCTGCTGCTGAAGTGTCTCCTACTTTTTTTGTTGTTGTTGTTTTGAAAATGTGTAGAATTTCAGTCATTTTATGAATTAACAGGCTAGCCTGAGAATTTAGCCACATTATCCATGTTTGGATAATCCCCTACGCACAACTAAGACCACGTGTTTATCTTAGTGTTGAACTGACCTTGTCCATCATGAATGCTATGCTCCAAGAAAATAGAGTAAATATCATTATTTTTTCATGCTAAAGTGAAAAACAACTCTAATGAGATACAGAATCATTTTCTATGGACATGTTTGGGATTAAACATATTTAAAAATTATAGCAGTACATAAACATGTCTTTCACATTTGTTACAAACAGGCTTTTAGCCGGGCGTTGGTGGCGCACGCCTTTAATCCCAGCACTCGGGAGGCAGAGGCAGGAGGATCTCTGTGAGTTCGAGGCCAGCCTGGTCTCCAGAGCGAGTGCCAGGATAGGCTCCAAAGCTACGCAGAGAAACCCTGTCTCGAAAAACAGAAAAGCAAAACAACAACAATAAAAAACAGGCTTTTATTTACCAGTATTTCTAAAGTATTGACACCTATTAATGTAGCTATATAAGCTACAAGCCAATCTTCAGTTTTGTGTGGTGAAGGGGGTGATCACTGAGACCTGCTTCCAGCTAAAACTAGAATAATTCCAAAGGAAGCATGCATTTCGGGTATTCAGGGTTCATGAGTTCTCAGTGTCCATTTGCCAATTGTGCAACTCAGGCTGCTGTGCTAGAGGCAGGGAGACCAGGATGACATAGTGTTTATGGGAACTGGAGTTAGCATCATTGTGGTAGTTTAAATGTAATCGGCCCCCATAATCTCAGAGAGAGTGACACTATTAGGCTTTGTTGGAGTGGGTATGGCCTTGTTGGAGGAAGCGTGTCACTGTGGGGTCAGGTTTGAGGTTTCATATACTCAGGATACTCCCCTGTGAGTCAGACTGACTGCTCAGACTACAAATCCTCAGACTGACTACTTCAGCCTGACTGCTGCTCAGACTGCAATGAGCTCCTGTCTCCTCCCACCTCATCTTCCTCTCTCCTCCCAGTCATATCACTCCTGTCTCCACCTCCCCAGTGCTGGGATTAAAGGTGTGAGCCAACACTGCCTGGCTAACTAGTGTGGCTAGCTCTGATCTTCAGGCAAGCTTTATTTGTTATAGCATAAACAAAACACTAGTACAAAGGTCATCTTCAACTACAGAGCAAGTTTGAGGCCAGCATGGGATACATGAAACCCTATCTCTAAAAACTCTAAGTAAATAAAATAGTAATAACAGTATTGATGAGAGTAGGCTCAGAGTAGTGGAGTGTAGTAAAACTTTTTTTTGGGCCACCAGCTTACCAATAATGACGTGGAGACTTACTAATTATGAAAGCTTGGCCTTGGCTTAGACTTGTTTTTAACTAGCTCTGATAACTTTAACCCGTTTCTATTAATCTGTGTTCTGTTACATACCGCCCTTCCTGATTCCTCTATGTCTCCTTGTATCTCTCTCACAAGCCTAGATTGCTCCTCCTACTTCCTCTCTCTGCTGGGAAGTCCCGCCTTTATCTCCTGCCTAGCTGTTGGCCATTCAGCTTTTTATTATCACACCAATGACATCAATACACCTTCACACAGTGTACAAGTATCCTACAACAGTGGCGCATGCCAGTACTTCAGAGGTGGAGGCCGAAAGATCTCTGTGCGTTCAAGGCCAGCCTGACCCACGTATTGAATTCTAGGTCAGCTGGGACTACATAGAGAGATCATGCTTCAAAGAAAGAAAAATGAAAAAAATATATAATTGACTAGGTACAGAAAAATAAGCACCACTGAGAATACAGATTGCTACTTTTGTGGAGAACAAAATTTTGCTTTTCTTGTTTTGGTTTTTGAGACAGGGTTTTTTTTGTGTGTGTAGGCCCGGCTGTTTCGAACTCAGAGATCCGCCTGCCTCTGCCTCCCAAGTGCTGGGATAAAGGTGTGCGTCATCACCACCTGCCTAATTTTGCATATTTCTTAACTCAAAAAGTTCTACAAATTAAACTAAGAAGAATAGACATAGATGCAGTTGTGCTGCCATATTATGCAAAATAAAAAAGTACCCACTATAATATTCATCACTGACTGATGTGCAGCAGGGTCCATCTCTATAAGGAAATGCTATGGAATCCCTGAAAAAAAGGATCATAAAGATCTGTGTTTTGTTTAGATAGGTTCTTCTATATATTGGAAGACATTTCTGTACATTTTTTTTTTTTTTTGTGGGAGTGGGATGGGGAGGGGGTTGAGACAGGAGAAGTTTTCTAGCTGTCCTGGAACTTGCTCTGTAGACCAGGCAGGCCTTCAACTCAGAGACATATCTGCCTCTGCCTACTAAGTGCTGGAATTAAAGAGATCCTTTTCCTTCATGTGCATAGGTGTTTTACCGCATGTCTGTCTGTGTGAGAATGCCAGATCCTTTGGGACTGGAGTTACAGACAGTTGTGAGCTGTCACGTGGGTGCTAGGAATTGAAACAGGTCCTCTGGAAGGGCAGCCAGTGCTCTTAACTGCTGAGCTATCTCTCCAGCCCTGGGATATACTACTTTCAAAATAGCTGCTTAACACAATTATAGGCACATAAACTATAAAATATGAGAGGAAGAGGATGGCAAATTTAAACCCAGCTTGGACTACATAGGAAAGAAAAACAGAGACTGCAAAGACAGTTCTGTAGTTATGAGCACTGGCTGCTTTTCCAGAGGACCCTGGTTCAATTCCCAGCACCCACATGGCAGTTCACAACTGTCTGTATCTCCATTTCCAGGGGATCCAATACCCTCTCACAGACACAAAAACAATGCCTAAGGAAAAAAAAAAACTAAAAAGAAAGAAAAGAAAACAAACACAAAGAGTGAAATAGTAGACACGGTTTTTTCAGAGATGTCACAGCCCCTACTAAAGGGCTTTACCGGGAGAAATGATTGTGGGGTACACTTGCTATTACAAAGTGCCTTCTTCCTATAGGGCAACGTGGTAGTATGATTGTCTTTAAGAGCCACTAGCTTTGTGGGCCAGACCCCCTCTTTACCAGCCAATACCAAGGTTAGCCATGAGGTGGAAGAAAAAGAGAATAAATAGGATTGCTGTGTGAAAATTCATACCTCAGCCTTTCATTGCCTCTCCTTGCATACTTCCTTTTGACTCAGGACTGGGCACGATGATCCTAGGACATCTTCATTTCTCTCCCTGCCCTGTCTCTTCTTCCCTTCCCAGGATCCCTCGGCAGGTGGTTATCATCCATAGTGAGAGCTCTGTATCTGTGTGTCTCCATCTGGTCCCCTCTGTGGATTCTGGGGGCCCCACCCCACCCTCAGGACTCAGTCTCACTTGGAACTTGGTTCTTAAATGTATTTGTTCTTCTTGAATGGAAAAGGTTTACACAGATTTTCATCAAACGCTTTTTCTTTTTTTAAATTACAATACGATGTCTCAGCAATCTGTCTCTGTGGGTGTTCACTTGAGTTCTGGAAATAGAGCTAGAGTTTCTGAATAAATAATGAAACATGTGTTCAAAGTCTGTAACTCTTCCTTCTCCTTAGCCACATCCTAGATAACCCGCCAATAGTGAGTGTCATTTGTGTGAATAGATTCTCTAGTTTTCGTTTTTCAAGGCACCCCCCCTCCAAACCCTTCTAGCTGTCTGGATGATTAATGTGACTAGGATAATACTGCTGACCCATTTAAATCATGTCAAACAACACCCATTGCTCATCTACATAATGACACACACACTGAACATTGCACCTTCAGTGTGGGAGCTAGTGAACTACGAGAGTAATGCTTTAGTCATTAAATTATGAAACAAAAATATAAGACATTAGGAATGATTATAGCATCAAATGCTGTTATTCAAATGGTAATAGTTAGTGAATAGCAATTACTAACCAAAACTAATAGCATTCCTTCTCTAGTCATTCACAAGAGGAAGTGGAGAGGTGGTTGCATCCAACAGTGTGAGTTTAAGAAAAGTCTGTCAAAGCGTGTTTTAATGTTACTTGACTATTATGGGATTCATTGCAAATAGTTGAGGGTTTTCAATTGCTAATCAGTGATTATGGAAATAACACTTCTGAAATTTTTGAAAAAAAATTGGCTGACATTTTTATCATAGTTTTATTAAACTGGTATTTGAATAATTTTAAAGACAACTAATTTACTGTGGAAACTATTTTGATGAATGATCTGATAACAAAGATCAGCTTTGACAGCCTTTGAAACATTTACATTTTGTAAGGGCATCCTTTGCATAGTGTTTTAAGTAAATGCAAAATTTAAAGGCATCATATTTAGGCTATCAGGTTTCCATGGTTACACTTCCAAGTTATTTTGTGTGCGTGTAAATAGGTCTGTGAGTCACTGATAATTATTTGTTGTTTTGTTTGTTCTGTTGGTAATTCTGTGTTTAGCTGAATTTAATATAGTTCACACAGCGTGCTTTGGTTTATGTATATTTTAGTGTTCATGATTGACAGTGATTGAGCATTTCTTATGGAGTGCTTGCCTTTTTTGTCATAAATGATGTATGTTGCTAGTCCTTGAAATGTAAATAAGTTCTTCCTGTATCACTGTTTAATAAACAGGAATTTTTATGCAAAGAAGACTTCTTGGTACATTTTAAACAATAGGGTTGGAGACATCTAGGTGTTTTTGCTGAGTAGATTGTACACCAATACAAATATATTTGAATTCTATCAAACTAGGTTACCAAGGACAATATGAAGACTTATGGCTAAGCACTAACTTGACTGGATTCAGTTTAGTAATGGATTAAAAATAACAGTGTTCTAGACTGGGGTGTTGCTCAGGGTAGAGTGCTTGTCTAACCTGCAGTGTACAAGGCTCTAGGTTCAATAGTCAGCATAAGAAAAAAATGTAATTAAACAAATACAAATTTGAAATAGCATTCTGATGTAAGTGTTAAAACTGATGGTGACCTTTCCAGGGAACTGTTCCCCACAGGTGGGAGATTTCCATAGCAGAAACTCTTCTCCCACCCTGTGCACCACATAAGGGCGGTTCTATATGCTATGTTTAGAAGGATCCGAGACTTGAAAAAAGAGAGGGTCTTTTCCACCTATCTATGGAAGAAGAGATCTCCCATAAACCTTGCCATCAACCACCAAGCTAGCAAGGATCCACCAGAAAAACATCAACAGTAAACTGCACGACTTATCCTTCTGAGTTCAAGTCTTCTCCCGGTACACTCCAGTCATACCACCTAAGCACAGTAAGGTTTGGTAAGTCAAGGTGGCCCCTTGGTGACATTGGGAAAGGCTGGATGCTTTAAGCTCTTGCTTTAAGCAGCAGCTCTGAGGCCCCATCTATGATCTCAGAGTCCTTTGTGAATCACTTGCTCTTCCCAAAACTCAATTTCAAATTGAGGGTTCATCCTAGCTTCTTTCTGTCTGTCATCACACAGTTACCATAGCAACCTACTAAGGAAGATCCATTCCAATTAAAGCCGGAAACTAATGGGTCAGGGAATTCAGCCTGTCCAAGTAAACTAATGAGTACTCAGGGAAAAGAAGTGAGTTTTAAACAAGAATCCAAACATAGTGCTTACTTCAGCAACAAACATAGTAAAATTGGAGCAAGCAGAGGTTTGTATGACCACTGCACAAGGGTGACACAAAACTTTGTTAGGTGTTCCACAAAAAGAGAGAAAGAACTCATTCATAAAGAATTAAAAAAAAAAACACTTCTTTTAGAAGATCATCCATGACACATTTACAATAAAACATAAACTATCTTAATTTCTACATTATTTCCTCTTTTGAGCCACAAATTGCATGTGTTTAGGATCTGGGTTTCCTTTTATGACATTCTAATAGAATGAAACCCCAAAAAGTGTTCAATACACAGAACAGTAGATGGTAAATATTTTTCACATATTTTATACATCAGATACTTCATGATTATGGGGATATTGAAAACATTAATCTAAAAAAGACATGATGAATTTATCACTCCATTAAATGTGAGCAGTATCTCCAATATCTCCAGCTGAGGTGAAAACATAGTGTTTTCAGATGTGAGAAGCAGCCAGCCCTATACAGATAAGGAGTATACATTTTATTGGTAGCGATGTTGTTGTTGGTTTTAATTTTTTTTAAAGATTTCATTTATTTATTATGTATACAGTCTTGTGCCTGCATGCCAGCAGAGGGCACCAGATCTCATTCAAGGTGGTTGTGAGCCACCATGTGGTTGCCGGGAATTGAACTCAGGACCTCTGGAAGAACAGTCAGTGCTCTTAACTGTTGAGCCATCTCTCCAGCCCCCAGTGGTTTGGAATTTTAATCTTTAGAACAAAAACAACATTGTTAAGCATCTCTTAAAAGAAGAACGGCTGGGGCTGGATAGATAGCTCAGAGATTAAGAGCACCGGCTGCTCTTCTAGAGGTCCTGAGTTCAATTCCCAGTACCCACATGGTGATCACAACCATCTAGAATGAGATCTGTTGCCTTCTTCTGACATGCAGGTAGAACAGTGTATATATAATAAATAAATCTTTAGAAGAATGTGGGGGGCTTGGCAGTGATAGTGCATGCCTTAAATCCCATATCTCAGGAGGAGACAGGGGCAAGTGGATTTCTGTGAATTTAGGCCAGCCTGGTCTACAGAGTAGGTTCCAGGACAGCTGGAGCTACACAAAGAAACCCTGTCTTGGGAAAAGAAGGGAGAGGAGGAAGAGGTCAGGAGGAGGAGGAGGAGGAGGAGGATGAGGAAGAGGAGGAGGAGGAGGAAGAGAAGATATTAATGCCTAAAACTGTTAAGTGCTTCATTATTTATATGGTCAACTGAGTCTACACAGTTGAATTAAAGATAAAAAATTATCTGTGGTATCTTAGTTAGGGATTTAATTGCTGTGACGAGACACCATGACCACATCAACTTTTATAAAGGGAAACATTTAATTGGGTGGCTTATAGTTTCAGAAGTTTAGTCCATTATTATCATGGTGGGACATGGTGGCATACTAGCAGACATGATGTTAGAGTTAATACATCTTGATCCACAGGAAATAGGAAGTGAACCTAACTAGATGTAGCTTGAGCATAGGAGGCCTCAAAGCCCATCCCCACAATGACACACTTCCTCCAACAAGTGTATATCTACTTTAACAAGGCTAATAGTGCCTCCTAATAGTGCCACTCCCTATGAGTTTATGGGGGTCAATTACATTCACACTACTACACGTGGCAACATAGCTATACCAAATTCAAAGCCATCTTGAGAAAATTTGCACATTTTTTTCTTGTGCTAAAAAAGACTTCTATATAGTTTCTCTTTATTTTTCTTGTTGAAAATAACTCCTTGATGAGTGATCTTGGCTCCTGTTGTCTTGAGTCTGTGTAATCTCAGTCATGAAGCCTAGAGATGCGTTATTTTCCTTGGGTTTGGCTTTTCCATTGGGTTGTAATTACTGACATCCCTTCCCTTCATCCCTACTGCCACGGGATGCTGCAAAGACAATTCCCAAGACTGTTAAAGATTTCCGTTTCAATGTTTTCCTTCATTTGGTGTTGTGCAGTGAAGATATCAAGCATGAATTAATATGGAGATTTGGGGGGCTGGAGAGATGGCTCAGGGGTTAAGAGCACTGGTTCTTCTTCCAAAGGCCCTGGGTTCAATTCCTAGCACTCATATGGCAACTCACAGCTGTGTGTAACTCCATGTCCAGGGGATCTGATACCTTCATGCACATAAAATAAAGTTAAATAAATTATATATAAAAAGATGGAGATTTGGGGAGGTTTTTTTTTGTATGTTCTTTATATTGTGACTATAGTTTTAATCAAAGGTCCCAGCAGTTTTAGGACAATTATTTGATTGTGTAACAATAACTTTACATAATGTATCAAGAAAGAGGGAAGGAAAGAAGAAAGGGACCCAAAGGTAGAATGCAGTTGGCATTGTCATAAAATGAAAACTAAATTATGCTTTCTTCAAATGCTTTAACACAATTTAAAAATATTCTTATCAAAGCTGTACTCTTGATCATAGACTGTGTCCCCACATCTTCCATTATTAGGTATTTTAATCCAAAATGACTAGCACTTTAAATAGTATTTTACATGGCAGCTACACTTATCAAGTCTTTTTTTTTTTTTTTAAGGACTTTACTATCTCATTTGGAAAAAACAAAACAAAACAAAACAAAAAACTCCTGATGTTTTTCTATGGCCATTCTCTAAAATTGACTTCCATGTGTGATTTCTGTGAAACTGCCTTTCCTGCTTCCTATTTGTGTGCTATGGTATAAAGTTGTTCTAGCTCTGTCTTGTTTAGTTGAGGTGTGGGAGGTAATCGGAATATTCCCTGGACTTGGGAGAGTTGAAAGTTGCCAGATGTTCTCACTAGCCCAGAAGTGTGTGCTCCCTGGGTCCCAAGCCTGGGTGTAATTCCTTCCTGCTGTTTTGACAGCATACTTGCTTTGGTTTCTTTTTCTCTTGTGCTTCTACTCTGGTCAGAGCTCCTTTTTTTTTTTTTTTTTTTTTAAATCTGTATTTAAATGATACTACGGCATCCAGAAAATTTGGCAAAGAAAATGATATTTTGATGACATTTTTCACAGGGCTGAACTGGAATGAATTATTACATTTTAACAAGACTCTAATGAACAGCTCTTTTATTCCTCCCTAGAAGGGCACAGTATTTCTTTGTCCAACAAGTTGCCTGAGTGTATGTATTGTCGAACTTCGAAAAAGCCTCTTTTCTCTAAACGTCAGCTGAGAGACAATGGCTTTGCTCAGCGAATACTGTTTCCCTGTGACTCAGTGTTTTCTGGTTTATTGTCTGTATAAGATGAGCTTAGATTTCAACTTGAAGTAAATATTTTTTTGTCTTAAGTGAAGACATGTCATACAATAGCTGTATTTCCTCGTAGAAATGAATCATTTCTATGTAACTTCCCTGCATCTGCCAAATGATGGACTTTTAATTCTTGCCAAAATCTTTGACATCCTTCCCTCAACTGTGGCTGAACTAGCCTAATCCCCCCACACACACACACACACACAGGCACACCAACATGGGTTTCCAATAGGAAAAGTGAGAGTTTATTGATCTGTGTTTGTAGTATAGGTGGGGGTGTGTCTGCTTCCCAAGAGGAGAATGCTTCCTGTTGAATATAGATCCTTGGGTTCTGATGGTAGCTACTAGTAAATAATCCCATTATCAAATTGATTTTTTAAAAATGTTTATGGTATTTTGTTTTCTTTATGTCTGTATACCATGTTAAGTACCTGATGCTCACAGAGGTTAGAAAAGGGTGTCAGATAGCCTGGGACTGGAGCTACAGATGGTTGAGAGTCAACTTATGGGTGCTGAGAATTGAACCCAGGTCCCCAGGAAGAGCAGCCAGTACTCTCAACATCTCTCCATTCTCTTACATTTTTGGTTGTGAGCCTACCCTTTAACGGCTGAGCCATCTCTCTAACCCTGTCTCTCCATTCTCAAACTTGATTTTTCTAAAGAAGCAAATTGAAGTCTTTTCCTAAACAGTTTCAGAGCCAGTCAGTGGTTTTGTTGCTGTTAATACATTTTTAAAACGGAGGCAGGATGTCAAGTAGAACCAACTTCCTGGGGAGGGTCCTGCTTTGCTTTGACCTGGGAATGAGTCTTGACTGCTGAGCTATAGTGCCCCAGGCTGTCACTGACTCCCCCCCCCCCATTTGCTCTTTATGTGACTGACTCTAGTTTGTCTTCTCCAGAACCGGAACTCCCAGGCTTTGAGTGATGGCTCTAACATCCACAGACTAGTGTCTGTCTCACCTTCATCAGCCACTTAATTTATTAGTAGTAGTAGCCAATCCTCTTGTAGTCTTCAAACAATGCCTCTTCATGGAAGTGGTCAACTCAGAGTGTAAGCAACCAGGATGGACACACATTTCAAGATAAAAGTGAGTTTCTAGGGCTGGGGAGATAGCTCAGCCAACTAAGGGTACTGGCTGCTATTCCAGAGGACTAGGGTTCAGTTCCCAGCACCCACATGGCAGCTCACAACTGTCTGTAACATCAGTTCCAGGAGATCTGATGCTCTCTTCTGTCTTCCATGAATATGGGGTATATGTGTGGTGCACAGACATGCATGTCTGTTCAGGCGAAACACCCTGACACATAAAAATAAAAATAAAAAAAATTTAAAAGTGAGTTTCCACATTTTTGTCACTTAGTATTTGACATATTTTCTCTTTCTTATATGGGATCTTCAGGACTGTAGTCATGGTTTTAGCTGTAAATAATTGCAAGGACAGCCCTGTTGGATGTCAATTCAAACCTTTATTTCAGACAAGTACTTGTAGTAGTCTGTTAGACTCAACTATGTGCTTTCTTTTGAACATTGAAAAAAATGAGCTGTTTCCCAACACCTGCATACCAACTGGGCCTGTCTTTAGAAATGTTTAACAAACGCTGTAGCTTTGCCATTTAGAGGCAGTTTCCAAATGCTGCTAATTAGCCCCCCCAGTACCCCCCATGATCCTTCTAGGTTTGTGAAACAGATCCACTCTTCTCTCTACAAGGGCATCTTAGCTTGAAATGCAGGAAGCAGTGGTGGATGGTGTCCATATCCACGACTTCCTGAAATGGAGAAAAAGTGTGGACGGCATCTGGGGGAAAGGGGGGTCTTTACCAGCTTGTTTCCTGTAAGTTCAATTGGAAGACCTTGTCTGTGCAAATAGATTTCAAAATAGAGCCTGCCCTTTGACTGTCTCCATAATTACATGGCTCGCTCTGTATTTTATTTGGCAGCCAGAGCAGTTAACCCCTGGAAGGAAGGGGCTGATGGCATGCCCAGCTTGCCTTCCCAGACATGTCCATGGGAATGAATAAACCACTGTTTGGCAAGGCCCACAGCTAAAAACACACTAGAATAGTCTCTAACTGAACTGAAACTCTCTGGGAACAGATTTAATAATGTTTATTATGGCTGATTAAAAAAACTTAACTTTGTCCTCAATGTGTGGATTGTAGAAGGATACTAATTGTTTTTTAAAAATTGGGAGTCGGAGGAGTTCCTTATTGCTTTGATGTAAGCAACATCTGTCAACAGGATGAATTTGCTTTTGTTTAGTTTCAAGAGCCCTTGTCCTTCAGCTTTGCCCAATCAGTTTTTGCTTCAGCCTGGGGCAATCCCTCCCTGCGTGTATGTGTTTTTCCTTCAGCAAATGCACAGGTTATTTCTTGTGAAACATGAGCTTCTCCTCTGCTTTACAGTTGCCTTGAAATGGGAGGGAACCCACCATTTTCCTCACTTTTTTTTCAAACATGTACATCCTAGCCCTAGATTGCAAAAGCATCATAGTGAGTGACTCGGACTGTTTAATTTTTCTTTTGCAACATTTGTGTGAGTTATGAAACCTTTTAAGCAGACAGGCAACGTTTTAGGTCAAGAGATCGGAGACAGATGCATTTGCAGTGTTCTCTTGGACTCTATTCACAGATGCTCTGTGAGAGCTATGGCTCCTGCTCCAAGTACTTGGTGGGAGTTCATGAAAATGTGATCTTCCTGTGGTTCTAAATCTGTGCTTCAAAAATGTTTTCCTAGGGTATGGTGTTTTCTAAGCCTACTAGAGGAACAGTAAAACAAAACAAAACCCTGTCAGATTGCTGACACAAAGTAAGTTGCCTTTTTTTTTTTTAAGTTGAAGTTAATGTATTATTTAAGCAAATCATTTGGTTAAAATTAAAATTATCAATGACTGGAAGAACCACAGTTGAAAATGAATTAGTAAAACATTGTTGTTTTCTCTCTTGGTAATCATAAATCATTTAAATCTGGCAGACAGTCCTCCCTTCATCCAAAATAATTGCCTCCATTTGTAAAATCAATTAGATGTTAATATGCTATAAATAATAGTTTTGTTACTAGACTTTGGCATTTGCTGATCATTATGAAGAAATATATTCAGCAAGACATTTTACAGGGTGTCTTTTCAACCCCACATTATCTCTGGTTGACATTGTTAGCTAATATAAAGTCATACCAGGCTACTTATTGTGTTGTTTTCTCCCCAGATGTTTGATCCTTCTGAATGCAGTGAGTACTGGTGGCCTGCTGCCGGGTGAAAGTATATAATGAAAGATAGAGGTGTTGGTAGCCATGCTAGCACAAGCAGACTTTGTTCAGTTTTACAACTGCTTAAAATAATAAGCACTTTATAGGCCCCTTTGAAAGTTCACTCAGACCTCACCCTTAAAAATACTTGTTGACCAAAAGAAAACTCACATTTTCAAGGGTAAAATTGACTTAATAAAGGGTCATTAGTAAAGGTACACATAAAAACCCGGGGCACGGTGGGTGAAATGGAAGCATTTCATTATGTGGTATAGAATGCACGAGCAGATAACAATTAAAATGGACCCTGAGTTAAAAGGCCAATAAATACGGGGCAGGCTGTGTGCAGTGGCATTAGTTATGGAAGACACAGCCCTCCCTACAGCCTGCAGGGTTCTACAACCCTACTTTTCATACTTCACTTATGAAGGGAAATCAAAGGCAGAGTTTATAAATTGATGTTATTCCCAAATATTTAAACCCATTCTCTAGACTTATTATATTCCGTATATAAATTTAAAATATGAAGTTGTGCAGCAGGATCCTGAGGATAGAAAACAATTTGAGAGACATTGAGCCCCCACAGCATGCTACTCTGTGGAGGGAAAGAAGTGGGTGTCTATGATTTTCAGAGTTCAGCTCTGGACTCTGATAGGAATTTTGTGGCACTGAAAGTAATTTGTAATATTGCCTTTGATAACAGTAAATATTCTGTCTACAACAACGTGTGGATTTACTGCCTGTGGAAATCCTCTAGCTTTTCTGCTAGGGGGTCAGCAGTAACGACACTCTGATCAAATTAACAAGGGCTCCCTGTTCTGAGGTTTTTGATGGTTTCCACTGTGCATGCTAAACATCACATAGGTCCACTTGCCCCAGCAGTAATTAGCATACTCCTTCGTCTCCTTCCCCAAGCAGCTTTGCCAAAAGAGCATGTGCTGTGTGTCAGGTGAATGGCAGTGTCCTTGTCTCTGAGGATGGTCACTCAGCACCACATTAGTAGCAAACTGGAAGACAAATGTACTCATAGGTGTTGTATGACGGAGAATTATATGGAAAACGCAACAGACTTCTGTATCAGATACTATAGTTGAGGATGTTTCTAGAACCCTGATTATATTAAAGGCTGAGGTTTTAATTTTGCCCAGTCTGCTTTTGGATTTTTTTGTTTATTTGTTTGTTTTGTTTTTTTGTTTTTTGTTTTTTTGAGACAGGGTTTCTCTGTGTAGCCCCTGGCTGTCCTGGAACTCAGAGATTCTTCTGCTTCTGCCTCCCAAGAGCTGGGATTAAAGGTGTATGACACCTGGCTTTTTGCATTTGGAATTTTAACTATTACTGATTGATTAAAATATGCTGGAGCTGGGGAGGTAGCTCTTTGGGTAAGAATGCTTGCTGAGGGGCAACCATGAGGACCTGGTTTCAAAATCTGAGCACCTGTGTTTAAAAGCTGGGTGTGGTCCAGTTTGCAGCTGTAACCCCAGAACTGGGAGAGGGATGACCAGAGGCAGCAGCATTTCTGGGGATTGTCAGTCTAGTCTAGATTTAGTAAGAGATCTTGTTTCAAAGGCGTAAGGCAGAGGTGGGTAGAGTAGGACCCCCAGTGTCTTACCCAGACCTCCACACCAAAGAGACAGAGAGACAGAGAGACACAGAGAGAGAGGCATCTATAACATACAACAAAAAATAACGACCCCCCCTCCCTCGCTACCACTTACAGAGTGATGGGAAGACTAATATCTAAGGTGCCAGGACTTAAACCCATCTGTTCACTTCATCTGTGAAAACAGTATTTTTTTTTTCCTGGTCAGTAGTGAATAGTTAGTGGAAAAATATATAATGGTATGTGAATATCATGTTACTTTATGATAACATGTATAGGGTATCTTTTATTAAATTGAAAGAAAATATTTTACTTCAAATATAAAGGTGAGTGAGTGGATTTGATTAGAGCCATTGCTGTCAACAGATTGTTTGTGTCCAGCTGAGTTTCCAATGTTTAGTGTTGCCGGGAGGAGTGGGGGTATCTTTCTGGCAGTGGGCCTGTCATTTGACAGGACAGTTACATTGGCCTCACTCTTCAACCAGAAAGTGAAACCTCACAAGCCTTACTCAGGCATCCCAGTGGAGACCTGATGGTTTTATAATTCAAGTTTAAGTACATAAGAAAGATTCCCCCATAATGCCTATGTACTTGAACTTGATAATACTGATAAAGATGGCCTCTCTTTCGTGTAATCAGCCACACTGAAAATAATCCTGTGTGATAAAATTGATCTGAGTCTATATCACCAGTTGTCTGGCTGTAGCAGGACAGTTAAGTGTTGCTGAATGAAGTCCAGCGCTAAGCCTCCTCTCTCTGAAATGACTGGGAAGCGATCAACAAGGCATTGGCACAAGGAAACTCTCCGTGGGTCAGAGTTCACTGCTACTGCACTTGCTAGGCAACTGTCACACAACTCCCAGCAGGACCTCAAGTGGAACTCCAAAGTACCCTCCATTACTGTGTCTCCAGCCCGTCTTTCATCCCTCCTTCCATTTTGTGGATTTGCGTAATGTTTGCCTCCCCCACAGGAACGTACTTTCCTGGAAGCTGGGACCATTGTATTTCCTGGATCTAGGACGTAGCACATAAGAGCGGAAACAGTAAACACAGTGTTGAGCAAAAGAATAAAGTTGGATGTCCCGCAGAGAAAAATTAAAGAGCGGGCATGGAGGAAGAGCGATCATGTATGGAGCAACTGTTCCTTGGAGATAGTTTCCACCTCTATTGTCTTACCTACTCCTCACCTGATGGGAGCAAGAACACTCTTATTCCCCTTAATGCCTGAATGTGGGGTGCAGAAGTTTTGGTAACTCAGATCTGGCTTACTTCAAGGTATGCTATTTTCATAACCATATGCCTCCCAATTAGAGGGAAAGTCCTCTAAGAATTTCCATTACAAAAATGTCTTTACTCTAAATGCTAATTGAGCACAGGATATATTTTTCAAGATTAAACAAGCAAACAAACAAAACTTTCTTCAAAATCCAACCCCTGAAAATGTTGCAGTTTTTGGCCAGGCATATTTGGACTTACAGAGCACCTGCATGCCGTGAGAGGGCAGTTTGGTAGTCACAGCCCTAGGCTGGAGGGGGCCCGGTTGTTGATTATAAGAGTCAGCCCAGTGACACATATATAATAAATGGAAAAATTCTGTAGTATCTCTCTATTTTCTGGAATCTTTCCATGTATTAGCTAAGTTTAGTGAAATGCCTCAGAGAGAGGTAATGCCTTTTGGGGAACTTCTTCTCAGCTTCCGTCCTTACTGAATAGCCCTCTCTATTCTGCTATATAGTATCAGGGAGCTGGAGAGGTGGCTCAACGGTTAAAAGTACTGGCCGCTCTTCCAGAAGGTCTGGGCTCACTTCCCAGCTCACAACTATCTGTAGCTCCAATTTCTAGGGATCCAGAATCTCTTCTGGCTTCTTCAGGCACTGTGCCATGTGGTGCAAGCAAGCCATTCATACGCATAAAAGTTGTGATGGAAATTTTTTAAAAAATTAAAAATGAATATGGTACAGTTCTGAACTCGTGGGACTTTTATGAAGATCAATGAGCTAGCATATGTAAAGTACCTTGTTCAGTAACTGACACAAAAAGAGTGTAGTATTAAAAGCTGTTTAGTGGAGCTTAAATTTTATTTCACATTTTAATTTCCAGATGTCCTTGAAGAAACTGTTGTTTATTGGGCACCTGCTAAATGCAACATACTTCACATGCCTTACTCCAGTGAATTTTTCACTGACACTCTAGAGAAGAAGCTCGTTCAGGAACATAGAGCCAGCAAGTAGTAGAGTTGAAATAGATTTCCAGGCTTCTGAGTTCTAAGCTTCTACTTTCCATAGGACACTCCACCCCTCAGATATCAGTTGACAATCTTTGTTGTTGTTTGTTTGTTTGAGACAGTGTGGTGGTTTGAAAGAAAATGATGACCAAAGGGAGTGGCGCTATTAGGAGGTGTGGCCTTGTTGAAGTAGGTGTGGCCTTGTTGGAGGAAGTGTGTCACTGTGGGGGGGCTTTAAGGTATCTTTTGCTCAAGCATCCCTCAGTGTGATACTCAGACTACTTCTTGTTGCCTGCAAGATATAGGACTCTCAGCTTCAGCTCCAGCACCATCTCTGCCTGCATTCTGCCGTGTCCCACCATGATAATAATGGACTGAATCTCTGAACTGTAAGCCACCCCGGTTAAATGTTTTCCTTTGTAAGAGTTGCTGTGCTCCCTTTGCAGCCCTGGGAAAGCTGGTGTTGCCTCTTACTGGATACTGCAGCAAGAGAGCTGGGCCCTGCACTCTGGAGAAATGGCTCCATCCCTTACCACACGCAAGGGTTAACCAAACCTCAGGAGTGAGATGATTCTCTGCCTCACCTGAGGTGGGTGGCCCCAATGGCCTGTACTGACCTAGGCCGACAGCCTGGCCTTGTGTTGGCCAACCCTAGCATCTACCCCATCTAGGACCTGCTGGAGCTTGTGAAGGGACTGGTCCTGTGGAATGATACCCACAGGATGTCCAAGACTTGGGGAGGCCACGGGATATCCCAGAGGCACTTTGGTGAGGATCCAGTGATGATGGTGTACCAGAAACCAGAGGCCTTGAACCTGACCAGTGATTCACTGCAACGAACATTTGCTAGTAAAGCTAACAGGACAAAAGGATATACTATGTGACGCACCGAGGCCCCCCAATGCCAGGCTGGACTCTAACTCAAGGATCTGCCTGCCTCTGCCTCCAGAGTGCTGGGATTAAAGATGTGCACACCATGCCCAACTTCATTTGACAATCTGAAAGCCAAACCTGGGCACTTAGCTCAGTGGTAGAACACTGCCAGGTACAAGGCTCTGGGTTCAAACCCCAAGACTGAAAAACCAAAAATCCTGCAACTCTCACCTAACAGCCCAGGACTGGAGGTGTCATGATTAGGGAAATACCTGTGTGTGGTTATGTGTGTGGGGTGTGAGTGGAGGCTGGAAGACAATGTTTGTTACTGTTCCTCGTTTACCGTGTCCCCAACCCTTTTTGAGATAGGATCTCTTACTGGCCTAAAGCTTACCAAGTTGGCCAGGCTAGCTGACCAGAGAGTCCCAGAAGTCCACTAGTCTCCTCAGTTATGGGATAACATGTGTCCAATTCTACACAGGACTTTTGAGGGGGGTGAAACAGGGTTTCTTTGTATAGCTCTGGCTGTCCTGGATTTCACTTTGTAGACCAGGCTGGCTTTGAACTCACAGAGATTTGCCTGCTTCTACCTCCCAAGTGCTGGAATTCAAGGCATATGCCACCACCACCTGGCTTACACATGACTTTTTATGTTGCTTTTGGGGGGTCAAACTCAAGTTTTCATGTTTACCTACGAGGCTATCACCCCATCTCCTCATTAGAAAATTGTACTTTAAAAACTAGGAAAACTGTACCTGTCTGTGTCAAGCCCTTTTAGAGCCAAGTGAAAAACATTGAGCCCTGGAGTTCAGGATCATCCTGTTTAACAGACAAAAGTCCCATTTCAAATTAAATAAATAAATAAATAAATAAATAAATAAATAAATAAATAAATAAATGCAAGCAGCAAGCCATTAAAGAAAGAAAGAAATGGTATTCTGGCCTTTTGTCAGGTATTTGAAATTGTCTCAAATAATACTAGGGCCCTGTGGGTCTGGGGATGTCATTCTGTCAGTGTGTAACCTGCCATGTACCAGGTTAGGTCACCAGCAGTGCAGAACAGTATAAACATAAATAACATATATTAATATGTGCTAGTCAACATTATATATGTCATACACTAGTAAACACATTACCCAAAATTCCTCCATGTGTCTACTTTGACAGTACTGAGTTCAAGCTGATAGAAAAACACAACTGAATAAAACTTTGGGTGTTGAACCTTATGCCTTTTCCCAATTCATGAGCAGCGCTGACCTTGGGGATCAATCCTCCATCAGTTTTCATGGCCAAGAGTGACTCCAGGGCCAGTAGTTCTCACAGAGTTCTGGGGGACCACTGAGCTCCAGGAAGCCTAGCTCCCCTCATTCCCTGAAGGATCTGTTTTCCCGTGTGGCTGGTGTTCCTGGCCTGGGAGCCTCGTGGTGAGAATAGGTGTGACGTCTGCAGCAGCTGGGAAGAGCTGAGAGGTAGATGTTTTAAGCTTTTTTGTCCATGTGTCTTTGTCACAGCTGATCAGTCCTGCCTTAGTTTGGAAACAGTCATGACTAGTTGTAATAACTCAGGGTAGGTGTGAACACCAAAATCTGGATTTCACCTTACAAGAGATCGTTCCTTCTGGTTTCTTTCAGCCACTTATAAATGTAAAAACCCATTGTTTGATGTTGAGCTGTATAAAGGCAGGTAACAGGCCAGATTTGGCCCTTAGGCTGGAGTTTGCCAGCTTGTCATATAATTGTGGTCTGTGGGAGATTTTTCTAAACGATTGTTTTTATTGTAATAGTAATGGAAGTGGACTTTCTTTTTTTCTTTGAGAAGTGGGTGGTTCTTAAAGCTAACGGTGTATAAGAAAATAAAATGAATCAAAGTCTTCCCACCTCCTGCCCTAATCACACACTCTAGATTTTCCCACTATTGATGAATATTAATTTTGGCAATGTGTAGACACGTACAAGCTTATATAAATAAATGTGTAAGCTCGTTTTACACTAATGAGTTTCTTTTTTGAATGTGATTTTTAAAATTTATTCTTTATGAATTTCTTACATGTATACAATTGTATTTTGACCATGCCCACTCCATACCCCCGCCTAACCGGCTTTGTATGTATCTTGCTCAGTGTGTACTTTTCCCCATTATAGTGTCTTATGGTCCCTGCCCATCAATGCACAGAGACCACTTAGCTCCTCTTTCTCCTTGTACTCTTCTGAGAAAGAGTCCTGTGTAGCCCAGGCTGACCTCAGACTCACTGTGCATGTGAGGATAGCTTTGAACTAGATCTTCCACCTCTGCTTCCCAAGTGCTAGGCTTATGGATGTATACTGCCATAGTTAGCTTCATTCTTCTTGATGGCTTCAGAATTTCCTGTTGTGTAGATAGACCTATTATATTTCTAGCCCATCCTCTGTTGATACTTCCCATTTGAAATCCGGCTGTTTCACAATTTTCTACCCAAACAATACCTAAGTAAGGGTGCAGCTCCATACATTCACCATTGCATATTATCTGTAGTATAAAGTCTGAAGAGATAAATTGCTGAGTCAAAAGATGTGCACTCAGGCTGGAGAGATGGTTCAGCAGTTAAGAGCACTGACTGTTCTTCCAGAGGTCCTGAGTTCAATTCCCAGCAACCACACAGTGGCTCACAACCACCTTGAATGAGATCTGGTGCCCTCTGCTGGCATGCAGGCACAAGACTGTATACATAATAAGTAAATAAAATTGAAAAAAAAAAGAAACATTTAAAAAAAATTTTAAAAATGTGCACTTAATATTTTAATAAGTATCTCTAAATTCCTATGTTTGTTTTCATTGGTTATACCTACATTTTTGCTATTTGGTCCAACTCAAGCATTCATCACAATGAATTTTGGTATAATGCCTTCATGCACAAGAACTTAACACACAGTTGCAATCCTATGGAGGCCAAAAGTGCAGCTGCAATTTGTCTGTGGCTTTTGAAGGGAAAATGGTTTTAAAGAGTATAGAGCCACCAAAGTAGTGCCCTGAATTCTAGGGTTATCTGGACATCGTCACACAAGGTACCGAAGCAGAAATTGTTCTTTTCCACACCTGCTGCAGGGCAGATCCTTCCGTATGTTTATTTCCTATTAGAGTAAAGCTCTCCACTGTCAGAAATTTATGTAAACAGTGCTAGTTAGTCAATATGGTGTGCTACTGTTGTACCAGAATACTACTGCTCCCTTTCTCTCTAGGGCTTTCTTTTTTGAGTCAATAAAGAATGAGACTAATGACTTAATATGTACAACACCTTCGAGGGCAACACTGTTAATGTCTTTTCTTTCCTCTTAATCTGAAATACATCTCTTTCTGCTCATAGGTTGTCAGAGAATTTTATCCTCACTCAATCATCTCTACTTATGCAAGCAGTCAGGCAGTCAACAAAGAAGAAATTTCTTTTTCTGGAGACAAAGGGATGTCTCCCACAGTATAGTTTCGCCAGCTGCAGTCTCTCCTGCACATCCTGTCCCCAAGGTACTGTACTGCTCCAGGCTGCTACTCTCTCTGGCGGGCAAAGGTGGACTGTACAAACACATTTGAATCATGAATTTAAAACTTGGTTTATGATTTCAGATTGTGATAGGAGCCATTTTATTTTAACATCCTGCAGTTCTAGAATATTTAGTAAAACAAAAATAAAGGTCTGGCCAAACAACTGCTTAGCTTATTTGGAATTTCAACCTTTAATCATTAAATTCTTTTATTTAGATTTCTAAGATGAAACTAGAACTGTTGTGTATACAGTTCATGACTTTTTTATTTTTAGGGAAAATGACTATAAAATTGGATTGATTCAAGAGAGATTCATGGAAATTAACATACTGATGTTTTTAAGCCCTTAAACTTTCTATGTTACTAATACTACTGTCTTTGAATAAATCCAGAGCATTCTTGATTCCCCTACCGAAGGTTTCAGTATGGTGGGAAAACTATCTCTCTGCCTTTGAAAATGCAAAGGCCATGTAACGGGTCATTTAGGAAGAAGGAAAATAGCTAAAAGAAATACAGACTTGTCACAAAAACCACCTGCTCTCTTCCTTTTACACTTTTTTTCTTTATTGTGAACCACATTGAGCACACCTCCCAAAGGTGAGTAGTCCATTTTTATAACAAGGGTTGAGAGACAAAAGAGCCAAAGGTCCCATCTTGGCTTAGGTCTGGCTATCATAAAGAGAGCCAGAATTTGGTATTAGTCATAAAATAAACGTTATTTTTCTTCTATAAAAACAAAGAGAAATCTCTAGGGTCTGGGGAGATGGTTCAGTTAGTAAAGTGCTTGCTCTGAAAACATGAGAGCCTGAACTCATCTCCAGCACCCACATAAAACAAGGCAGAGCTGGGGAGAGGAGGCAGAGACAGTTAGATCCTTAGGGTACACTGGCCGGCCAGTCTAGTCAAGTCAGTAAGCTCCAGATTCAGTGAGAGGCCCTGTCTCAAAAAATAAGTTGGAGAACAGCTAGATAAAAGTAATGTGTTATATTGTGCATTTCAGCCAGTTCCAGAGACAAACAGGCAGCCCTCAGCCTACAGTTATAACCAAGGCAGATCACAGAGCAGAAACAAGAATGTAAGCTTGTTGGGGGGACACCTAGTAAGCTGTGGGAGTTGGTCGGGTGACTGGAGGAGAGGAGATGCTTCTTCAGGGCTCAGCTATAACAAGCCAGGCCATTCTATTACCCAACTAACAAAAGCCCTTTGGGCTGGAGAGATGGTTTAGCCGTGTTTGACACCCAAGTGTAAGAACTTGAGCTCAGATACCCAGCACCCACACAAGTGTAAGAACTTGAATTCAGATCCCCAACAGCCATAAAACCCTTGGTACTGGAGGTATATGCTTGTAATTCTAGTGTTGGGGAGTGGGCTTGAGGACATAGATAGGTCTCTGGAGCTTTTGGCTAGCTATGAGCTCCAGGTTCAGTGAGAGACCCTGTCTCAAAAAGCAAGCAGATAAGGGAAAGAGAAAAGCCCTTCTGAACAGTGGAACAAGAGATCCTAAGGTTTGGCCTAGCCCTCTTCACAAACACAAGACTCCCCCTCCCCCAAGCCCTGGAGAGCTTTGAGGATGACCCTTTGGTCCAAACTTCTGTGTAGCCTTAATGTTATGGTCAGCAGTCATATGTCCCATTGTTATAAATGGCTCAGGAAGGGCCCTGCAGACCTTGGGGCAGACAGAAGCTGTGTGTATAAGACAGTGTTACCTCCCAAGAACCCCTGGTGGGTTTCAGTTCGGGAGAACCAGCTGCAGGGGGCATCAAGGTTGGATGTTTGACTTTGGGTTGGGAGGGGGCTCATTGTTTCTTCTTGATAAATGATGGAAACATTCTAGGTAATTTTGTTGTCCTTAGAGAAGACATCAAGAAAATAAGCTGTTTTATTTTGTCTGGTGCTGTTGTCAGCTCACCTAGTATAAGAATGTGTATGTGGCAGGCCCATGAACTTGACACCCTTTCACATGGACTCATTGGGAGAGCATGTTGAGAGCTGTCCTTGGCATACATTTTGTCATTGATTGAAGAAGGTGAGATTGTTTCTTAATTAAGCATTGTGCAGATTGGAAACTTGGTGCTTTTTCATACATGGGCTATGCTTCTAACGGGCTCGGGTGGAGTAAAGGACAGAAAACTGCTGTTTGTTTTGACCAGAAGTCTACTTCAGCAGAACCCGACTCAAAGCCTGGTGAGGTTAACAGCCCATCCAGAGCAGCACTTCCAGGCGATGTTAAGTTCAAAAGGGCAGGGGAAGGAACTGGGGGTAGCCTGGAGGTCTGTTGTGCTGGCTTTGGAGGTCGGTGCTTTGGCAGGAAGGGCAGAACTCCATGAAGCAGGAGGCTGTGTCCGAAAAAAATGATGCCATTGTCATGTGTTGGGTTCTGATCTTCGTTTTCAATCCTTTTTCCTCAAGCACATAAAGAAGCCAGACTATGTGACGACAGGCATTGTGCCCGACTGGGGAGACAGCATAGAAGTTAAGAATGAAGATCAGATCCAAGGGCTTCGTGAGGCTTGTCAGCTGGCCCGGCACATCCTCCTCCTGGCTGGGAAGAGCTTAAAGGTGGTGTCTTACCCAAGCCTCAGCGTGACTTACACAGGGCTTGTTCCCCCTTTCTCCTTAACTCTCCTTCAAACTCATCTATTAATAAGTTGGTTTTTAAAGTAAAGCCTTAAGATGGGAAAAGGGGATTTTACCATTTTGTGTGTTCAAGAAAGGATGTAAATTTCTAAATTCTATTGTAACTGGCAGAATTCTAGAGCTACTTGGCTGACTCAGCCTATCCAAGGTGTTCTATGGCAGAGGACTTTGGCTTTGCCGCCTTGCCTCTGCCTGTGCTGCCTTGCCTCTGCCTGTGCTCTGCTTGTATTTCTCACGTTGCCTCCATGTGTTGAAAGTGTTGGTCCTACCTTGTATTCTGCCTCTTCTTTTCTTCAATGTGCCCTACAAAGAATGTGTAGACCCAATGCACAAAGCCACAGTAACATGGTGATTATATGAGCACGCGCTCGCATGTGTGTGTGTGTGTGTGTGTGTGTGTGTGTGTGTGTGTGTCTCCTGCTGTGAGAGTCAGTTCTTTCAGAATCACCCAATCATCCTGCCATCTATAGTTCATAAAAAAATATAAATGTAGTTTCAAAGTGGGGACTCAATTGTGAATTTACTCACTATGTCACCTGTGTAACCAGTCTGTTATAGCAACATAGCCACACATAAGGTGAATATAAAGTAACCCGGGAAATTATTGAGGGAGTAGTAAGCATTCACTGAATAATTTGACTTTGCTATAGAATTTTATTTGTGGTATGGTTTCATGGAGATAGTCTTCATGTGCTTATGAAACTCACTTTCTGGGGTTGGGGTATATCTAAACAGCAGAACACTTGTCTAGCATAGGTGAGGCCCCAGGTTCAATCCCCAGCAGTGCAAAATGGAAATAAAACAAGACCCCTCAATTCCAGTTACCTTTGTTGAAAAATAATTGGGTATTTTCTAGTAGGGGAAACATTAAAATATATTTATCTAGGCATGAAAGAAATTGAGCTTATTGAAAATAAAATCTTTATGGAGGGCCTCAGGGATGGAGTTTTTAAGTGATGGTTCATCACCTCCCTGCCGTTGCTGCCAAGTTTGCCTATTCGTTGTTGCAACAAGATAAAAAGGTGTAGGCAGAGCTTCCTTTCCAGCCTCTCTAAGCCAGCATTCCATTTATACACTTATTTGTATGCTTCCTTTATCCAGAGCTCTGACCCTTGAGGAAGAGGAAGGAATTGATGAAAGACAGATTGTTGAAATCATCAGGCTAACAGTGCATTTAATGATGCACTCTATGTCCTAGTGGTACATAACACCACCATATACCCTCCGAAGAGCACGGCTGAGGATGGTGGCGAGAGTCATGAGTAATTACTGTTACACCATGAATTCATTGTGGTGAATTCATACAGTCTCACCTTGGCAGCGCCGTTGTTGTAGACACAGTCAATAAATACAGGAAATGTCTTCAACTGTCGCTGCACACTTTATTAATATTTCAGGTTGACATGACAACGGAAGAGATAGATGCGCTAGTTCATCGGGAAATCATCAGTCACGATGCATATCCCTCACCTCTGGGCTATGGACGCTTTCCAAAATCTGTGTGTACCTCTGTAAACAATGTGCTCTGTCATGGCATTCCTGACAGGTATTCATTTTTCAATAATGTATTGTTCCTTTGAAACTAAGATCCATAGCACATATTGAAAAATACTGTAGTTCAATTGAAACCTACCTGCATGCATGCTTCTGAAATTGATTATGGTAAAATAAAAATTTTGATGGTATTTTACTTCTACATGAATATAACACTTTACCATTTGATGTTTCTTAAAGCAGTATGTGAGCCACAAAAATATTTGTACATTATCTATTTCTTTTAACTTATTCAATTTTTACCATATGGTAATGGAGGCAAATTTTATTGACAGCTATTGTTTTGGCTGTTACTTCCTAATTACTTAAGGTAATTAGGAAGTGTATCTTTTTAAAGAATCATGAAATCTTAAGGCAGCAATGTTTGTTTCCTGTATTTCTTATAAAAGCTGGTGTGATTAACATAAGACAAAGGTCAGATCTGGTTACTCCATTTCTGCTTCACTACAAATTATTGCCGCAGCTCATTGGGTTTGCAGTAGTAGTCTTTGGGTGTTTATTTTCACGTTTCTTTTTATTGAGATCTGTCTGTCACCATTTTTTCTCTGTTTATGTTCCAGCCGACCTCTTCAGGATGGAGATATTATCAACATTGATGTCACGGTGAGTAAATCATATAAAAAAAATCATCTTTGATCAACTTCAGAATTGCTAGTAGCAACAGGAAGGAGAGTGGCTTGAAAATGTGAACTGCGCTCGGGGAGTGCTGTTTACTTCCAGCCCCGGACACAAGCAGCTGGTTTCCTTTTTTTGTCTTTAACTCTGTGTTTATTCCAAGTAAACCCAGGCCTGACTTGAATTTCGGGCTGGAATCAGATGCACTGAGATCAATGTTGGCCTAAGTGAAATGTCAGCCCAATCCTGCTATGTGTCATGTTTTTGAGAAGGTGTAATTGTTATTGATCCACTGTGTAGTTAATGCAGAGCACCATAGCACTAGGCAGCTGCTGAAGCTAGATATGTATGAGATGAGCTAACACGAAGAAAGCCAGCATTTTTCCTTCACTCTGCCAAGATTGATCTTCCTCTTCCTGCTGATTTTGAGTGGGGCCTGTCATTATCTTACTCTGTCATTAGGGGCTACATTGGCCTGCGTGTCAGTCTATTTGGACAGCAACTCTTTTGCTAGCAGTGTTCCCTAGATTTATTAAAATCCCTGAAGGTAACATTGTGTTCCATCTCTGGTGTAGAGAGGCCCGAGCTCAAAGCACACAAGCAGAATGGTTTTTCTGTCTGAATTTAAGTTTTCACCCAACGGTTGATTGCCTTTCTTTTTAAATAACAAGCCTAAGTGATTTAACTTAGGGACTGCAAATTGTACACGCACTAACCTTTTCTGGTTTCCTTAGCCTCTCACCTTCCTCAAACTTGGATTATTTGTGCTCATTTCATCTCAAATTGTTTGTAATGGTGCCTTTTGAATTGTGCAAAGGATTAATAAAATCTGTGCCTCTATGACTAATTAATAACTTGTAGATAAATAAAATGTGAACGTCTGGCAGGGGCTCTTGGAGATGGGTGCCATTCAAAAAACACGTTTTCAATTAGAGAGTAAATATTTTTAATAATAGTTATTTTATATCCAGGCTGAAAGTAGAGTAGCAATGGGAATACAATGGAAGCAGGCACCAGTAGATTGTGTTAGATTTTCCATCGTTTAAGTTAATTCAGCCTTGTTTCTTCAGATTAGCTTGTGCATAGGTACAGCCAAACAATTCCTGCTCATATTACATCCCATGTCATTGTGTCTCAGAATGCTTGAGTGTCTGTCACTCCACATACCCTGGTAGGGTCTTTCCCACTCAGAGCTGTGTGGGAGGCTTTGTGAAGTGCACCTGAAATAAAGTCTCTCTTGTGACGCATTTTTATCTCGGATTGAACCTGATTTTAGGGTTTCACATTTATTACCTCACCTAATCACCCACTAATAAGATATTGCTGCTCAAATGAGATGGGGTGTCTCCCATGCTGTTCCCAGCGTGCCCAGAGAGAGCGCATTATTCCTTTCTGGGTTCCCTTAAGGCTTTTAATAAAGAATTTCATTTCTGGGGCTTAAATTATTCCAAGAATCCTTAAACTCACTTGAAATACTTTCTAGTGCCTAGAAATACAAAGGAGTCTAAGAGACATATTGGTCAGTATCAAGAAATTGTATTTCTTATGAAATATTTTATTAACTGAAGAACTGCATTTCTAGCTCCTGTGTTTTTTGTCAGAAATACCCACTGCATTTTATGTCTACTATGTGCCACAAAAAAAAAATGAGTTTCTTTTTCTCTTGAAAGTTGATCTTTTATGACAATGTGGTGTACATAGTAGTTGCTCGCTTAATACATGTTAATGAAGTGTGAGAATGGTTTGTAGGGACAAATTGTAGTTATAGTCAATTGTCCCAATCTTTCAAAAGTGTCTTCTTTCTGCCAAACATGTGCAGAGTTCTGAGTTCAATCTCCAGTAACATCCACACTTATTGTATTCCATAAGAATTATTGAAAAAGTAATGGTTTAGAACAACGTTGATGAGATAGATCAGCAAGTAAAGGCATTCGATGCCAAAACTGACAACCTGAGTTAAATCCCTGGGGCCCACATTATAGAAGGAGAGAACTGACTCCTGCAAGTTGTCCTCTGATCTCTACACATATACCATCACACACACACACACACACACACACACACACACACACACACACACTACATAATTTTAATATATTTTAATTTTAAAGTAATATGAAACAGCAAGTTAAATGAATTTAAGCAATGCATTTTACTTAACACGTAGTTACAAATTTTCTTGAGTAATTACACTTATATTCTTGTATATGACAAGAGCTTATATTTTTCTGTAAAGGAATATGAGTGGTAATAAATTAGAAAACACTACAATCTATCAGATTGATTGGTGTACTCTGCCAGTAACCCAAAGGAGTTGTCTGCGCCTCAGTTTCCTGACTTGGGAGTCAGAGATCTCTAAGATGACTTTTTGTCTCCTCATCTAAGAGAGCTTCTTCAGTGTGTACCAGTGTATGGGCGTGGCATTGATTCAGACAGAAAGCCTCAAAATAGCTTTTGTCATAAAATTCTCTGCATTCTACCTTAGGAAAAGGAGAACTGTGAAGATAATTAGGATAAACTCAGGCAAAATAGTAAATGCCATGTTAAGTCCAAGAATCAATGGTCAACTAGTCTCCTCTGCCTTCTACAGGTATTCTAGTGTTTGCTAATCATTGATTTTTCATGATGAACCTGATGTCGTTCAAGGTCACATGGAGCTCCCGAGTCATTGAAGACTGATAAAAATTTTCTTTCTGTGGTTTTACTGCTGAGCTTGCTTTGATATGTTCTAATTCTTTAAAAATCCACACGAGTGTTTCCTGTTACCATCATACTTTCTGGAACATTTGATTCAGCTGTTGTTTCTAAGACGTAGAATTTTTCCACCATATTTCAATACTGTATCGAGACACTTCAATTCTTAGCATGAAATGCTCCTGCCCACCATTGTAGTGCTGACATGCCTATCTTATTTCTTCTTGTCATTATGTATCATTTCTAAGTATAGAGCTGGTAAATAAAAGAGCATGTAAATCCTTATGACACCAAGGACATGTTCAACTATGCTAAATACTTAATTTTCTAAACCTACTGTGGTAATTGCAGGTCAATGTATTTGGTAACTAATTTCTCCAAGCATAGTTTTGCCTTCTCGGAAATAAAATGAGGGATCAAAATGCTGCAATAGTACTATTAATCACAAAACTGAAGTAACCGAGCTGGTCATTTGTTCGTTTTTAGATTTTGCAGGCTCCTCACATGGTTTTACCTTTTAAATTTGAGGATGGTTTTAGTCTGTCTTTTTATTCTTTAATATGTGAACCCGAGACTAACTCTGAGAAGATAATGAATTTACTAAATACATAAACAAATGGTATATATACTTTAGGAAACTAGGATTCCAGACAAGGACATGCCTTAAATTTTGTGCCTGTGTTTAGGTCTATTACAATGGCTACCATGGAGACACTTCTGAAACCTTTTTGGTGGGCAATGTGGATGAATGTGGTAAAAAGTTAGTAGAGGTTGCCAGAAGGTGTAGAGACGAAGCAATTGCAGCTTGCAGAGCTGGGGCCCCCTTCTCTGTAATTGGAAACACAATCAGGTAAGCCTTGCACTGACAAGTAAAAGGAGGGTTGGCAAATGGTACAAAGGTTATTGGTGGCTGGGTATAAAGTTGATGACATGTTTTATGATTCACAGCCATCATGTCAGTCTGATATCAGTATGTGAACTGCCGGGCTGCAATATTGTTCCCTGGGTTGAAAAAAAAAAATGGCTTAAAAAAGTGAATTTGACCAAGATCAGCAAGGAAACTTATTGAAGCACTGAGCAATCTTAATATGGCTGCTTTTGTTTTAGCTTGACGTATTGGTCTGTGATGTCCCTATATTCAAATGTGGAAGAAGATACCTAAGAAAAGGGCTGATCTTCCCAGCCCTTGGATAGTGAGAAAGGAGAAAAACTCCATTTTATAAGGAGTGAGGGGAGCATTCTTGTGATGCCAAGATCAGAAGTGTGAGCTCAAAGCAGCCTGACTTTTTAAGTTAGCAGATTAAGAAATAGCCTGCAAGGCTGCTCTGCGTCCCTTTTTGTGTGGGTCATTTTCCCTATGAAACATTGTTTACTTTCCCCAGAGTTTTTCCTGTGCTTGCTTTTTGAGTGTAAGTGTATTTTCTGAACTCAAGACTTTTCTTTGTAATCTGTTTCCCACTTTCAGATCTTTCCCCCCCTAAATGTTTTGGAGTAGACAAGCAGACTATGTGTTTTCGTTTAAAAGTAACACATTTTGTTACAGATGCTCGGCCAGTCCCCTTTAGAGTGCTGTTCTCATTAATATGAGCCCGGGCCTCTGAGCACTCCCCTTCGCCCAAAGGCTGGAAAGCTCAGTCACCTTAAAAAGGCGCTGCCTTTCTCTCTGAGCACGCCTTCAAATACTTTAAGAAAAAAGGCAGTAAAATATCAGTTAAATGTATTTATGGCTTTAAAAATATTGTAACAGTGTCTGAATCAAACTTTAGTAAAATCTCTTTGGGTTATATCTGAGAAGCTTTTATTGAAGACTTTGCACAAAATTGTGTTTTTGACAGTTTTAAATTATAGGCTAACTAGCCTGGGAAAAAAGGATAGTGTCTCTCTGTTCTTTCATAGGAAATGTTGAATCAGACCCCTACTGGGAAAAGAAATTTAATGCATATCTCACTATCTTACTGTCCATGAATATAATAGAAATGAATTCAAAATGCAGTTTTATTTTTGCAAATGGGATGAGTCGATAGATGCACCTCATATTTTTGAACACCTAGGGTTCAACAAATTTACTGGTGGCGCTCTTGCATTTTAACAAAATTTATTCTTCAGTAGAAGGGGGCAGAGAACACTGGATTCTTATTCAGGCAATTCTGTGGAGCTCTGCATTCATGGCTGTGTCTAAAGGGCATGTCAGCCTTTGATTCTCTCTGAGAGGTAATTATCCTTTTCCTGTCACGGAACAACAAATGATAGCTAACTACAGAGGCACATTTGCAGTAGTCACATTCATCAACTGCAGAAAAAAAATTCAATTTAATTGTGCAACACAGCTGCACATGGGCTTTTGAGCATTTCTGTTGTTCTCCTTGTCTCGCTATTCCTCCCTCCAGATCTATTTTTTAAACTTTTTTTCTGGTTATTTTTTCCCCTTTTTGTCTCTTCTTCCATTTTTACTCTCTGTACTTTCTTGTTAAAGTAATTTTCCTTTGTGGCTCTCATTCTTTTTTCCCCATTGAAGGCTATGAATGTAGAAAATTATCACAATTACTCATATAATTGAGCCTCTTTGTAGCAAGTGCAACTCCAGTAGCCTTTCTCCATCATGAAAATGGTTTCATTATAGGGTTTTTCATATTCTCTGACACCATCTACACAGAGGAACAGGCGTGCAGATGAGATGTACTAGGAACAGGCTAGATCAGTAAGGTCACAGTAGGAATAATTAGCTCTGCTATGGAAAGAGCATCCAGGCCTTTTACTGCTACATAAATGTACTGTCCGTGGCTTTTAGTCACAAAAAAAACTTACTAACAAATGGAGCTCCCGCCTACTACTTTGAAAAAAAGATTTGTATCAACACTACAATTTTCCATCATTAAGACTAATAACACAGAGCCTAGTATACATCAAGGGGAATAAAAAGAAAAATCTCACATTCAAGTGGTGGCTGGGCGCTGACCTTTGTTCCCTCTTTTTGTATACGACTTAACTCTTTACAAAAAAGAGCCACACGCCACACCAACATGCAGGTGAACTCCAGCTAGTACTTGCAAAGCACAGCATTCAGTCGGAAAATCTGATAAATCTCCATGCAGGATAATGCATTTCATTACATATTCACTACATTAATTCCAGCTACATAAAAAAAGCAAGAGCAGAAGAAGAGTGGAATTCAAAGTGACATTGGATTTTAGCTATCTGGATGCGAAGGTCAGTTTGGGCAGAGTATGAATTTGCATGAACAGGCTCCTTTGAAAACCAGATCAGCCCCAACAACTGCACACAGAAAACTATGTGGAAAATAACAGACAATGAACTTTTTACTCTTATCCTAATGCATTTCATTATTTAGATAGTTTGTGTCTGCCTTTGGCGAAGAAACTGGCCCCGACTCTGACAAATGTTTGTCCTGATGTGTTCAAGCAGTATTTCTGCACATCTATTGTTTTGCCTTTTTTTATTCAGGAAAGATATTTAGAGAGTCAATAACCAAATGAGATCCACCTGTGAGCCAAAAAGTACTTGAAATCTTTACAGACCAGAGGCTTACAAACATTTTTTTTTAAAAAAAACTTAGTCTCCTTTAAGATAGTCAGTCGCCATCTGCCATAGCCTCCTTCTACTGATAGCATGGAGAACACTCGGGCAACTTGCACTTCTTGTATGCTACCCCAAACCTTGGGGTCACTACGAGAAAACTTGAAATGCTGCTCAGAAACCTAAAGAATAGGAGGGTGTCTCTGTGGAAATGTCAGTTTAAATGATTCCACAAAGACGGTTTTCTCTGTGCCCTTTGGCTTCATGAGTGACTCTCTGTGATCTCTAGGCCATGGCGCTATTATACCCATTCTCTAACCGCATTTGCTCTACAATAATCTCGATATTATCCATAAGTGTGAGAAGAACATGAATATGCTGCTGCGTGCATCACTAATCTATGACAGTTCACTCCAAAATAACTTAAACTTATAGTTGGAGATGTCATGATGAAACTATCAATAAATGGTTTTTTAATGTTTAATTCATAAGTATATGTTTTAATATTAATTTAGAACAATACAAGGCACATTTTTTAAAAATAATCTCTTTCTATTAGATTATGCACATTTAAACAATAAGTGGCTCAGGCAAAATAAGTCATTTTAATGTCATCTGTGATGGATTTTCCTTGACAGCTACTGTAAATTACAATTACACTGCGTCTCTCTGCACATGAAAGTAAGCATTGCAATAAATTATCTTTTATTTCAATCCATCATGTCTGCTTTTCAGAAACAGAGAACCTCAAATAAAAGTTCAGCTCTATTGTAAGAAAAATACAGTAATTTGTGATCCAGCTTGAAACAAAAAATAAAATGTCCCAATCTATTGGAAAACAGTTGTTGGCTTTCAGAAATATGACTAATTGTACTTAAACATTCCTGTCATTAGAGGGAATCCCTGGCTTTGTGCATTTCCTCCATTTAGAGGCTACTGTTTGGACTGAAACCTGCACAGATTAAAGTGAAATTCCGTAACTTATCAAATCAGTGGCCTTTTGAGAGCCTTTTCTGTTCAGAGATGGTGGCCCTCTGGAGCCGTGTTCACATGAAAGTGGTAATAAAGCATCCCCACGTGCAAGCTTATTTCTTTCAGAGTGTGTACTTAAACACGGTACTCCTCTGCCCTCTTGGGGAATGCAGTTTTAGTCACATAAATTACTTGAAATGTGTTAAGAAATTGTATTTATTTAGACAAGACGTAAGTAGAGTCTAACTGCTTCATGAAAAGGAATTAAACTGAAGAGAAAGGTCACGAGAATCCCCTTAAAGGAAACTTCTCTTCCAACTATGGGCTATAACTGAAAAGTGAGTTTGAAAGCTACCTTTACGAAGCTCTCCCCATCGTTCCCTCTGAAATCCAGTTTTGACTGTATGGGCCTCATGGCCAGGCATCCTGTCTTAAAGGGTTTTAGCTAGAGAAAATCAGAGCAGAGACCTAACACTGATCGAGTTATTTTCAGTAGATTTCAACAAGAAAAAAAGGTTTCATCTTGAGGGAGCTGTTCTGAGCAAGAAAACCCTTGTGCTGAGAGACATCTGTGGGTCTGAGGGTGGACTGGTGTTGGAGAGCAATTACCTCACTTCTCAGTGTCTGCCCGCCTGCCCCTCCAGACCCCCCCCCAGCACCACTGTAAAGAGGTAGATACACACCCCACCTTCCCATGCCATGTTGGGGTGACTGGTATCTGCTTTCCCAATGAAGGAGTGGAATTTGATTTGCTAAGTCCTTTGGATTGTCTTTACAAAATCAGATTTAAGTCCCACAGCCAGAAGAGTCTGCTCTCATCATGTGTTTCGAAATAGTTGAAATCGCATGTTTTCAAACAACAATTGAGAACATTAATGGAATTTTATCTCACTTTAAGTGTATGTTGAAAACGACACGTTTAAAAGGGAAATACTCTGAACAGAAGTGCATCTTTACTTCTGGGAACCAAACGTGTTCAACTAGGGAACTGAGGGAGGAAATTTGTCCAGTTCTTTTCCCTTCCCCCATCTGTGAAATCATCTAGCCTCTGCATATGTGACACAGATTGTGGGACACTATAGCCGGAAGTTCCATCAGGACCCCGAGAGCAAATTGTGGTGGGAGAAGGTACTCAAATATCTTCAGTTACCTCAGAGTCAGACAGTCTCTTTTATGAAGAGGAATGAGAAGTGTGAAGGGGGGGGGGACCCCCAGGGATTTCTAGAGTGGCCTTTCTTCTCCTCTCATTGGAAATTAAAATGAAGATTACCATTGTAACACACATTTAAGATGTAGCTGTGAAGCCTGCCCATCAGTTGGATCATTAAAGGGAAAAAAAAAAACAAACTAGTATTCTTTTAAAGACAATACTAGAATGCTTTATACTGAATGCTTTTCAAATTATTGATGGTGGTTGGGGCTGAACTGACAACATACAGGTGTTGAGAGAACTCATTTTTATGTAAACAAACAAACTAATAACCTAGGCCATAACCCTCTATTACGCTCCATTCTCAGTTTTATTCAGAAATTTCATGGATGTAGGAGAAATCCCTTGGGACAGATGTTATACCTCCTGGCCAAAGCACAAGGATCTACAATACAGCCTGGACCCTAAAGCATAGCTTTGGAGATGGAGACTTTGGCTTATTCCTCTCCTCAGTACCTGCATAGCTTTGTCCATTTCTGCCCTACTGGTTACACCAAAATTAAATTCCCATGAGATGCTGCCTCCACCATGCTGGTTACAGGGACATCCTTGTCTAAGTGAAGATTCTTAAAAATCTGGGAGTGTGTTTCAATGTTCTTAAAGATTAAACTAGGTGTGGCGGCACATACCTGTAGTCCCAGAACTTGAGATACATAGTGGTGAGTTCAAACACTGGCACACAAACTGAGATCTTGTTCAAAAAAGAAGGGGGAGGGAAGTGTGTGGAGATATGATGGCTTATAAAGTTATTAGTCAAAAAGGTGTGTGTGAAACTAAATTAGTATCTTTTAGCAATGAGTTTGAAGCTGGGTGTGGTAGGACACGCCCATAATCCAGCACTCAGGAGATAGAGACAGATCTCTGGGAGTTCCAGACCAGCCTGGTTTACAGAAAGAGAGAGAGAGAGAGAGAGAGAGAGAGAGAGAGAGAGAGAGAGAGAGAGAGAGAGAGAAAGAAAGAAAGAAAGAAAGAAAGAAAGAAAGAAAAAAGAAATGAGTGAGAGCTAAAAAATGTTTGGCTTTGTTAGGAATTGTAATCATGGTTACATAAATACCTGCCCATTTCTATGGGTAAGGTTGAAGACGTCATGCCCTTTGCCCACATGAAAATATATATCATTGGTGTTGTACATGTTTTTTTTATCAGTTTGTCATCCCCAAAATAACTGTATTCACCTGGCCTCAACAAACCTTTCCATCCTTGCAGGTAAAGATTTCGGGTTTGGATTCTATGTGCTATATTCCATTGATAAGGGATAGATAGAACCCAAAATGTCTGCATTTATTATTAGGATCAATATTAACTCTTTTAAAATATTGTGATAAAAGACATTTTATGAACTTTGCTAATGATATGCTTCTTATTAAGTGGAACCCTAAAATGGTCACCAATTTTGAAAGAAAATGGACAAAAAGGACAATCTTTTGTGTCTGTTTACAAAATGTCTAACACTTTAATTAGATGAGACTACAGGAAATCATAAAATTAGAAAGTCATACTTGGAGATTATAATTTTCTTTTGTTTAATGCCTGAGTTAGTAGTAACTGTTGATAAATCCATCAAAACCAGGTAAGTTTTTTGTGACAGTGTTACAGACATATTTGTGTGTGTGTGTGTGTGTGTGTGTGTGTGTGTGTGTGTGTGTGTGTGTAACTTCCTTATGTATATCGGTCTACATTTGTGTGTATGCATGTTTACTTCTTGCCTAAAAATAACCTTTGTTAAATGTACTCAAATGAGTCTCATATGTATACCTTCTTTCTTCATATTATCCAAAAGGATTTGTTGACAAGCATCAGTCAACTAAAATTATTCCAGAATAAAGGAAACATCAATGCTATCATCAGACTTGAAATAAAACTAATTTTTATTAATTAAATGTTTCCATTTATTTTACATCCCGACCACAGTTTCCCTCCCTTCTCTCCTCCCATCCCCCCACCTTCCCTCTGCCTCCCCATCCACAGAACTGATTTTCCCCCCTCAGAGACTATTTTAAGTGATTTTATTTTTAATCTTAATATGCACTAAAACATTTGATTAAATTAGATGTCTTTTGGTCACTTTAAAGCCGCATAACTCAGCAGAATGGTTTGCAAGTCTGTCCACATTTTGTGGGACATGGGATTGGATCATACTTTCATGGACATCCAGAAATTTGGCATCATGGTAAGAGTTATTTTGGAAGCTACTTATTGAATGGCATCAATTTTTTTTCCAAGTTCTGTTTGCTTTGAATTCACATTGTCATTCCCATCCCACCCCACTGTTATGGGAGTGTGAGGTTATCTACTTAATTTTAACCAGGATGTTACTGTTGGCTCACCGGTCAGCACATTTCCCAAATGAGGTTTATTTTGGTTTTGGTCTTCTCCTGAAGGATGCATGGCTGGCGGGCCCGAGGGATGTTTGTCTAAGAAAAGTTACTGCAAACAAAACCCCACTGCACCGCTGTCCCGGCAGCATGCACATACGGCTGTTTTCTGTTTTTCTTCTCTACCCCCTTTTCTAACCGCTGACTGTTGTGGTTAAACTTCATTACATCCTACACAGCGTTGACAGCTGATGTATTTAGCAGCATGTACTCTTTAGTGTTTTCTGGATTATGCCCACCCTCGTGTTCCTTCCCCAGAATCCAGTTTTTCCTTGACTGGGTGTGCACCCTACAGAGAGAAGGCAGCAGCCACCAGGAGGGGTGGGAGGACTTGGGTTAAGGTGGGAAGCAGCTGCATTGAGGAGTCCCAAGGGGGTGCACACTGGAACAAGGGCTAAGAGAAAGTTAGTCCTGGGTATGGCCCTGTGTGCTTGAGATACGACAAGTCCCTGGAAGAACTAATTGTAAACCTCCCTAGAGCATCCATGGAGACCCAGCAGAACAGTACCTCTCTAAGCCAAAGAGTCCCACCTGAGGCAGCTCAGAAGAGGTCCAAGTCAGTGTGGAAAGAGCCTGCTCCTGGTGCATGCAATTGTTTGAGGGTGGAGCTCCTTCCTTCTGCTCCATCCTGCATGCTAGGTGCTATCCTTTGGCATCTTTCCCCAAGACTTATTTTGGCCTTAGGGAGACCAGGAGACCTAGCATCAGGTGGCACTGGGGAAGAGCAGACATGAGGAAGAGAAGGAATTGTACTGGTATCTGAACACCTAAGCTGCCCCTGCCAGGCCTTGCCAAACTGCTAGAGTGGGTGGGGTCTGAGAACACAGATACCACAAAGAGTGAGACTCCCCTTCCTCCTGCAAGCCCTGTGTTTAACCCCGTGGGCTTATCCAGGCATCCAAAACCCTTTATCCTTTCCAAAAGCAAAATGGCCACTTGTTGTGAAGCAGCCCAGTTCCCGCCCCACCCCCACCCCCATCTCTCCTTGGTTCCTTCTCTCACACCTCCCTGTGTTTGTTTTGCAGCAAATGACAATGACCTGCCCATGGAGGAAGGCATGGCTTTCACTATAGGTAAATGCTGGACTCCTCTTTAGAGAGCTGGGGCCCCTGGACGGAAACTGGCCTTTGCCTAGACTTGAAGTCCTGCAAAGGACTAATGAAGCTAATCAGCATAATGAAATAATTTGGATGCATAGCAAATGTGATTAAATAATATCCTCTAGCCCGGTCTTCCTAAATCAGATACTTACTGACACATTTAGGAGACTGCAGCCATCCAACCTCTAATTCTGTTACCGGCATAATGTGCTGGGTTTTTTGTTTTGTTTTGTTTTGTTTTGTTTTGTTTTTTCATTAACACCCAGTAACTAGAGACGATTAAGTTCCTTGCTCTCTGTCAGCAAGTGGCATGTGCTCTGTGGTGGCCCATCCCTGGCTGATGGCATGATTGGTGTTACCACCAAATTCCAATCACCTAGGGCCACCAAGGCCTCCTAGTTCTGACTGTAGGACTTAATGGAGAAGCAATTAGGGTAAAATAAGAAAATTGTTATTTGCTGATTAATGAACATTTTGAGCGTGTTTTAAAAATTCAAATATTTTAAAAAACTGACTGATATTTATAAGAGGGACTGGTGTTTGGGTGGTTATTATCCACAGGGTCCTAATTAAGTCTTGATTAAAATGCCCTTCTTTCTCTAAAAAATTATGAACCAGGCAACTTCATACATTTTTTAATGCTGTTGCATTTCCTCTTCCTACTGTTTGGTTTGTAGTATACTATGTAAGCAACATCAATTATCAGCCCTTGCAAGATGACAACAGGAACTGTCGGTGAAACACTCAGGGGGAGGGAGAGCCTCAATCTCTCAATCTCTCTCTCTCTCCCCCCTCTCTCTCATTATAAACTGAAACAATATCTACTATAGTAAATACTTCTTTCCTACAGAGCCAATCATCACTGAGGGATCCCCAGAATTTAAAGTCATGGAGGACAAGTGGACTGTGGTCTCACTAGACAACCAAAGGTGCTTGCCCTATTATGCTTGAATTGCTGGGGAAGGAAGGCAGCACACCAGTGTCTAGAGCTGCTAGTGCACACAGGGTCCTGACTGCCGCCCTGTGTGTTTCAGGTCTGCACAGTTCGAGCACACAGTCCTCATCACTTCAAGAGGCGCGGAGATCCTGACCAAACTGCCTCAGGAAGTCTGAGAGTCTACCAGCAAGGCTACTGAGACCCAGTGCCTATTTTCTTAAGGAGCCCTTTGAGGACTGAGGAACCAATCACAGGCCACATAGGAGTCTGTCTACACAGCAAGGACAGGGCTTTGGGGACTCTGGTCTGCTGTCTGCAGGACCCCTGGGGAACCACCTTCCTGGGCAGGTGGTTTGCCCTTTCTTGCGATTGTTATTCTAATTTCCCTGAAATCCACTTCAGATTCTACCCAAATTAAAAAACAAAACAAACAAAAACAAAAAAACCTCTTAAACCCATTGTATTCACTCTTTACAAGTGACAGTTCCAAAGGGGTGGGGGGCAGGTGATTAGTTTTGGAATCTCCAAACTTTTAACATGCACACACAAAGAAAAACAGAACCTGTTCACTGAAAAATTTGTTTTAATCTGCTTTTCCCCTTGTGAATCTTAAATTGGCTGAGCCTGAGGACCCTTCCAGAGGCAGCACCTGCTTCCACCCCCTGCCCGATTTCCCCTTCATCAAGCTTTGACCAGGAAGCATTGCCTACAAATGTTTTCTTGGCTGTGGACCATAGTTTATCCTTTCTGAAGGTGTTAGCAGTCCAGACAGACCTTGCAGACCCCTGAAGCTCTTCATCAGCAACCATGCCATGCTTGGTTCCCTCCCAGCTTGAGACCACCCCTAAACTAGATCATTTGTTGTGCTAAAAATTTGAGCTGCAGCCCCATACTTTAGAAGTGTGGCTCTTGAGTTTAGTGCCCAACTGGTTCTTAAACTGTTCTCCCCCTGGCTGCTGGCCTGTGACAGGCACTCCCCTGCTCCCTGGGCTATACAAATAGGTATTCCTGAGACTGCACAGGATCCCTGAGATGGGAGACACCAGACACATTTGAGATAAGGCCCTACCTAGCTGGCCTGATCTGGAACTGTCAGCTTTAACTATGGATCGGCTAGCCTGAAGCACCTACCTGCTTAGGAGCAGAAATCCATTCCTGTCCAGGGCACTCTGCTTTCCCTTGTTCTCTGGGATCTGTTCACATCTCAATCCAGGGTAGGCCAGGCTGAGCTTCACAGGAAGCCAGTTCCCTCTGGGCATTTTAGAAAAGGCATGTCTAGAGAGGTCCAGACCATCAGTGAGTGGCCCTGCTAACTCTAGTTTGTCTTCTGGTGGATACCAATGTGGCCATAGTCTGAACAGAGCTTAGGTTGTCAGAGAGCCAAGGACATGCCTCATATTTTCCAGGATTGATGGCAGCGGAGGCATCCATAGGGAGTTAGCTTGACTTTCAGACATCCAGAGCCATGAAAAAGGAGATGGAATACTGAAGGCCACCATAAGTGACAAATCCCAGCTCTTCTCTGAACCTGGGAATCTCTCCATGGTCTCCAACCCTCCAGATCAGTACAATCTCTACACCTAGAGATTGCAGTTGTTTATGGAGGTGATTCTAAACCTCATTTGTATGAGAACGAAGAGGAATGGGGATTTAGAAGGTCACCTGACAAACTTTGGAGGTTCTCTGAAGGGGCTGAAGCTGAAGCTGTAGCTGTAGCCATGGAGCAATTCCTATTCCCAGGAGAGGAACAGGGCCCAGCTGGCCTTGGGAGCTATTTGCCAGAGAATGACTTTCTCCTTCCCTAGAGCAATCAGATTAGCATGTCGTGTCTTTATCTGCAGATCAGTTTACTCCCGGTCCCCCTAAGGATAGTTTTATTAGGACCACAGGATTTCACCAACCACCGGGACAATTATTGCAGGTAGAGGTATTTATGGGGAAAGTATATAATCTGATTTAGTAATCTAGCCTGCACTGCTAAACTCAGCAGCTCCATAGGAGACAAACTTGAATTAAAAGAATTTTGTGTAACATTCTCTGAAGTTGAGATTAGGAAGTAGGTTGGGTTTTTTGTTGTTGCTGTTTTGGTTTTGTTTTTTGTTTTGTTTTTTTCAAGAGCCTCATCTTGTCCACTTCCTCATCAGTTGGCCAGCTGAACTGACCTGACACCTAACCCTGGCTGAGTCTGGTGGGAACTCCAGCCAGGAGGAGTGAGCTGGCTACCACCTCCATTGAGTTCTGCTCCCTATCTGGAACCTTCAGGACCAATGCAAGATTCTAATTTCCTTTCATACTCGGGCCAGAAATGGTCTAAGCATTTTAGAACAGGTGCTGCCTTGGAGTTGGTACAGTCAGAGGAATGCATTCTGGGCTCACAAATAGAGATAAGATCTCACTTCGTGAAGCTAGGTGAGGCATGTGCACTCTTCCAGAGGCCCGGCTCAGCTTCTCCCTAGACTTGCTTGTTTCCTCGGATTAGGAAATAATTCTGGAGTGTGCTCCCTCACAATTCAGTTCTAAATTATGCAGTCTCTGAAACCCTATTGAGCCAGTCGGTTCCCAGAAGCCATCCTGGTCTCCTGCTCCGCTAAGCGGAAGGACAGAGACCTAGTATTTTGTGGTAGCTCTCTGGTTCCCCAACCCCGCAAGTCTCCTGGATAAACTGGCCCTAGGCAGTCGGACAGTCGGATATCCTCGGGCCTTGCCCTAAATTCCAAGAGACACCAATGCAGTTTCCCCAGTCCCAACATCGACCCCGGCACACACCGCAGCGATCACTTACGTGGGCAAGGCCCTCAAGGCGAAGAGACCTCTGGTTCACACAGCATCCAAGCGGCTGCACTGGGCGCACGGAACCGCACTTCACACCCCCAAAACAGGCGCTAAGAAGGAGCAATTAAAATCACGACAGGAAAATCAGAACGAGCCTAGTGGCTCGGGACTTGTGGTGGAATCATTAGTTAGTTGTTGCTACAAAGCCTCACCGTGTGGTTCGGTGATTAAGAAAAAAAAAATCTTTTAGGCGTTGACAAACCCTTTATTGGTTTACAGAATTTGGACTGGTAGCTCTCTCTCTCTCTCTCTCTCTCTCTCTCTCCTCTCTCTCTCTTCTCTTCTCTCTCTCCTCTCTCTCTCTTGCTCCAACTATCACGCTGCATGAAATATTTCTATCCCCAGCTTCATGCCCTTAAACCGAAGAGGAATTCCGGAAGGCAGGATCCTCTGCTGAAAATTAGAGAGAGAGAGAGAGAGAGAGAGAGAGAGAGAGAGAGAGAGAGAGAGAGAGAATTCCCTGTACTCATATTTGTAACGACATCACCGATGTAATTTGTTTTGAATGTTCATTTTTATTGGTGTTCCCTCTGCCAAAATGTGCTTGATTACAGAGGTCTGTCCTGTGATCATTGCACACTCCAGATAGGGGAAGGTGCCTCGGCGAAGGTTCAGCTCAGGCCAGATCAAATCCCGGGCTGTTTAACGCTGAAAGGCTGCATGTTGCTATTAGTGTTAAATATATGGCTAATTATGCGTATGAAAATTAAACATCAGTGTTATGCTAATGGGGTGCCTTCAGCTGCGGATCTGAGCACTTGAGACTACCATTTAATCAAATGAATCAGTAACTAATACGTGTGCACGTGTGAACTTTCACAAGATCATTTCCCCGTCCCCCGTCACACCGCTAAATTATGAAAGAAATAATTATCAACACTTTCTAATTACCTAACAAAGTAATTTGGGATTCATCTGGGGCTGGAGGGATTGGGAACCAACAGTACCTAGCAACCAGCGTAGTTTGCGCCACGCAGCACCGCGGCTTGTGGGGTGGCTGTGTGTAGTAGTGGTGGGTGGGGGCGAGAGGGCCTTTTGTATACTTTTCAATACCGAGGTAGACCGCGCCTTGGCAGCTTTTGCTGCCACCAGCGCCCCTCGACGCAGCCCCGGCCTGGAGGCGCCAGCTTTGGCCACTGGAGGTGAGGAAGAGACTTGGCGACAAAGAGGGGCATGTCTGTACCCAAATATTGGAGCCTACCACAGATTTGGATTTGCTGAGGGTTTCTCTCTCCGTCCCGACCCCCCTCCCCGCAGGGCTCCCAAACCCCAAGTAGTCTGGTCAGACCCCAGGAGGTTGGAAAATGACCACCTGGAGAGTGTTCGAAGCTCCAGCCGCCTGGCGCCCGCAGGTCCCAGGACTCCACGCTGCGCCGCGCCCGCGGGGCCAGTGAGCCCCGGGCGCATGGCTCAGGGGGAGTGGGGAGGGGAGGGGGAGGCAGGAAGGTTGGGAGGGAAAAGGGGGGAGGCGGTGCAGCCGCCTTTCCTGGGAGGAGAAGCGCGGGTTCCTGGCTTTCCAAGTGCACTGCTTTGATCAGACCCGTGCAGCCTCTAGCTGGAGTGGCCAGCTGGGCCTGGAGAGATGCGAGCAAGCCCCTGGGAGCGGTGGCAGCGGCGGCGCGGCGGCCGAGTGAGTGAGTTGGGCCGGAGGGTTCCCAAACCCCGATCCCCGGGATGTGGCTGAGAGGACCCGGGCCTGGGAGGTACGGCCTGGAGCGCGCTGAGCTAGGCATAGGATGCTCGGGAGAACCGCTGGCTGCTGGCTACCTGGGTTGTCTCCCAATGCGCGACCCCGCGATCCAGAGAGACCGCGGCCAGACTGGAGCGGCTCTCTGCACCGGACTGGGTGACCGCGAGAAGTGGTCCGGGGTCCCAGGAGTTGGGGGCGGGCGAAGGGTGGGGACAGCAAGGGGGAGGGCAACGGCAGGGAGCCGCTGGTTGGTTTCTGGGGCGGGAAGCGCGCGAGGGAGGCGGGAGGCTGGAGTCGCGGGCCTCCAAAGTCCCAGCGCGGATGGACGCCGCAGCCCATTGTGCTTCACGCTCCGCGCGCTCTGTTGCAGAGGAGCCCGGGCCGGGACGTGTGGACCCGACTCTCCCCAGGCCGGGCCGCGTCGCCCGCTCTAGTCCAGCCAAGCCGGAGCTTCTCGGACCAATCCCCGGTGATTATGCAAGAGAGCCGACCAATCAGCTCCACCAGCTCATGAATATTTATGACCTTGGCTGAGTCAAAGCTTTGAACCGAGTTTGGGGAGCTCGGCAGCATCATGCTTAGACTTTTCAAAGAGACAAACTCCATTTTCTTATGAATGGAAAGTGAAAACCCCTGTTCCGCTTAAATTGGGTTCCTTCCTGTCCTGAGAAACATAGAGACCCCCAAAAGGGAAGCAGAGGAGAGAAAGACCCACACCCAGACCCCGCGAGAAGAGATGACCATGACCACCATGCCAGAAAGTCTCAACAGCCCCGTGTCGGGCAAGGCGGTGTTTATGGAGTTTGGGCCGCCCAACCAGCAAATGTCTCCTTCTCCCATGTCCCACGGGCACTACTCCATGCACTGTTTACACTCGGCCGGCCATTCGCAGCCCGACAGTGCCTACAGTTCGGCCTCATCCTTCTCCCGACCGCTGGGCTACCCCTACGTCAACTCGGTCAGCAGCCACGCGTCCAGCCCCTACATCAGTTCCGTGCAGTCCTACCCCGGCAGTGCCAGCCTCGCCCAGAGCCGCCTGGAGGACCCAGGTACGTGCGCTTGCCAGGGACAAGGAGAGAAGGGTAGGAAAAAGGGGGAGAAGGGGAGGGGGAACGAGAGAAGACAAGAGAGAAGAGTGGGGTAGAGAGAGGTGGGTGGGGGTGGGGAAGGCGCGGAAGTAGTAGAGGTTTCGGATATCAATCTATAGATCCTTGTCACTGAAAAGAAAAAAAAAATATTAAGTCAATTCAATTTACAACTGTCCAGCAAAGGATAAATCCGAGCGCGTCTCCTGGCACTGGCTGGGCCTCCGGACTGCTCGGTGCGTCGAGCACACAATGCCCTGCTGCAGAACAGAAACCCACATGTGCGCGTATTAGTCTCGGTAATTATTTATTGCGTAGCGCTATAAACAATGTATGCAATTAAGGGTAATTAAACCTCAACTACCGCCTGCAAAAATAGCAAACTTTCCCTGCAAAGGCAATAGCTGCGCTCTTGGGATCGGCCCAATTCTGTCTGCAGCAGACAGGGATCTGCGCTCGGACCTTGAGGAACCTTTGCAGTCTTTCAGGGTTTCTTGAGCGTTCTTTTCCGGACCCTGCCTCTACCAGCCCATCCATAGACACTCTCTCTCGTCCCTCCGCATTAAAGGCAGTCCAGAATTAACAAGGGTATTTGCTTCTGTTGTCCCTCCAGGGGCGGACTCCGAGAAGAGCACCGTGGTGGAAGGCGGTGAAGTGCGCTTTAATGGCAAAGGGAAAAAGATCCGTAAACCCAGGACAATTTATTCCAGTTTGCAGTTGCAGGCTTTGAATCGGAGGTTCCAACAAACTCAGTACCTAGCTCTCCCTGAGAGGGCGGAGCTCGCAGCCTCCTTGGGACTCACACAGACTCAGGTACCTGGCCTCTGCCTGTCCGACAAATAGGGTTCCTGAGCTGGGTTTGAGCCCTAGGCTTCGAATTTCTTGTTCACTGGGCCTCTGGTTCGAGATGTCACTGTGCCTGTGTGTGCGTGTGTGCGTGTGTGCGTGTGTGCGTGTGTGCGTGTGTGTGTGTGTGTGTGTGTGTGTGTGTGTGTGTGTGTGTGTGTGTGTCCACCTCTGACTTCCAGTGTCTCCCCTTCCTCCCACATGCTGTCTGTCCTAGCTCGGACTCTACTCTGACCTGCAGGCTGCCTGCTCTTCGGTCCCTGGACTTCTGATCCGGGAGCAGGAAGGATTTCTCCACACGTTTTGTTCGGAGATTCTGAGGTCACACGTGCCGGAACAACTGGAACAATAGAAGGGGGATTTAATCCTCCTTTGCCTTTAAAGTGTGTGGCTAATCACTTGGATCCTGGGCCTAATCCTAAATCTCCCTCCACTTCCTCCTCACGAGGTGGCAGAAGAGGGATCCTTCCCTCTGCTCTTTCACTTCCCAAGTGAAAAAGTCCCAGATCCTGGAGAGAGAGAGAGAAAAAAAATATATATATGTACTTGAGATTTTTTTCTTCCTGCTTTTCTCTAAGACTGTGGTCAAGTTTGTAGACATTCAAACCGGAGTTGACACCGGTTTCCAAAGTCTGTCTCTAGATTTGGATTGGAGATGAGGAAAGCAAACTCACTTAAGGGGGAGGGGGTTGGATTGAGTCCTAAGAAAAGTTTAACAAACCGGCTGTGGCTTCCTCCACCAGTTCTTAAAGTCATCCAAAGACAGAAAGTTTGGTGCAAAAGGAAGGAGGTCTAATTATAAATAGATGGCCTCCATTCCTATCTAGGTTTTAAATTTTCTTTATTGATATTGCATTGTTTTGCATGCAGGTGGTCTTCCATAAACAGCAGCCCCGGTGGCACTGACCCACTTGCAAACCAAGGACTGGGTCTCCCTTACTCTTACCCCACGCCCGCCCCGAATTTGAGAGCTGAACTAATTGTTATCAGCAACGGTGGGATTGGGGGCTCAGTTTTCTAGCCTTTGGCTCTCATGGGGGTTGGGGGTGGCGGTGGTCTCTACCCGTCTAGGCTGGAGCTGCCAGACCCGGCAGAGCCAGGAGGGAGGGTACTCTCTTCCACCAGTCCCTTTTCTCCTCCTCAGGCCTGAGTAGGCTCAGCGGTCACAGACCAGTCACGTTGTCGCCCGATCTTGCAGGTCAAGATATGGTTCCAGAACAAACGCTCCAAGTTCAAGAAGCTGATGAAGCAAGGCGGGGCAGCTTTGGAGGGCAGCTCGCTGGCGAATGGCAGGGCCTTGTCTGCCGGCTCCCCACCAGTGCCACCCGGCTGGAATCCGAACTCCTCCTCTGGGAAAGGCTCCGGCAGCAGCGCAGGCTCCTATGTCCCCAGCTACACATCATGGTATCCTTCAGCGCACCAAGAAGCTATGCAGCAGCCTCAACTCATGTGAGGTTATCAGTTCGCACTCACACGCCTCCTTCCAGTCTCCCTTGGCCCAGCCCCTCCCGCCTCCAGGTCCATCCACCCTTTCGTGTGCCCTGGGCTGGGAGGAGAAGGACCCCGAGGTGAGGAAGGAAAAAAGGAAAGAAAAAAGGAACAGTGAAGGCAGAGGGCTTGCTGCCTCCTCGGAGCCCCTAAAGGTCTGGCCCAGCGAGTTTCCAACTCTGGGCCTGAACCTGGTTTGGGCCACGCGGGGACAACAGAGTGGCCTCAAAGCAGGCACGGCTACTGGAGAACGAGCAACAAGACAACCCGCTGGACCCGACCAGACTCTCAGCCTTGTGAAACTATCAGGAAAAAGAAAATATGTAGGAGGGGGGAAATGCTCTTTTTTCGGTTCTGTCTGTCTTTGTCTCCTTTTTGCACTGTCTTGTGCGCTGAGTCAAGGTCCTCGTGTGTCTGCTGTCTTCATTCTGCGGCCTCTCCAAAAAGTCACCAGGTCTGAGCCACACCGGTTTGCCGGCAGCCCTTCACCGAATCCTGGAACGCTTTTTTCTTTCTTCCGGGCCCTGCTTGACCACCTGTGTAGCTTGTTTGGGAAATGGGGAAAATCAGAGGGAGGGGGGTTAATTTATTGAAAAACAGACTTTATCTGATGCTGAGTGTTGGCCAATTCCAGGTTCTCTGGGGCATGGAGTGGGCACTGTCCAAACATACTATTTACCTTTAATACACCAGAAAAGAGAACAAGGAGGGGATAGTGGTTTTTAAGGTACACCCTTGTAACTTTTGTGCTTTGCTGGAATGGAGCAATGGAAGCAGAATGATTTGCATTTTACATGTCCCAAATTATTAACTAATAACAAACAAAGAGTGAAGTAACAAAAGAAAGATAAGTGAAGCCATCAGGATTTTATCAGGAACACTCGGACAAGAGGGAAAGCATGCTTTGGACAGCAAGAGAGAGGACCAATGGTCCTTGGAGAGAAAATCAGTCCTGTGAAAGCGCCCCAATTCCAGGTCTCCTTGAAGTAAGACACAAGCAGCTTTAAACAATCCCCAGGGGCTCGACCACAGAACCCAAGTCATCACCCTGAACGCACAGTCTCTGGTGCAGAATCTAATTGCTGTACATATTATTATTATTATTATTATTATTAATTATTATTATTATTGTTCTGTAAACATGTTGCACAAGCTTAGCCTCGTTCTGTTCTGTTGTGTGTGGCTGTAAACCCGATGCTTTGTGAAATGAGAATCTTGACATTTTACTTGTGAAATTTGGAAAATGTGACCAACTGAAATCAAACGTGTTTTGTGTTCTCTATGTCAAAGTTTAGTTTTATATTGAGAATGTTAACTTATTGCTTTGTATCTTGGGGGGGGAGGGAAACTTTGTAAATAAGTTATAAAGTTTCTTTGAGACAGTAAAATTATGATTTCATGAAAGAGCCGTTGAGTCCTGTGCTGTGTGGAGGGAAAGGAGGTGCCCCTCTTCTCACCTTTGGTCCATTACCATAGGCATATCTACCTACTGGGGACAGATTGGGGACCCTAAACATGCCACCATGATCCTATCCTAAGGTCTGTGTGGGTGTCCCAAAGTCCTGTTCCCCTTACCCTCTCCTGGGATCCTTGCCTAGGCGGGAGAGATGGCATGCCTACAGAGGGTTGGCGAATTGGCTCAGGAGCGGGTATTTTAGGACAGAGTCCCACCTCAGAGGCTTGAGAATGGAAACACTGCCGAGATAGAAAAACAGAAGCCAAGCAGCGGGCTTGGGAGACAGGAATTCTCTCCTGGTGCCCTGCCACTTCTCAAGAGCCCTGGAAAACAGAGGCACCCAGCTTTGCCCCAGCCTCCATCCGCCCGGATCTGACCTGCCATATTTCGCTAGACCGCAGGCACCGGACAGCGTCTTGGCAGGGGCAGGAAGTATGCGCCTTCCAAGCTACCGCCCCAATCAATCACTGAGGACCTTGGGGACAGGGCATAGTCCCAGGGAGCCACCCAGTGCCTTCCACAGGAGGGTGGGGAGTCCCATTCTTGCTTAACGCCTAGGGACTTCTCTTTACATATTCACGAACTGGAAAAGCCAACGCACAGTGGGTTTAGGTGACTTTTATGGCCCAGAGCTGGCCATAGTCACTCACATCGTTCCCACCACAGCCCTGAGTTTCAGGTGCCAGTCCATTCTGAGAACGCCTCCCTTGGGTAGAACGCTGGGGTTAAGTTTGCTTCAAAAGAGCCCTGACTCCAAGAGGGCAGAACCAGGCTGAATCCCTTACTGAATCCCTGATATTCTGAGCCCCAAGCCAGCCCAGCCTCAGCCCAGCTCCAGCCCCAGCCCCAGTAGGCTCCGACGGCCAGATTTGTTCGATTCCTGCTTCTCTGGTACCCGCCTGCTGCCCGAGGGGGCTGGCCCTCCGCCTTTGGGGGGCCCTTTCCGGCGCGCGGTGGGGAGCAGAGCCTGGAAGGCAGTGATCTGTGTTGTGACAAGCACCCATTTTTCAATTGGTGCTGGTGAAAGATCAGATGCGCGGAGCTCTTCCGACGCCCTTTGGGAAGGGGAGGAGGAAGTGGCGGGGCTGGAGGGGGAGCCGCTTAATGGGAGAAGACCAAGAGGTAGGGCTGGATGAAACTGGGGACTTCGATGCCCGTTCTGGGACTGAAACTGGGGTTTTTCCTCCACAGGCGGCGTCAGAACCTAGTGGCACTCAGGGGTGAGGTCAGACCAAGATGGTACTGGATAGACCCGGATTGAAACTGAGGGGAACAACTTCTCAGGCTAGGCCCGGGAGAATGGGCTGAAGCTTGAATCCAGTCAGACCTGGTTTGGATTCAGTTTCTCCGGGAAAGGTGACTTCTCTAGGCGTGAGACTTTTTCTCACTCATCTCACTCAGTCCACCAGAGGACAGCTAGTCCCCAAACGCTCAAGCCACAAACAAAATCTGCTTGGTCAAGCCGATTTTAATACTTTGAGATATTAGCTTATACTAATTTAATAATCTCTTGCTAACAGTTCAAATAGAGAAATTATTAGTTTTAGCTCAAGGAAGGCGGTGTTTAGTTAGGGCTCTATTATAATTATAAGCGGTTGTACTTTTTAAAAATGTTAATCTCAATATAGGCCTAATTAATGCTGCCTTGTTACTGACAAGTAGTTCATCAAATATCTGATTCAAAGATTTTCATAATGAGTATATTAATTAAACTATGAATAATCTAAAGGTGGTTATATTTAAACAATACCTCATTATAATGATTAAATACTGATTTCGAATATTATGTCTTAACAATTGTCACATAGAAAACACAACCTTTCCTTATGTATGAGTCTGTAATGGCAAAATGCAATTTTGGGATTTTTTTTCCCTTGTTCAAAAAATGTGAACCTCATTTTAAAACACTTCTGAAATAGGTTACACACAGCTTAATGATTATCAAAATGACTCTTTTCTGCAAAAAAAGACCCCAAAGTGCGCGTACAGCTGCAAACCCAAGAGGGTCAGCATCATTTCACTGTATTCTCTTCTTGATTACAAGCCGGGCCCATCAAACACAACATAATTACAGTAATTTCAGGTTTATTTATTCTAATGCAGTTTCCCCATCTCTCTGGTAATTATGAGCAATTTTTTCGCCCAGGGAATCTTTTTGCATTAACAAAAGAGATAACGCACTGAAAGCCAAATTTGCTGTGCATTGAGAAAAGGGAAAAAAAAATCAAATAGGTGCGAGCTGCCATCTCTGCAATTCTCCGGTACCGAAGCCGGCAAATTGCTTGCAGGTGTATGGAGCAAGCTTGTCAATGGCCGGGCCTCCAAATTAGCAAATGCACAGCGGCAAAGTAATGAAGACAGACTTAGCAAAATTGCTAAACAACAGATACCTCTTTAATATCTTCTCTCTCACACACACTAGCTCTAAAAGGGGGTAGCAGTGGGGGTGGGGCAGAAGCACAGTCCCAACCCTCTCACTGGTCTTGGCTTTCAATAGTTTGGATGGGTCTGAGTGGCCCTGTGAGTGGTGAAATCTATTGGTGACAGAACCCAAAACCCACATTTCGACAATATTTTAAAAAGACAAAACTGGAAATATTTAGAATCCACAGCTGACTCTCACTGATCACTAGATTGTATTCCTATTTCTTTTTCCCCAGGAATCTGCACCTGATCTAGGTTAGATGGTTCATCAGACTTCCTGATTCTATACTACATAT